>NC_067401.1:462730719-463030719 GCF_016432865.1 Antechinus flavipes
AGCTTCAATGGGATGTGATTAAAAATAAAGCAAGGTTCATATATTAAATTTGTACATAAAGAGCTAGTTTGAGTCTCACCTCCGGCACATACTGTGTGGAGACCTTTTACTTCTCACCCCTTCCCCCAACTCTCTAAACCTCTAAATTGCAGAACATTTGTTGACATCCATTGATGGAGTTTCCTCAATGGAGAGTTTAATTCTTTCCCTCCCCATAAGAATCAAGCAGAATGAGAATGTGTTGGATAGTTTATGATGGGTTTTGATATAGATATATTTTGTGAGATCACAGATTCAATGAAGCACTGAAGCAGGGGGAGAAAAGAGGTGTGAGATTTGAACACAGGTCTTCTTGAGTTCAGGACAACTTTATGTTCATTACATTGGTGGTCTCCAAAGTGAGGATCTCTCAGGGAGTGCATGATCAGCCACTTGTATGGCAGGAAGATGAGGGTGATGACTAATATTTATTAGTCCTGTAGGTCTGTAAAGTGCTTTACCAAATTCATCTCCCACCGCTCATACACTATCACAGTCCCATCCTGGAAGGCTCCAGATTTTTCTCCTCCCTTCCTCCCACCCCCTCTCCTAGATAACAAACAATCCAATACATGTTAAACATGTATATCTTCTTCACAAGACCATTGGACCTGGTCTGAATCAGCTCACTATTGAAAACAGCCAAGTCCCTCACAGTTGATCATCATACAATCTTGTTGTTGCTGTGTACAATGATCTCCTGGCCCTGCTCATTTCACTCAGCATCAGTTCCTATAAGGCTCTCCAGGCCTTTCTGAAATCATCCTGCTGCTCGTTTCTTATAGAACAATAACATTCCATTATATTCACATACCATCATTTATTCAGCTGTTCTCCAACTGATGGGCATCCACTTGGTTTCCAGTTTCTTACCACCGCACAAAGGCCACCACAAACATTTTTTGGTACGTGTTTCCCCTCTCCCTCCTTTATGATCTTATAGAGTCATTATTTAAAGGAATTAGAGAGAGATTGGGCAGTTCCTATTTTTATTCCACCAAATTGACTCTGTCACAGTTTTCTTATTAGAAATAAAAGCATTAGGTCACCTGCGTCTTTTCCATTTCTGAATCTATCTTCCTATGTACATAGTATTGGCTAGATTCTGGGACGCTTTGGGAGCCTCCACAGACCTTATTGCCTTCAAAGAGTTGGTTATTAAGGTGAGACAAATGTACTTCCGTATGGGTGAATATAAAATAAATGAGAGGTAGCCAGTCACTACCAGCCATCAGGGGGTGCCACAGGGGACAGAGAGCCAGGTTTAAAGTCATGAAGAGCTGAGTTTAACTAGGCTTAGGTACCTACTAGCTGTGTGACTCTGGACAAGTCACTCAATACTGTGTGTCTCAAATTTTGCACCTGTAAAATGATCCAAAAAGCTAGAGGACAGACCCTTCCAGTAGCCCTGCCAAGAAAACCCAAATAGGATCACACAGTTGGACATTACTGAAATGGCTGAGCCAACAAGTAAGTCACTAGCAGTTGTAGGGCCCAAGAAAGATTCCCTGTGGGTGCTGATGCTGGAAATCGGGTTTCTCAGAGGCAGGAATAGCACTGGGCCTTGAGGGAATCAGAAGATCTGAGTTCAAAACTGTTGCTTGGGTAAGTAGTCAGTTCTCTCTGAGCATCAAGTTTCTTATCTGAAGAATGAATTTCTATAAATCCTTCCCTGCCTGAAATCTTTTAAACTAGGACTTAAACGGCTACTTTGACCAGTTTAAAATTCACTTCCTGAGCTACTGAGGGAATATTTTAATTTTTGACTCCACCCAAGGTATGTTACCAAAAGGGAGGAAAATGCAGAGAATACCTGGGGTCCTATGAAATCTCAGGAGCTGAGAGCTCAGGTGTTCTTGACCCCCTCCTCTGGGTGTGCAATAGGCTAAGAACTGGGAGAAGAATGGCCTACTGTCCCAGGATTTTCCTGCTCCCAGAGAGAATGGTCTGTGTTCATACTGCTATCAGGCTTTCAACAGTATGCAATGCTATTAATTTTTATAATCTCCCTAAAGTATTCATAATACCCCTTCCATTCTTTTAGTAAGGAGACTTCTTTCAACACCGCAATTAATATCAGTCTGTCCAGGCAAGTCTTTGAAACTTATTGTCAAGATCCTCATTATGTCCACAAAAGTTCCCAGAAGGTACCAGTCGGAGAGAAAAATGATGTCACCAGTTTTGCACGCCATGATTTCTCTCTGCATCTCTCCCTGCAAGCAAAGACCTTGAAGTTTTGACTGACGCCTTACTTTGAGATAATTGTGTAACATTGGGAACATCACAAATATTTTCCCACAAAGACTCCAAAATAGAAAATGGATTCTTCTTAACTGAAATCCCCCACAACATCTTGCTGTCATGGAATCATTTTTAAAGGAAGAAATACCCCGACAGATGCCAATGTGGATATACAGAAATGTAGGAGGGAAGTGCCCAAGGGCATCAAACAGCAGTTACCAACTGAATGGAATTGCTTTGGTCCCAGTAGAGACTTTTCAAGATCATCTAGCTTAACTGGATTATTTTCTTTGCAGTTGAGGAAACTGAGGCACCCAGAGAATTTACGTGATTTGGCTCCATCAATTCCTTAAGTTTCCAAACCGAAAACTCTTCCTAGGACATCAGATGGATGTTAAGCCTTTTCTATAAATAGTCACTTCTCATAACATTATGCCATCCCAACATAAGGTAAATTCCTTGACTGTGGGGACTATTTAATGTTTATCTTTGCATCCCCAGTACATGGCACACAGTAAGTGCTTTATAAATATTAGTTAGATTAAATTGAATTAAATAACCTCTCAGGTCTTTTTTTTTTTTTTTTTTTTTGGTGGGAGGGGAAGGAAGTCAGGTTGGTAACTATTGATTAAATGCTAGACACTGTGGTAAGCATATACCCCCCCCCCAAAAAAAAAAATCACAGGACTTAAGAGTAAGAATGAACATTAAACATCAACTGGTCCGAGTTCTAACAAAGATATGCCATCTGACTCATACCAGCTCTCATAGATAATCAGCTCATTGCTTCTAGGACACTCTTCCCAAGTCAAGGCACTCCATTGTTAGCAGTTTTAGGTGGATGTTTTTAACCCGCTGTTCAGCAGAACTCCTAGATGATATCTTATTTTTTTAAATATGTATTTATTTACTTAAAACTTAAATACAAAATAGAAAAAAGATATTGTCATGTCCACAGCAGAATGAGAGGATTCAAAATATGCACCAATAAATTACCATTTCAAGAAAGCAAATATGATAGAAGACATTGTATTCAGAACTGTCCATCTCTTTGCTTCCTTATAGGTTTTCTATTATTCTCTGTGGTGCCCTTTTTACTTTTTTCTTTACCCCCTTTCTTCCCTCACCATCTCCCCCAAGCAGGAAACAGTTAAATATGTGTGTGTATATATATACACATATATATAATATACACTCACATACATATATACACACATATATATATACATACTTAAATATATAAATATACATATATACTGTATTTATGCATACATACACATACATCTAAAAAACAACATTAATATCATTGACATATAAGGTAGATTTCTCTCTTTTGTGTGAATCTTTGACTTTGAGATCAAGGATTACTATCCCTCCTTTTTCTTCCTAAAAAATTCTACTCCCGTTCTTTGTTACTGTGTTTGTGTATATCTCGTTTCCTATCCTCAATAATTCTTCTACTTTACTTCTACCCCCTAGCTTATCTTGCTATTACTTATCTCCCCTCACTAGGGATTCCTCCCTTATCCTCTCCCTGAACTCTTCCTCTCCTTCTTTATCCCATTCCATTAAGCTACACATCTTAATTCACTCCTGTTAATCTATATACCCCTCTTTACCCTATCCTATCCTGTTCCCTCCCCCTTTTATTTATAAATTTTGGAGATTTTTACACCCTTCTAGATATATATGTATTTTCCCCCTCTTTTACCCATTCCCAAGGTGAGTAGGATTTCAGAACTGCCAGCTTCATCTGATTCCTCTGTATCAATGTTTGCTTTCACAAACATTCTCATTCTCATTCTTACAACATAATTATCTTTCCCTAGTCAGTTTTACTTTTTAGAATCACGTCATACTCAACTCTAGCCTAATCTTTCTTTTGAACAACACAATTACTAATGGCAATCTTAAACATATGGTTTATATTTCCATATATAAAACATAAATGCTTTGTCCTTATTAAGTCCCTTGAAATTAAGTCTTTAATGTTGACTCTTATATGTCACATTTTCTATTAAGTTCAGGTTTGTTTGCAGCAAAATTCTGAAAAATCTGGCAATTCATTAAATATCCTTTTTATTTTCATTCAGTAGTATACTTAATTTTGCCACATATATTTTCAGCCACAACCCTAGATCTAAAGAACTTTGATCTTTGATCTTTGATATATAGTATCCAAAGACCTATGGTCTTTTATCATAGCCATTGATAGGTCTTGTGTGACTTGGATTGGATTGTGTATTTGAATTGTTTTGTTATTGGTGTGTTGCTTGTAAAAAAGTGTTTCTTGACTGGGGGGGGGGTTGAAATCAAGCAATAATGCTCCTGTAGGTTTTTCTCAAAGAATCTCTTACAGGTAGTAATCAGTAGACATATATATATATATATTTCATTGATGTATATATATACATATTTCTACTTTTCCCTCTTGTTGTAACACTTCAGAACAATTTTCTCTCATTATTTCTTGTTTTATTGTATCAAGATTCTTTTTTTTTTTTTTGGTCATACCTTTCAGGTAGTGTAGTTGTTCTTAGGTTTCGTCATCTTGATCTGCTCTCCATATCTATTGTTTTTCTTGTGAGATGTTCTACATTCTCTTATATTTTTATTTTTCTATTTTGTTTTATTATTTCTTAGTCTCATAACTTCACTGGTTTCCCTTGACCAATTCCAGTGACCAAACACTTCCTTAAGACTGATCCCCTTTCCTAGTTAACTTTTCATAATCAGCTTGTTTTTCCTGGATTTGTTTGTTTTAGTTTTTCCTCAATTTCATTTCTTTTTAAAGACTTTTTTTGAGTTCTTTGATGAATTCTTTTTGAGCAGGTTATCATTTCATATTACTCTTTGAAGTACAGGAGGCTTTTTTTTTTTTTTTTACTTCTACATGAAGATGAACTCCAGTGTTCCCTATCCATATAGTAACTGTCTATGGTTGGGTTCTTTCTCCTTTGCCTGCTTTTTTTTTAAGGGCTTGTTAGTATCACCTCTTATCCTGGGGGAGGAAGGGATGGGAATGGAAGGAATGGTGCCTCTAGCCCCAGGATCTTTTTTAATTCTCCTCTCTGGCCTAGAATACAAAACCAAGAACTCTGCTTTCCTTTAAGTGCCCACAGCCAGCAGTGTCCCAGCCCCACTGCTTTTACGCTTACCTGATGTTGCCATATGGGAGCCAACTGCCAATGGCTGCTGGAGATCTAACTTGGACCTGTAGAATGGATCTCTTCATGTGAGATGATGATGATGATGATGATGATGATGATGATGATGATGATACAAGGAGACTGAGAGGCAGTTGCTGTTCTGTGACCTCCACACTGAGAGGCTGTTGTCTGACTTCCCTCCTCTTCCCTCTTGCCTCCAATTTATTTCATTCCCATCCACAAGGAACATCTGTGAAGGTGCTTTGTAACTCCTTCAAGTTTATGATTCACAGTTGTAGAGAGTCTCGGAGAATTGACCTGCCCCTTCATCCAGGCATGGTCCTTAACAACCCGATGTGCTGGTTCTAGTCCCAGTCTCTGTTCCAACCATATTTCCATTTGGGAGGTTTTCTTTGGATCTTCTCTGATTGTCTCCCGTTCTACCCCAATTCCTATTTGTTTTAAGGGGCTCTCTGTTCACCCTGAGGTGCAATTTTATCTTTGTGAAGGAAATCTGGAGAACTGGAAGTTTCCAAGCTATTCCAAAATCTTTGATGACAGCTTTTAAATTTCTGGAGACAGCTGTCATGTCATCATTTCTCCAAGATTAGACAATATAGGCTTTTCCATCATTCCTTGTGGTTCTGAATCAAATGAGATAATATCTGTAAAGTCCTTAGCACAATACCTGGCACATAATAAATACTTGTTATCTCTTTTCCTCTCTCTGACAGGTTCCCAGACAACTCCTTATTCCTTGTCAAGTTTTTCATCCTCTGATGAGTGGGCTCCAATGAGCCAGACTAGGCCCTTTAAAATGCATAGGTGGAGACAAAATCCATCGTCTAGATGGGTCTCATGGAATGATTTTTTACTGTGATCAGAGCATCAGACTTCCATTAATTCATCCCAAGATTCCATCGGCCCCTCTAACCACACACAAACCAGTTAAATCTTTACATCTTTCTTGTGTGAATGGCTGCCAACATAATCTCTGCCATCTTGTAAACTTGTGCATTGATTTCTTTGAGCTCAAAAGAACTTTTTAACACTGTATTTAATTAATATTGTTTAGATTTCATCTTGTTGATTTGGGCCTTGAATTCAGGCCAGGAGAGGTCACTTTAACTCTTGCTTCTGTCATTTATGACATTAACAAACCCTTCCAGTTTTGTTGATCAAAAAAATTGATAAGCATTCCTTTTATCTTTGTGCAAATCATGGATAAAAATCAAAATGCGACTGGCATGGAACTAGGAAAGATCTTTGAAGCATTTAAATAGGAGTCATTATACTCCTTTTCAAAAGAATTCTGTTTCATTGATGATTTTCAACTAAAGGTTGGATGATCTTAATAGGACAACATATAAATTCCTTTTTAGGGGTATTTAACCCTTTCATAACTGGATCCTAACATATCTTTTTATTTACCTTACACATTCATGACTCCATTTCCACACTCTATTAACTAGCTATACTAGCTTTTTTGATGCTTCTTATCACACACCTTTGAAGTCTTTGTACTGGCAGTCTCTCGTGTTTAAATTTCACTTCCTCCCTCATCAGAGAATCACCTCAAGATGCAGTCCAACTATCAGCTATATAAAGCATCTCCTGAACCCCAACTTTTAGCATCCTCTTTCCCAAAATTATATTTACACACACATTCTCACTCTCTTTCTCTCTCTCTTTCTAGATATATATATGTGTGTGTATGTATGTATGTATGTATACAAACAGATATATATACACAGACAGACATATATAAACACACACACATAGACACATGTGTGTGTATTCCTTGAAGAAAAATATATTATTTTGTATGATTTTTGCATCCTGCATGCATAGAGCAATGCATAGCACAAGGAAATGCTTGTTGATTAATTGGAAAGAGCAAACAAAGCTAGCCCTTCACCCTGTCTCTATGAAATTTCATCTTCAATATGGCCCAACATGCTAGCCTACCAAGATGGGCCACCCAATGTGTTAGCAATCTCTCTGCCTCATCTACAAATTTTATAAACATGCTTTCATCTAAGTCATTCAAAACTGTTGAGTAACCCAGAGCCAAGGATGGATCCCAGGGACATTGCCCCAGAAACCTTCCTCCAAGTTTATAATAATTATGAGCTAATACTTGCTAGGTTCCAGGCATTTTACATGTTAAGCATTCTACAATTATTATCTTAGTTGATATTAACACATAAATGATTACTTTTTGGATCCAGTCATTTAACAAGTTTAAAATCTGTCAGACTCACTATCATGTACCCCATCTTTCCAACTTGTCTACAAATAGAATCTGAGAAACTCTTATGAAATATTTTGTTCAACTTCAAGAAGAGCCATCTATCATGATCCTTGGGTCAATCAAAGTAATTACCCGATCAAAAAATTTGTTAAAAAAAGAAATGAAGTCATTTTGGCCTTACCTAAAATGATTTCTACTGACCACTGCTAACCTTTATAAGTTCTTACAACACTTGGTTCTGCAATTCACCAGTTCTAGACTAATGGTCTCCCAGTATATGGATTGATAGAGCTGAAGGGTAAGATTAATGAGTCTCTATGAGCAATCTCTATAAGATTCCATAGGACTAAATAGAAAGTTACTGGAGAACCGTTCTACTTTTCATGAAAAGGAAGTAAAATCTGCAAGCTAGAATCCTGTGAGTGTGACTTCCATTTCTGGCAAGGTTCTAGAATACATGATTATGAGCACTTGGATTGTGAACATTTGGATAGAGGGAAGACAGAAAGAAAAGTTGCAGCTCTTTCCCAGCTCCCCAAGACTTTCCATCCTTTCCTTGCTGAAACTACCTCCAAGGAATGAAAATTCAGAGATTCTAGGATTGCTGGGGAAAAAAAAGTGTTGATATCACAGTCATGTTGTTGACTCCCCAAGACTCTGGAAGACCATCTCTTAGAAGCATCTGTCCTGAATCAGCCTCCCTGGACATATTTTTCATGGATTCTGTCAGCAGCTCAGAGGAATTTTATAATATTGGAAAGGTGCTTTCTAACAGTAAAGGTAACATCTGAGGCTTGATACCTCCACTTGGAGGTGGCTTGGCTTTCCATAGGTACCCAGCCAAGTCACAGAAAAATAAAAAATCTCCCCAAGGATGTCAGAAAATAAAAATTCCAGCCAGTAGTTTAGGACATTTTATTTCTCCCCAACAAATTCATCTTTCCTATAGTTTGTGTTGCAAACTATTTCTAATCCGGAAAGTCTTGTCATAGAAACCACAATATAACCCAGCCACAATCATAGATAACAAGTCTCCAACTCATAGAGCACCTTCCCTAAACCTCTTGTTTCTTTATAAATAAGGAAACTGAGGTCCAGAAAAATTAATGACTTGTGTTAGTATCCACAGTTAGAGGGGGTTGAATCCAGATCCACAGACTCCAAAGTCAAAGTTCTTTTTACTATGCTACAAAGAGACATTAGAATGATTCTTTGAGATGAAAGGTGGTTTTATTTTTTGTTTTGTTTTGTTTTTCTTTTCTCCATCCCTAATTCCATTCCTGGCACATGGCAGGTACTTAAGAAATGCCCATTTAATTAAACTGAATTGTTGCCACCAGAATATGGATAGGATTATCACCAGTGTGACTGTCCAACCTTTCTGGACTCACTGAAGCATTCTGCCACAACTGTGGCACTCACTCCCCCACTGTGGACTCTTATCTCTCAAAACAAGATTTCACTCTCCAGTTTTTGCCCTTATGTCATCAGTTGAGCATCGAGGAAGAGCCATGAAAAACTCCTGTCTCAAACTTCCTAGTCCCATCTTTCTGCCAACCTTCCATTTATACCAATACACATCATGTAAGGACATATTTAACCCGTATTGTCTCCCCCATTAAAATGTAAGTAGAAAACATATTTTTTTTTGCCTTTCTTGCACTTAGCTTAGTATCTGGAACCAAGTGTTCTAATAAATGCTTGTCAACTGACTGATTTCTTGAGAGCAAGACTGAGTTCAAAAGTTGTCATCATTCACGTAGACAAAAATTATCTTCCCAATTCAGAACTTAAAACCACAAAGTGACATGGCTTCTTACCTATCAACACGTATTACTGAAATGCTTCCCTCTAATGATAATGATAATCAATTTGTCCAAATAAGAACAGTATTTTTACCATCTAAATTGTAGCTTTCGTAGATAGATTTCAGGGCTACTTCTCTGAATAATTTGTTGCTTTCTATCATCATTTTCGCTGCTTCAGAATTAACTGCATTTTTTACTGTTGGATTAGAAAGCATAACCTGGAGGAAGACATTAATAACAGGTAAGTATTTTCAATACCTTTTTCCCCCTAGTACATAAATATACCATCTACCAGGGCTGGGATGTGGGGAGAGAGGATATGGAATGGAAAGGGAACAAACCTCATTTGTTTCTGATAAATCCCTGAACCAAAAGTTAAAAACAAAGCCATTTATAAGATTCTCTTCTACCATGTTCTGTAAAATGACTGTGGATGATTTGGGAACTAGATTGAATTGGGATGGGCCACAGCAATCCCAGAATAACTTGAAAGTTGGTATCCATCTAGTCTAAGCCACACTGGACCAAGAATCCTTTCTACAACCTACTGTTAAATGGTCATCTAGTCTACAGTGTCTTGTTCTCCAGGAGAACCCACTATTTCCCAAGGCAGCCCATTTCGCTTTGGGACAGCTTCACTTACTAGGAAATTGTTTTATTTTCTAAGATCAGTGAATCTCAAATGGTCTCAGATTCTGCCCTCTGGGTCCAAGGAGGAAAAAAGTTAATCTTCTACAACAGACTACCAACTTCCACATTTTCTTCCTTGGCTGAAATATTTTGCCAAACTTATACTTAATTTGTCTATACTATATGTGAGTATATATACTATATCATATATTATATATATATATATACATATAGCATAAATATGGTATATATATATACATATGTATATATATATATACTATGCTAAGAAAAAAATTGACATAACTTTATTATTCAATTGAAAGTTTTAAACTGACATGGTGAAACATCACTGTAACTAATAGTGTGTTTTTGTGGATCTTAATATACATAGCCTCCCTATTCCCAGTTTTCACATCTATAAAATGGGGGAGCTGGGTCAAATGATGTCTCAGGTTCAGCTGGATCCTCGATTGGAGATTCTGTGACTCTGTGAACAATGATTCTATTTTCTCCCTCTTCCATTCCACAATTGGATTTCACCAAGACTTAGGAAATGCCGGCCACACGATGCGTTGAAAGACAAAACAGTTCCTCGGGGGGCTTATTTTTGGTGGCCTTTAAAATCTCCTCCCAGAGCCTGACAGATTCTGTAGCAGAGCTTTTGGACAAATCACACAAATGCCTGGCAGCCTTAACAGAACTCATCAGTTCAGCAAGGCCATGGGCTGTTTTTTCCATCATAAAGAAAATGGTCTTTGGCTGCCCCAAAGGCAAATATTTATTCTAAGAATCAGAATTGTATATGGCGTGCATTTTGACATACAAAAGTGTACAGAGAAAATGTGGTCGTGGTGGAAGCTATTGAAAGAACCATAGTGTAGACAGGGGCTCCATTAACCCCTGATAGGGGCTATATAAATAATGGCAATATTTCTCTGATTAAAATCAGCATCTGGTTTTCCAAAAGCAAGGGAAAAAATTATCTTCTAGGAGCTCTTCTGCTGTCATTAGTGTGTTCCTGTTTGGAAAATGGATTCAGATGGGTTTCCAATAGGCACATCATAATAGCGTAAATAAAACTTTTGAATAGATCGGAGCCTATCTTTCAAAGTGGGTGGGAAACAGATGAAACTTGTCTCCAAGAGGATGGTTTGAGGTATTTGTCTTTTTAAAAAGAAGCAGGGGAGAGACTAGCCACCATCTGACACAGAGAGGCACATCTGGTAAAGTTTATTTGGTGTTCTTCTAGCCATCTCCTTTTCTGAAGAGCCTCGAACTACCCCTTCCCAGTTATAACCTAGACATCAACCATTAAGTAATGATACTTAATGATGAAAAAATAGCAGCAAAAAAGTCAATATTAGGAAAAATACCACAGACGCATCCTGCTATAATTCTCTATGTCTTCTTAAAAAGAAGGGAGCTTCCATCTATAAGATGACCTTATACTGATCATCTAGAAACAAAGGGACAGAATTTTGAGGAAGGAATATTTGATTTATGGATCTACAATTAAATCAATAAGCAAGATTTGCTTGAATAGAGTTAAATCTCATAAATTTATGTAAACTTGGAATCTGTGCTCCCGGGACATGGCTTAAGCAGGCTCTTCCTTTGCTATTATATATGAGCAAAGGGAAGTTGACTCAGGAAAGTGAGTAAGCAAGGGGGAATGGTTATTCTATTCAGCCAACTAGCTGAAAGTACTTAAAAACATATTTAATGATGCTTGTAGAAAAGTCAAAAATAATAATGAAAATGCTATTAAAGGCTTGTCAGGAAAATGCTCAGTAGAAGTTTTCTTTTTCCAAAAAAAATATATAATGGATTATAGAGTAAAAGTTGGAGGAACAAATCACTTAATTGCTCTGAAACTCAGTTTCTTCATCTCAGTTTCCCATGATCCTAGGATCTGGTCCAATCTCCTGGCTTCACTGGTGAAAAATAATGACAAACAATTATCTGCTTACTATTAGGTTAAAACAGCTCAGTGGATAGAGCGCCAGAAATATCTGGATGCAATCCAGCCTCAGAGGTTTCCTGATTGTTTGATCCTAGACAAGTCACTTATCTTTATTTCCTTAGTTTCCTCATCAGTAAAATGAGCTGGAAAAGAAAACTGCAAACCATTTCAGTATCTTTGCTAAGAAAACCCCAAATTGGATCATGAAAAGTTTGACATGATCAAAATGACTAAACTACAACAACAACAAGAGCTAAGTCACTTACCTTATGTTTCCTGTCACTCAATTTTAAAATAAGAAGATTGGACTAGATTATAGGATCATAACTTGTTAAAAGTAGGAGAAATTTCAGAGGCCATCCCATCTAACCTCCCCATTTTATTTACTATTATTCTTTTCCTAAAAATTAAAAAAAAATTCCTTTGTTATTTTCAAATTTAACTAATTGGTAATTTAATTTAATAAACATTAAGAACTTGTTTTCTGTGCTAAGCACCAGAAATAACAAACAACAACAACAACAACAACAAAAAAGATCCCTGCCCTCAAGGAACTTGTCTTCTATAGCATATAGCATGTACAGAGTTAAGTCAATATGTGTCAAATAATTTTTTAGGGCAGGAACTAAAAACTAGGGTAATCAACAGAATGTCCTTTCAATTCTAGCCTTCTATGAGTCTTTTCAGAGATCCTTGTAGCATAGATGATGATGGGAAGATGCTATCTATGCTTCTCCAGCAATCTCCTCAGTGGCAGATCGCTTCCTCTTCCCAATTTGTCCCATATGAACTCAAGGTCCAACTCTGTGGTCTCACCATAGGGTTTTTTTAATGACTTCAATGTTATATTTTTATACTTCAAGTATACTTTAAGTAATCACTGAGATGAAAATCTCAAACATTAAAGGAAAAATTATATTAGACTTTTCTTACCTGAATAGAAAGCAAGATGCTACTTAGTGTATAGTTCTTATCCCAAAGATCAGGATTATCTAGAAAGTCTATACATGGTCGGCCAGATATAGGATCAACTGTTTGAAAAAAAAGTATCAACAATCTCTAAAAATGCATTTCTTAAATATCTGCTTTGTGCCAGATGCTACATGCTACAAATGCAAAAACAAACAATTGCTTCTCTCAAGCAGCTTCCAGGTTGCTTAAGGAGAAACATACATTATATACATGTTCAATATAAAAG
Organism: Antechinus flavipes; assembly: GCF_016432865.1. Taxonomy (NCBI): domain Eukaryota; kingdom Metazoa; phylum Chordata; class Mammalia; order Dasyuromorphia; family Dasyuridae; genus Antechinus; species Antechinus flavipes. The sequence goes on from NC_067401.1 coordinate 462,744,002, forward strand.
TATTGAGGGAACTGCTGGGGGATCAGGAAGGACTCTGTGTACCTGAAAGAAAAGAGAGATTCTGGGAGGCAGAAGGAAGCAGCACAATGACAAAGGGGTGGGAGATGGCCAAAGGCCATTTTGACTGGGCCATCCAATGTAGGGGAGTAATGAACACTGAAATTGGAAGATGGGCCAGGTTGGCAAAAACTTTAAAAACCAAAGAGTCTGAATCCAGAAATAAGAAAGAACGCTTACCTTTGTTGGTGAAGTAAGAGAGTGCCCCGATGGGATTTTTACTGAGAGACAATCACTTTGTTTATTATGTAGAAAGTAGATTGGAATGGGAAGCAAACTGAAATTTTGCAGTGAGGAAACCAGTTAGGAGGCTGTGGCAACAATTTAGATGAGACTTTAGATGAGACTAAGGACTTGACTTAGTGCAGTATATAAGGGAGGGACTTATAAAGACAACCAGTAAATTGTTCCATTGTCACAATGTCAAGGGCAGAGGATTTGCTTGATACTCACTCATCTGCATCTTACCATTTGGGTGGAAGGGAATACAACTAAATGTCACAACTGGAGGGACAATGTTGTACTTCACTGAAAACTGCAGGATCAAAGGGAATGTAAATCCTGGGATAAAGAAACAAAAGTTACACTATCCATAACTACTTAATTATAAAATGGTGTTTCTCCAATAAAGAATATAATGACTCTGTCCTCCCACTATTCCCTTTGTGGATCTTTCATGAGAAAATAGTCCCCAAAATATCCAGAAGGAAAGGACAAAAGGCCCAGAAGGAGGGAAATAAGCAATGTGATTTTGTTACAAATGGCGTCAACTTAACATACACCTAGAAAACCAGCACATAATAAAACTTTACCTCTTTTTATATAATACTTTTTTGTTCTCCATTGTATATTGAAACGGTCGTTTGTTAATGATTAAATTCATAGTCCAAAAAAAAAAAGAATCGATATTTTTTTTAAAAATTTCAAACTATAAAAGAAAATCAACAATTTCATGGAATTTTATTCACCAAGATGGCTAAAAAGTATGTTTTGTCTTAGATGTGAGTTATAGTCATGAGATTTTTTAAAAAATGTAATGAGTAAAAACAATACATCCCCAAGATCGAAATTATATTCAAATGATATGTGTTTAAAAAAGCATCTAGATTTTTCTCATGACATTTGAAAATTCTGGTGAAAAATCTCTAATAAATGTAATCAAAGAAATATATGACAAGAAGGGGGGAAGGCTAATTACATAGCAAGAGTAAAGGATGGCCATCCTTTGGACAGCTCTTTTACTCCATCATTTCTCATGCACTATGAAGATGTAAAATGGAAATCACCAACCACGATGGGGAGACACCCACAAGGGAAGCAGTATAGTAAGGCATGACTACACATTTTGTTTTTCATTCTTGGGGGAAGCATCAGCAGTGATGACATAATAGATGCTTTGAAATATTATGGTATTTTCTAATTTTATAGCATGCTTTTTATTATGTATTTTAATAATATTACGATATTATATTATCAAACATCATTTATAATTTACTTGGGATTTGGGGTAATTTGTGAATCTTCTGTTCTGCATACACAGAAGCATAGCTACATAGTCTGCTCCATGAGAGCAGAGACTTAGTCTCACCTAGACATTGTTCCTCCCTCAGGTGCCCAGGGAGAGGTGCTGCTCACAATAAATGTTTAAGAAAATGTGTCCCATTAATATACTGTTGACAGAAGTGTGGAATTATCTAATTGTTCCAGCTATCAATTTGGAATTATATACAAAAACCGATGAAATTGTCCACACAAGTGGACCTAGCAAATGCCATCCCTAGATCTATCCCTGAGGGAATCAAGGATAGAAACAAAGGACCAACCTATACCAAAATATCTGTAGTAAAGTTCTTTGTGTTAGGAAAGGGGCGAAGGGAATGAGTGCCTCTCAAAGAAGGAATAACTAAAAAAAAGAAATCTGTGGCATATGAACAAAATGGGACATTAATTATCATGCAGAGAAAATGTAGATAAGAGGAATTTGGAGAAACTCAAAAAGATTTATATGAAGTGATACAGACCTAATAGTTAGAACCAATATACACAATGATATAGAAATAAACAATGTCACTAAAGGAAATTAAATTCTGAGAAATTGCAAAGTCATTGAATGAACAGATAAAGCCTATGGCTCGCTCTCTCTCCACCCTCAATCCCTCATTGCAGAGGCACAAGAGACTCTTAGATAGAATGCTGAGCACCATACCAATCAGTTACCTCTGACTTTCTTGCTCAGTTTTCCAATGTGTGAGAAAGAGTGAAAATGTTTCTAGCATAGATTCCAAAGCAAGCAATAATTTTTTTTAAATAAAACTTAAAAGGCATGCTCATTTCTTAATAGCAAATCACAAACCTTCCCAATCTGTATCCTTCAGCCCTTCAATTTCAGCTATCCATTTGAGTAAATCATCAGTTAGTGGAGTCACAGTTATGCCCTTTGAAAAGAAAAAAAAAGCAATCAGAAAAACCTGCAAATGTTTAAATGTGAAAATGATGAATAATGATTTGCCTGGTTTATGTCTGATATATGTTTATGCTCAAGATTTTTGGCTTGTGGCAAAAATCAACTTGCTAGTGGTGTGACTCTAGAAAGGTCACTTCAGCACTGTTTTCCTCAGTCTCCTCATTTGTAATAATAGCACTTACCTTAAAGAGTTATGGTAAGGATCAAATGAGATAATATATGTCAAAAGCTTTGCAAAACTTAAGGCACTATAGAATGCTATTATTTTTATTATTAATCTCAAGGGTTTGTGAAAATCATCACCATTATAATCAACATAGTAGTGGTAATAGTAATAGCTACATTTATATAGAGTTTATATATGGATCAGGTGCTAAGCACTTTTTAAAATATCATCTCAAAGGGTCACTGTTTATATGTTATCATTGTTATTCTTACATCTAGAGCTGAAAGGGACCTTTGAGATTATCTAATTCACCCCCCTCATCTTATAAGTAAATAAGTTGAACCCCAGATAGGGCCGGTAATGTATCCAAAGATGAACAGATTATAAATGGTGGAGTCAGGATTCAAACACAGGACTGGGATTCCAAAATCAACATTTTTCCCTGTACCATACTGCATTCTAATTCATATATTTCCAGGTTAGATTTTAAGTTTCCAGAGGACAAGGTCAGTTTTGATTTTGTCTTTGGATTCCCAGTGCATGAGTCACTGGCAACAGCAAGGAATACCAAGTAGAAAGCCAGCCTTCTCCACTGGTGCTCTTTTGAAGGAGAAGGTTGGTTGGACCACCTCTTCTGAGTTTGGAAGGACATAGCTAGAAATTACAAAGGATGAGCAAACATGAATGCCTGCAATCTGCATCTTTGAAGGGAAATCCAAAACTGATGAGATTCAAGGCCCATTGGATAATTTGAGTATTCCCACATCTAGCCAATACATAGGAAGATGGATTCAGAAAGAGAAAAGGTGCAGGTGGGTTAAAGCCTTTATTTCTAATGAGATAGCTGTGGCAGAGTAAAGATAGGAATTTGCCCAAACTCTCTCCCAAACTGCTCCAAATTTCTTTAAAAAATGATTCTCTAAGAGCACTAAGGAGGGAAAGGGACCCACATGTACAAAAATGTTTATAGCAGTCCTTTTTGTGGTGGCAAGAAACAGGAAACTGAATGGAATGCCCATCAGTGGGGGAATGGCTAAATAAGTTATGGGATATAAATGTTATGGAATATTATTGTTCTTTAAGAAATGATCAGCAGGATGATTTCAGAGAGGCCTGGGGATACTTACATGTTTAGCAGAACCAGGAGATCATTGTGCATGGCAGCAGCAAGATTATATGATGATCAATTCTGATGGACGTGACTCTTTTCTATAATGACTTGATTCAGGCGAATTCCAATGATCTTGTGATGAAGAGAGCCATTTATACCCAGAGAGAACTGTAGGAACTGAGTGTGGATCACAACAAAGCATTTTCACTCTTTTTTGTTGTTGTTTGCTTGCTTTTTTCTTTCTCATTTTTTTCCTTTTTGATCTAATTTTTCTTGTGCAATATGATATTTGTAGAAATATGTATAGAAGAATTGCACATGATTAATCTATATTGGATTAGTCATTATTAGTCAGAGGGGGTGGGGGAAAGGAGGGGAAATTTGGAGCATAAGGTTTTGCAAGGATGAATGCTGAAAATTATCTATGCATGTGTTTTGAAAATTAAAAAAATAATTTAAAAAATGATTCTATAAGCAAATTTTAGAGTATCAGAACACTACAAAAGACAAAATAGAACATTTTTCATCTGAAACCAACTTAGAAACTGAGCAGAGGAGGTTGGTGGCACCATGGTGGGAGTCCAGCATATGGTCCCAATGCAGAGTGCTGGGCAGCAGCAATACTGGAGAGTTCCATACTTCTTAGGCCAGAGACACCAAGGAGGATTTGGAAGGTCTGCAGAAAAAGACCTACCCTGGGATTGCACCCTGTAGTCCCACTCTGGTTCCTCAGACTTCAGTAAGGTGGGACCTCTGAATCAGCAGCAGTGCTGGAGGCTTCTGGACCTCTCAAATCAGAGACACTAGGGAAGACTTGGAAAGTCATCAGAAAGGGTCTGTGGCAATGGGGTGGTGGGTCTTGTGTACAGCCCCAGCATAGTCCAGATCAGCACACAAGATCTTATAGATTGAGTGGGGCAGGGCCATACCTAAAACTCCAGAGCAGAAAGGACTGTGGTGATCTTGTGGTCACCTTGTGACCACATTGGTCAGATTCCTAGAAGGATTTCTGAAAACAGCTACACAGAAATCCCTAAAGCTTGGGACAATGGACCCTCAACCCTGGAAATAGAGCTCTCTTTTAACAAAGAGTTAAAAGCAGAGTAATAGGCTAGGAAAATGAGTAAACAACAATGTTTCTGACCATTGAAAGTTCTTGTGGTGAGAGGAAGGATCAAAACACACATTCAGAAGATAATGAAGTCAAAGCTGCTACATCCAAAGCCTCCAAGAAAAATAAAAATTGGGTTCAGGCCATAGATGAGCTCAAATGGGATTTTGAAAATCAAGAAAGAGATATAGAGAAAAAAGTAGGGAAAGAATTGAAGTGCAAAAAAAATCCAAAAAGGTAATGAGAAGAATGCTTTAAAAAGCAAAACTGGCTAATTGGAAAAGAGGTACAAAAGCTCACTGAAGAAAATAACGCCTTAAAAAGTAGAATTGAACAAATGGAAACTATTGCCTCTATGAGAAATTAGGATACAATAAAGCAAAACCAAAAAAATTGAAAAAATAGAAACAAATGTGAAATATCTCATTGGAAAAACAACTGACCTGGAAAATAGACCCAGGAGAGATAAATTAAAAATTATTGGCCATTTCTGGGGGTGGAGCCAAGATGGTAAGTGAAGCCTGGAAGTGGTTTGAGCTCTTCCAATTTCTCTCAAAAATCACACTAAATCAAACTTCTGAACAGAGTCTGGCTGCATAGAACCACTCTCTAGCTCAAGATAGCCTGGAAAAACTTCAAGAAAGGTCACTCACTGGCCTGGAGAGACTTAAAAGAACTGATGCTAAGTGAGGTAAGCAGAAACAGGAGATTATTGTATATGGTAACAAGATTATACGATGATCAATTATGATGAACATGGCTCTCTTCACCAATGAGATGATTCAGACCAGTTCCAATGGTCTTGTGATGAAGAGAGCCATTTATACCCTGAGAGAGAACTGTGGGAACTGAGTGGTTCAGGACAAAGCATTTTCACTCTTTTTGTTATTGTTTGCTTGCATTTTATTTTCTTTCTCATTTTTTTCCTTCTTGATCTGATTTTTCTTGTGCAGCAAGATAACTGTATAAATATGTATGTATATATTGGATTTAACATATATTTTAACATGTATTGGACTACCTGCCATCTGGGGAGGAGATGGGGAGAAGGAGGGAAAAATTTGAAACAAAGTTTTGCAAGAGTCAATGTTGAAAAATTACCCATGCATATATTTGATAAATAAAAAGCTTTAATAAAAATTTTAAAAATAAAAATAAATTCCAAATAATTATGTATGCATTTATTGGATTTAACATATATTTCTACCATGTTTAACATATATGAGACTATTTGCTATCTAGGGGAGGGGATGAGGGAAGGGAGAAATTAGAACACAAGATTTTGCAAAGGTTAATGTTGAAGAATTATCCATGCATGTATTTGAAGAATAAAAAGCTTTAATAAAGAAAAAAAAAACATCTTCAGAAAAAAAAAAAAAAAGAAAGGTCACTTACTGAGGGGAAAAGAATGTTCAGCCCAGCTCAGACAGACTCTCAGAAAGACAGTGAGAAGGTCTTAAGCACAGTAAATCAGCAACTAAGACCCTCAATGCTGGCTCAACAGAAGAGCAAATCAGTGGGCCAGTTTCCAGTCCCAGCTCAGAAGGCTGTTTCCTGAAAAGAACAGACAAAGCTATTCTCTGCAAATACAAGCCTGTGCTCAAAGCCAAGGCTCAGAGCTGCACAGGAGCCTCAGATAACAACACCTTTATCTCAGGATGACAGTCCAAACATAAAAGTTAAAAAAAAAAAAAAAAGAAAATGTTGAACAGAAAAGAACTTTGATCAAAGAAAGTCACTGTGTTGACAGGGCAGACCAAAACACAAACTCAGATGAGGGCAAAATGTGCACAGAAGAAACCTCAAAGAGTGATATGAATTGTTCTCAAGCTTAAAGAGGCTTTCTGGAACTGCTCGGAAAGATTTTAAAAGGCAAATAAGAGAGGTAGAAGAAAAAATGAATAAGGAAGTGAGGGGTATATGCATGAGAGAGTCAACAGCTTGGAAAAGGAAGGAAACAATTGTCTGAAGAAAACACTTTCAAAAGTAGAATTAACCAAATGGAAAAAGAAATATAAAGAAATATAAAATCACACATTAAAAACTAGAACATGGTAAATGAAAGCTAATGATTCTTTGAGATAACAAGAATCTGTCAAACTTAAAAAAATGAAAAAAAAAAAAAACAATGGAAGAAAATGTGAAATACTTCATTGGAAAAACAGCCAATCTGAAAAAATAGATGCAAAAGAGACAATTTAAAAAATTATTGGCTTACCTGAAAGCCATGATCAGAAAAAAAAAAAAAAAGCCTGGATAACATTCCTCAAGAATTCATTAAACAAAATTGCCCCAATGTTCCAGAAACAGAAAGGGAAAATTTATTTAAAATTTTATTTAATTTAAAATTGCCCCAATGTTCCAGAAACAGAAAGGGAAATACTCATTGAAAAAATCCATCATTCACCATCGTTAAGAGATCCCACAAGGAAAACCCCAAGGAACATTATTGTGAAACTCCAGAATTATAACCTCAAGGAAAAAAATACTGCAAGCATCCAGACAAAAATAATTCTAATATCATCTGACACAGAGAGACACATGCAGAATAAAGGTAAAAGACTGGGATGGAATTTATTATGCTCCAGCTGAAGCAAAAAAAAAAAAAAAAGCAGAAATAGCAGTTCTGATATCAGAAAAAAGCAAAAGTTAAAATAAAGCTTATTAAAAGAGGTAAGAAAAGAAAGTAAATCTTGAAAAGGAGTATTGTTAACAATGAAGTAATAACAATACTAAATGTGTATGCACCAAATGTCAAGCAGCCAAATTCCTAGAGAAGAATTTAAGCCACTTTTAGGAAGAAATAGACAGCAAGACTGTTTTAGTGGGGCCCCTCAACTTTTCCCTCTCAGAATCAGACAAATCTAACCACAAAAGAAACAAGGAAGATTAATAAAATCCTCGAAAATTTAGATATGATAGATCTCTGGGGAAAAAAATTAAATAGGGACAGTTTCTCAGCAGTACATAACACCTTCACAAAAAAAAAAAAAAAGCTGACCATGTATTAGGATATAAAAACCTCACAATCAAATGCAGAAAGGCAGAAATAGTGTTTCCTTTTCAGACCACAATGCAATAAAATTATATTCAACAAAGAGTCAGGAGAAGACAGACTAAAAACCAATTGGAAATCAAGTAATCTAATTATAAAAAAGAGTGGGTCAAACAACAAATCACAGAAACAATCCACAATTTCATCCAAGCAAATCCATTACAGAAACTTATCAGATTTGACCAAATGGGATTTATACCAGGAATACAGGGCTGGTTCAATATCAGGAAAGCTATTCCCATAATTGATCATATCAATAACAAAACCAAGAGAAATCATATGATAATCTTCATAGATGCAGAAAAAGCTTTTGACAAAATACAGCATTCTGGCCAATTAAAAACACTAGAGAGCATAGGGATAAAAGGAGCTTTCCTTAAAATAATAAGCAATATCTATCTAAAACTAACAGCAAGCATTATTTGTAATATAGAGAAGCTGGATGCATTCCCAATAAGATCAGGGATGAAACAAGGATGCCCATTATCACCATCATTATTCAACATTGTACTAGAGATGTTGGCTTTAGCAATAAGAAAAGAAAAAGAAATTAGAAGAATTAGCATCGGCAAAGAGGAAATAAAACTATCATTCATTGCAGATGATATGATATCCTTAGAGAATCTTAGAAAATCATCCAAAAACCTACTTGAAATAATTAACAGCTTTAACAAAGTTGCAAGACATAAAATAAATCTACGCAAATCATCAGCATTTCTATATATTATCAACAAGAGATCAGCAAGAGATAGAAAGAGAAATTCCATTTAAAATTATTTTATACAAAATAAAATATTTGGGAATCTACCTGCAGAGACAAAACCAAAAACTATACAAACACAATTACAAAACACTTCTTACACAAATAAACTCAGAGCTAAACAATATCAATTGCTCATGGGTAGGCCAAGCTAATATAATAAAAATAACAATTCTGCCTAACTTGATCTACTTTTTCAGTGCCATACCAATCAAATTGTCAAAAAATATTTCATGGAATTAGAAAGAAATAATAACAAAAATTCATCTGGAAGAGCAAAATGTAAAGAATATCAAGGAAATTAATGAAAAAAAATACGAAGGATGGTGGCTTAGCAACACGAAACCTAAAACTATATTATAAAACAGCAGTCATCAAAACTATTTGGTACTGGCTAAGAAATAGAATGGCAGATCAGAAGGATAGATTAAATACACACAACAAAATAATCAAGATCTATAGTAATCATGTACCTATTTTGACCTTATTTTGATATGGGGTGTGAGATATAGGAATATGCCGAGTTTCAAAATAGGTATATGATTTGGTCGTAAAGGATGATACCATAAACAAATTAGGAGAGCAAGGGATAATTTGCCTATGAGAACTTTGGAAAAGGAAGTAATTTATGACCAAAGAAGAACTAGAGAATGTTATGAAAGGTAACATGGACAACTTTATTACAGTATATTAAAAAGGTTTTGTACAAACAAAATCAACAGAAATAAGATTAAAAGGGAAGTACAAAGTAGGGGAAAATCTTTATAGCCAGTGTTTCTAATAAAGATCTCATTTTAAAAATATATAAAGAACTCTGTCAAATTTATAAAACTACAAGTCATTCCCTAATTGATAAATGGTCAAAGGCTATGAACAGACAATTTTCAAATTAAAGCCATCTATAGTTATATGAAAAAAAATGCTCTAAATCACTATTGATTAGAGAAATGCAAATTAAAACAACTCTGAGGTTCCACCTCATCCCTCTCAGATTGGCTCAGATGACTGGAAAAAATAATGATAAGTGGTGAAGGGAATAATGATAAAGATGGGGAAACTAGGGCATTAATGCATTATTAGTGGAATTGTGAAATCATCCAATCATTCTGGAAAACAATCTGGAACTATGTCCACAGGGCTATTAAACTGGCCATACCCTTTGAGGAGGGACAGGTTAAAGGCGAGAGAGAATAAATGGGGAGGGAAATACAGTTAACAATAGTAATTAAAAAAATTTGAAGCAAGTTTCTCTGGTGGAATATTATGTTCTCTGGGAAATGATGAGCAGCATGTTCTCAGGGGAAAAAAATGAAAATTCCTCCATGAACAAAATGAAATGTATTGTATACAAAGTAATAGCAATTTTCTTGTATAACCAGCTGTAAATAACTTTGCTATTCTCAGCAGTACAATCATCCACAACTACTCTGAAAAACTACCCAGAGAAGAAACCGAACAGGTATGATGGAAGTATTTTCAAAAAAAAAGAAAAAAAAGAGAAAGAAAGAGAGAAAACTGAGGCCCAGGGATGCCAAAGGTCAAACACCTAGTAAGAGAGACTATTAAAATTAATTGAATTAGAAAATATATAGTCATAGAAATTCAGAATGTGTCCAATGATGAATCAAATTAGAATTGAGATTTTTTTTATATGAAAGCATGTAATTAATTTCAAACTACTCTTTAGATTTGGGTAAATGTGCTACAAAATTTAAATAAATACCAACCAAAACATATTTTTAAAATTTTCTACTTTTAAAAAATTAATTAGATTTTTTAATACTACCAATAATAGCATTTATGTAGTTCCTTAAGGTTTGCAATGTGAGAATCAAATGAGAAATTGTAAAAATGCTTAGAACAGTGCCTGGCACATAGTAAGCACTATATAAATACTAGTTATTACTATTATTGCAATTATTAATTTTACAGTGCCCTGGGAGATGGACTGTCATTATCTCTGCCTTACAGTTGAATAAGCTAAGGCAAATAGTATTGAGTGCCTTTGCCTTAGGTCACATAGTTAGGAAGTGCCTGAGGCTGAATGGGAACTCAAATCTTCCTGAATTTTGGTCTAGAACACTATTCCCTGCCTTACCTGACTATATCATAGATATTTTGTCTTTGAAGACTCCACACAATGCAAGATTTTAACTACTACTAATAGCTGGCTTTGGGGAGTACTCTAAGGCTTCCAAATCACTTTGGGCTAACTGTTCCTTATGGTCATAGATCCTTGTTGACAAAGTACTGAGCATTTGAACTAGACTGAGAAAACATGAGTTTAAGTCCTACTTCTGACATATACTACCTACACTACTTAAGTAATTCCCTTCTCAGCCTCAGATTTCATTCTCCTCTCAGCCTCAGATTTCTCATCTTTAAAATGAATATGCTACTTTTATTCCCTACCTCCTAGTGCTATGATAAGAAAAGCCCTTTATGAATTGCAAAGTGCAGCAATGCTTGTGTCATTATATAATTTAAAACATTTGATGCTCTTTTTCACCAGATGGCCAACAAACCCTCACTTGACACATTGGGCTCTTTTCTTCTCTGTCTGTCTCTCTGTCTCTGTTTTTCTGTGTATCTATTTCTCTGTCTATCATTTCCTCTCTCTGGTGTGTTTCTATCTCTATCTTTGTCTCTCTGTGTCTCTGTCTGTTTGTCTCTCTGTGTGTCTTTGACTCTTTCTCTGTTTCTATTCCTTTTTCTTTCTGTCTCTCTGCCTCCTATCTCTTTCTGTTTCTGACAGTCTCTGTTTCTGTCCTTATTCCTCTCCCTCCTTTTCTCCCTGCCTTTCCCTTCTCTCTTTCTCCTCTTTTTTTTCTTCCTCCACAACTCTTATCTGAGACCTGTAAGTGATCATTATTTACCTTGCTTAGTAATTGGTGACTTTTAGGTCCAATTAAGTGGCATTTAAATCTAGGTGCTATTATTTAGATGAAGAATATAACAAATCAAATGCTTGTAATCAAGTGCTCTGTGAATTCAGATAAGACTTTGTAACATCTGAAGGATGGAAGGATGGAAGCCTTGAAGGAAGGAAGACCTGGATTCAAATCTAACCTCTGACTTATATTAGCTGTATGACTCTGGATCCTTACTTCCCTGGCCTACTCTCTAAAATTATAGATTACAAAGCAGGTTCTTATTTGCTTTGGAAACAGAAATTTGTTCCTTAGCAGTTCCCAACACCAAAAAATCACAAATCTGGTCCAAAATAAATTAAGAACTCTTTAGAAAACCATAAGAATGTTAGCGTTTACAAAGGATATTAGAGATCATATATTTGACTCATAATCATCATTTGTCTCTTCTACAACAACCCCTGTATCTCGGTTTCTTTGCTTGTCAAAGAAGGAAGTTGGGTTACAAGATAGTAACATTAAGAATAGTTCATGTTCATATAGGAAGTTCCAGTTCACAAAGCACCTTCTTTCATTTTTTTTTAATCCAATGTAGATAGCCTATAAAGTCCCTTCCAAATCTCAAAATCAGGATGTTTAGAAGCGGTTCTCTACCCTCCAGGAATAGGAAGCTCACTCCCTCCTGTGGCAGTCCAATCCATGGCTGGACATTTCCAAGCCATCTTTGAATTTGGGCTTTTAAGACCATGTGCAGAATCATGGGTTTCAAGCTGGAAGACACGTGGGATCCACTTCAATTGCACTTTAAAGATAAGACAAGGGAAGCCTAGAAAGTTTAAGTGACTTGCCTCAGCTTACACAAGAAGCCAGTTGTGCTTCCAAAATTTGAACCCAGGATTTGTAGCTCTAAGTCCCGGGATTATTACATTGTACTGCAAAGGCCAGAGAGAAAACATCAAGATTTACAAAACAAAACTGATCAGCACAAACGCACGGCCCCCAGCCCCAGGGCTCCCTTTTGCCCTCCCATCCCCATCCCTCCTACTCACGAATAGCTCTTGTTCTTGAAGCTCCATATATTCTTTCTCCAGCAAATAGTAAGACCTGCAATGCATGGTGGGGCTGCAAGGGTGCGGGCGCCGAGCCCCACGTAAGCTTGTCCCCAAACTGACTCAAGGACGGATGTCCTCCAAGCGCTTTCCCGAGCTGTCCCACGAGGGCCTCCCCACTCTTTCCTAGGGGAGGAATGACTCGGTCCTGGGGCTCACCAAGCTCCGCTTCTCCCGGGCTGAGGATGGGTATCCCAAGGGTGCTTGGCAGAAAAAACACCTTGCTGGCAATGGGCTCTCCTGGCGATTGAGCTGTGTCGCCTCTCAGGCCAGGGCAGGGGGGGGGGTGTCCGGGGTGCTGCAGAGCCTGATTCGGGGTGGGCCCGCCCACAGGACAGCGGGTCGGGAGCCTCAAATGTATGCGCTTGCTGCTGACAGCGACTCAGGTCAGAGGAAGATGATGGAGAGCGGGGATGGATGGAGGGTTTGTTTGGACCACCTTAGATTGGTGTTATGGTCGTTGCTCTGGGAAAATGGTTACCCTGGCAACCACCGGGGGGAGGGACGAGAAACCTCCGCCTTCTCCAATCAGCTAGGGGAAAAGGTGGGCGGTTCCAGTTCCGAGCCAATCATCCAGCGGACCCGCTTTGAAACGGCGGGAATCTTCCTACTCCGCAGAGAAGCCGTTGTCCTGCCTACGGGAGGACGCCGAGCATCATCCGGGAGCTCCCAGCAAGAGCGAGTCAGGAGCTGAGGACTCAGCGTCCTCCGTGGATCTAGAGCTGGGGCCCTGGTGCAACCCTAGAGCTACTGGAATGAGAGCTCCCCTTTTATACATGAGCCAGCACTCCAACGGTCGGACTCGGTGATTCGGAGCTCCAACCCACTGAGACCAAGTCTCAGGACGGGAGAGCACTGGAAACTTTCTTAGAAACCCAAACATTGCAACTAAACGTAGAACTCAGGAAAAGGAAGGCACCTGGGGACCCTTCGGTGTCATTTAGGACAGGAGAGAGAAGCTGTCGAAACAGAGAACTCAAGCTCCCAGGCTTTAGAATAAGAGAATGTCAGAGCTGGCTCTACAACAAGGAATATAGAACGTTAAGTTAGAGGCGAGAACCTGAGAAACACGGGACGATAGAATAAGGAACGGAGGATGCAAAATCTTGAAACAAGTTAGAGTTGACAGGGAACATAGAACAGTAGTGCAAGAAGGAGAGACAGTGAAAGGAACGTCTAACACGGCATATCAAAGCTAAAGGGAAACTTAGAAACATAGAAGGATGTAGCGGGAAGGCCCTTCACCACAAAGGGCATGGATGAAGGCAGAGCAGAAAGGGTCCTTAGAGGGATGGAATAAGGAGCACAGAAGGAATAAAGGTCCAGGAAGCATCCTTGGAGTGATAGAATAAGGAACATAGAAGGAATAAAGGAGTAAGAAGGTTCCTTGGAGTGTTAGAATAAGGAGAATAGAAGGAATAAAGGTACAGGAAGGGTCCTTGAAGTGATAGAATAAGAAGCATAGAAGGAATAAAGGTGCAGGAAGAGTCCTTAGAGGGATAGAATAAGGAACACAGAAGGAATAAAGACACAGGAAGGATCCTTTGAATGATAGAATAAGGGGCACAGAAGGAATTAAGGCACAGGAAGGATCCCTAAGGTGATAGAATAAGGAACATAGAAGAATAAAGGTGCAGGAAGTTTTCTTGTAGTGACAGAATAAGGAACACAGAAGAATAAAAGTGCAGGAAGAGTCCTTCAAATGATAGAATAAAGAACATAAAAGAATAAAGGTACAGGAAGGCACCCAACAGCTCAGGCTATAAAGACAAGGGAGATCAGAGCTGAAAGGGGTTTTTGATGTATAGCATGCAGGAACAAGGAACATAGAACAATAGTGTAAGAAGGGGTGATGGAGAGGAATGTCTAGAACAAGATATCAGAAGTAAAATGGAATTTAGAAACCTAGAAGGATGGAGCAGGGAGTCCCTTCACATCAAATGTTAGCTAGTATAGGCCATGAATAATGGCAGAGAAAGAAGGGTCATTATAGGGATAGAATAAAGAACATAGAAGGAATAAAAGCACAGGAAGGGTCCTTAGAGTGCTAGAATAAGGAAGACACCCAACAGCATAGGCTATAAGGACTTAGGAGATCAGAGTTGGTGGAAAGGTTAGAGACTATGGAGGCCCACTATTTTATAGAGGAGAAAAATCAAGAGCCAAAGTCATCTATCTAGCTATCTATTCATCCATCCATCTCTCTCTCTCTCTCTCTCTCTCTCTCTCTCTCTCTCTCTCTCTCTCTCTCTCTCTCTCTCTCTCTCTCTTTCTCTATCCTATCTAGATTGATAGGAAGTAGCAAAAACAGAATTCAGAGGCAATTGTTATTATGAAAGTGAGTTGGGGTAAAAGGGAGGAAGACCATAGTATTTCATTCAATAAATGTTTGCTGATTTATTGATTACTTTTGGAGTCAAGAGCACTGGAACCAAATCCCATGTCTACTTCTGATTAGCTCTGTGGCAAGTCATTTACACACTCTGGAGTTTTTTAAGATGAGGGAATTGTACTCCCATAATCACCGAGATTGCTTCGTGTTCTACATTTTCTCGTTTACCCCCTCCAGATCCAGTTCTCTTTCCCTAACCCTACATTCCTCCCATTCCTTCCCTTCTTTATGTATCAATCAGTTAGCTTTGTCACAGTGAAATGAAGGGACTGAACTGCCTTTCCCACTCTAGCAACCAGGATATATATATATATAATAAAGATATATATATATATATATATGTATAGCTTTTTATTTACAAGTTATATGCATGGGTTATTTTACAGCATTGACAATTGCCAAACCTTTTGTTCCCACTTTTCCCCTCCTTTTCCCCACCCTCTCCCCCAGATGGCAGGTTGACAAATACATGTTAAATAAGTTAAAATATAAATTAAATACAATATAAGTATACATGTCTAAACCGTTATTTTAGCAACCATGATTTTTACAAAATTCTAAGAATGATTCTTTTACTCAACAGTTCCAGGCAGTTGCAAACATTGCATAAATAGGTGGGTTGCAAAAGGGAAGTTAGTTTGACACTGTTGCTTTTAATCAATCCAACTTTAAATCCCATTGATAATGTAGTCCTATTCAAACTAGTCCTGCCTCATTTTCTTTAATAGTTACTATTCCCTCACTATGATATTTGTGTATGTGTGTGTGTGTGTGTATTTCTCCTCTCCATTCAGTATACCCTCCTCTCCATTCAATCTAGCAATCATTTATGGAATATGTGCAAAATCTATATGGAAAAAAGGCAGAGTATAGCCAGGAATCCAACTGAACTCTTCTAATATCCCCCCCCCAAAAAAAAAACTTTAAAATAACTTAAAATCAAATTGTGGAACCACAGAGCCAACAAAAAATCAGAGTGAGACACTTTTCTAGCCTAAGACAATTTAGAAGGTCTGCAAGAAAGTTCTATGACACCGACTGAGGGATTATCTGGAGTGCATGCAGAACCATTCCCCAATTTATAGTGGTCAAAAACTATGAATAGACAATTTTCAATAGAACACAAAGGTATCTATCATCATATAAAAATGCTCTAAGATACTAATGATTAAAGAAATGAATATTAATATAGCTTTGAGATACCATCTCATATCTACCAGAAATGATGAACACTGAAGAGGGTGGGGGAAAATAGATACACAGATAAACTGGTGTTGAGGTAGTGAATTGGTCCAGTCATTCTGGAGAAAAATTTGGAACTATACCTTAAAAGTTGTGCATTTTCTTTGACCCAACAATGCTACTAGGTTTATAATCCAAAGAGACCAAGAAAAGAGAAAAGAGCCTATATGTACAGAAAAAATTATGGCAGCTCTCTTTGAGGTGGCAAAAAGTTGGAAATTGTAGAGATGCCCATTAATTGGGGAATGGCTGAACAACTTGTATAATTGTGATGGAATTTTATTATGATAATAAGAAATGACAAGAGAAGTGTTCTCAGAAGAAGAAAAAAACATGGCAAAATCTATATAAAATGATGCAAATTGAAAGAGAAGAATCAAAAGATCATTGTGCACAGTAACAGCAATATTGTAATAATGATCACCTGGGAAAGATTTGGCTACTTTGATCAATATAATGATTCAAGGCAATTCCAAAGGCCTCATGATGAAAAAATGCTACCCACCTCCAGTGAGAGAACCAATGAACTCTGAGTGTAAATTGAAGTATAATTTTCTTGATTTCTTGTTTTTTTTTCTTTTTTGGCAATATAGATAATGTGGAAATATGTTTTTCATGATTTCACATATAATTGATATAATTTTTCTTCTCTTCTCAGTGGGTGGGAGTGGATATAAGGCGAGGATTTGGAACTCAATTTAAAAAGAAAAGAGTATTAAAAATATTTTTTTAAAGTAAAAAAGCCTAAATGGAATATTTTTTTCTAAAATTTGAATATAACAAATCACATTATGAAAAAAAAGTTTTGTGAGACCAAAGTGTGTGCTTGATACTCCCAAGAAAGGCCTACAAATGCAATACTTTGTTGGTTGTATCACAGAAAATTCTCTGCAGAGAATAATCCTGGAACTAAATCACTTTGAAGGCAACAGTCAAATTCAGGGCTTTTATCACTGTAAGCAAGAAAGCAGTAGAGGAAATAAGAGATGACATATTGCCAGACTACATATGAAGCACTATTAGTATTTTTATTCCTTTTGAGTTCCTTTTAAATGTTTTGTTCCACTTGCTTTTCTGTCATTTATGGCATTATCAATAGAAGATAATTGACCATGAATTTTTAACACTGGAAACAGAAATGTTCTATTTGCTGTTCCTTTCAGTATGTCGGTCCATCTTTTAACTGCACTACTTGCATTAACCATCCCACATGCCCTGAATGTTATATTCTCACTTCTGTCTTCAGGATTCTTTAACTTTTTTCAATTTCACTTTCTGCAGGAGGTCTTTCCCAATTCTCCCTATGTGCCATTGTCTTCCCTCTCAGACCTCTTTCTAAGAACTCTTAATTTGTATGAAATTAGTTATTTATAAGTTGTCTCTCCCATAAGATTATGAAGGGCTGTAGTTTTTGCCTTCTCTTTGTATCCTCATTATTAGTACAGTGTCTGGCACAGAGGAAGACCTTGATAAGTGCTTGTTGACTAACAATAAATCACCAGTTCAAGAAAAAAATATATATATACATATATATATATATACTAGAAAAAATTATATTTATGTGTCATTCTTTTCTTTACTTCTTTTGTTCTTTGCTGTGCACTTTTTACTTTATTCTTTTTTTCCCTTTTTACTCTTTCCCCACTTCCTCCAAGCAGACTATAGCAAACATGGATATATGTTATATAAATGTATAAATATATGCATACACACATGTACACACACTCCTGTCCCTGACATATATACATACACACACATGTATACTCATACCTACCCACAGACCCACACACATATCCATATATCTATATAAATACATACATAGAGCAACATACATACATATCTACATATACTCAGACATGTATACACATATGCATTTACTTATATGTAAACATACATCTAAAACAGTATTAGTGTGCCTGACATATAATGTAGATTTCTCTCTTGATTGCATCTTTAAAGATCAGTGATTGCTAGCCATACTTTTATTTTCTAATAAATTCTACTCCTGTGAATATCTCTTCTTTCCTAATATTGCTAACTCTTCTGCTTTACTTCTGCTCCTTGACTTGCCTTGTTATTACTTAGCCTTCCCCCACCCATGGATAACTCACTTGTCTTCTTCCCTTATCCTTTTTGCTTCCTCCTACCCCCATCTCTTCCCCATTGTTTCTTTATAGATTTTGGAGGGTGACATACTTTTCTGGTATATGTAATGTTGCCTATTTAACCCATTCCTCATGTAAGTAGGTTTTCAGAACTATGACCTTCCTCCTCCCTCTAAGGCTTCTGTGTCTGTTCTTCCTCTGCACCTTATTGGTATAAAATAATTACTATTTTTACCTTTACCTAAATGGTTTTTCTTTTTAGAGTCAGGTCATACTCAACTCTGCCCTGATCTTTCTTTTGAGCTATCCAATAGCCAGGGTTAAACAATTTATGTTTTTTGCATGGAAATTTTTTACCATGTATTTAAGATTAACCCTGGCTATTTAAGTTCCTTGAAATTGATTTTTGATATTGGATCTTATATGTCAAATTTTCTATTGAGTTCCTGTTTGGTTGAAAGAAAGTAAGGGAAATCTACAAGTTTGTTGACTGTATTTTTCGTCATTCAATATTAAAGAAAATTTTGCTGTAAATGCTATTTTTGGCCTCAGACTCAGTTCTTTTGATTGCCAATATATATGATTCCAGGACCAGTAGTCTTTTATTGTGGCTGTAAGTCATGTGCAATTATAATTGTAGTTCTAGCATATTCAAATTGTTTTTTTTTTCTTGTTTCTTGAAAACTTTTCTCTTTGATCTAGGGATTTCAAAATTTGGCAATAATATCCCTATGTTTCTTCCACAAAGGATCTCTTTAAGGTGGTGATAGGTGAATTTTTTGCATTTCTATTTTCCCCTCATGTAGCCCTCCAGGACAATTTTCTTGGATTATCCTTTGCATTATTGGGGGGTTTTTGTTCACAGCTTTTAGGTAGCCCAATTATTCTTATGTTTTTCTTTTCTTGATCTGTTCTCTAGATCTGTTATTTTTCTTATAAGATACTTCACATTCTGTTCTTTTTTTTTTTTTAACAGCTTTCAGGTAGTCCAATTATTCTTATGTTTTTCTTTTCTTATATTCTCATCCAATTATTCTTATATTTTTTCTTGATGTGTTCTCCAGATCTATTGTATTTCTTATAAAATGTTGCAATTCTGTTCTATTTTTTTTCCTTCTTTATATCTGTTTTATTATTTCTTGGTCTTTTATAGCTTCACTGACCTCTCCTTGTCCAATTCTAATTTTCAAAAAGTTATTTTCATCTTTAAAACTCTATCTCCTTTTTTTAGTTGGTTAACATTTTTTTCCCCATAATCTTCTTGTTTTTCTTGGATGGGTTTTATTTTTAATTTATTTTTTAGTTTTTTCCTCAATGCCTCTCATTTGATTTTTTAAAATATTTTTAAATTTCTTTGACAAATTCTCTCTGGGCAGGGAGTCATTTAATGTTATTCTTTGGGGTAGAAGAAGTTTTATTTTTACTTCAATATCTTTCTCTGAAGATAAATTCCTGTCTTTCTTATTTCCATAGTAAGTTTCTATGGTTGGGTTCTTTCTCCTTTGCCAGTTCTTTTTTTTTTTTAATGACATGTATTAGTGTGAGCATCTCTAATAATGGAGTCAGGGATGGTGCCTCTAAATTCACTTGAGCTCTCTCTCTAACTTGGAACCCCAAAGCAAGAGTTCTACTCTCCAGCAAATGCCTGCAGCCAGCAGCATCCCTGCCTCCCTGCTTCTACAGTCCCACCGTGCTGGTTCCTTCTCTTCCAGGACTGCATCTCAGCAACACAGTTGAGCTTAGCAATCAATCAAAATTCCTTCAATCTTCCTGGACTCAGACCTCCAACTCATGAATCTGTCCAGGAGGTGAAAGTCTCCGAGATTTCTGCTGAGGCTCCAGCCACACCCAGCTAGTCCTAGTGGTCCCCACCTGGAGTTTCCGTGGAGCAAGCATGGAGGTGTTTGTACTTCATGCTGGTTAATACTCAGCTTGGAGACTTTCTTCAGAACTTCTGCCAGGAGTATCCCTGTACTTGATTTGACCCCAAGTCTTGATTTTTCACTGTTTATATTTGCCCTGAGATTTGTTCTGTTTCTTGAATCTGCTTTCTAAGAAGCAGAGAAAGGAAAAGTTCATCACCAGTTGACTAGCCACTAAAATGCCCCTTATCCTGTGTAGCCCAGTCCACTTTGGCCACAATGGTGACGCAAGCAGTGGAAAGTCAGACAGCATGTGCTAATAATCATACAATATGAATCTATATACTAGAACTAAGCTGATGGTAGTATAAATATGATTTCTACTACTGACAAACAAAGATCAAATACACCATTGGAGCAACTGAATTGTATCAATTTTGACACAGTAGTTATAAATGGAATAAAAAAAACTAGTGATTCTTTCATTAACAATAAATATTGTTGATATTTCTAATTTTATACACCTAAATTTATCCCAAAGCTCTCCTTTATCCTTCTCAGAGAGCTATCTCATGTGATCAATATATTTTAAAAGGAAAATGAGAAATTTAAGAAAAGAAACGACATTGATGTTATTGCAAAAAAAAAATCTGAAAATACATATAATATCCCATGTCTGTAGACCCCTATTCCTGGAAAGGAATTTGGATGAGGAGAAATGTTTTCTCATCATCAGAAGTTCTTACCCTGTTTTATGTTGGGGATTCCTTCTCAGAGTAATGTTTTAAGTTAACAAAATATAATTCATAGGACTATAAAGGAAACCAATTATTTTGAGACACAGTCATCACAATATTAAAAAAAAAAACTTTATACAACTAAGGTTAAATCCCCTAAGCAAAATAAAAAAGCATGAATGAATAAACAAATGAATGAAAACCACTTATCAAGCAATTATTATATTCTAGGTCCTGTGCTAAGCATTGAATGTACAAATATATAACTGGGAACTCAGCAGATGGAATGCCAGAGTCAGGAAGACTCAATTCAAATCCAGTCTCAGACACTTACTACGTCTTCCTTTTTTCACTGTTTCCCCAACTGTCAAATAGGAATCATAATAATAGGTTTGTTGTGAAGATGAAATGAGATCATATTTGTAAAGTGCAATGCAAATTTTAAAGAGGTATATAAATGTTGGAATCCTTACAAAGTGTTAACTCATTAGAGTTGATAGAAACAATAATTATCTAATTTAGTATGGTTCAGTATGATTGATCTGATCCTATGAGGAGATGTTATGGGCCAGAACTTGAAACAAGGTACTAAGTGGAATTGAGGAGACAATGTTTAAATCTAGTTTAGCTTTGATTTAATCCTACAACAAATAATGGTTTCCCAGTGATACAATGATTGGTGTGTACTCAGTGAACAGCATATAAGTAAGAAGCTCTCAGGGCCAAAGAGCACTCTGGGAGATACAGAAGCCCACTCTCGGAGGCGGAGTCAGATTCATTCCATCTCCCATCTTTGTGCTGGCTGGAGGCTGAAGAAAGCAGAGGCAAAGGACAAGCTGCAAGAGCTCTTGGAACCAGCAGAGAGATAGGTCTCTAAGAAAGCTAATGGGGCCCAAGGAAAGAAAGACTTGGAAGGAGAAAATAAACGTTTGGATTTTATCAGCTGGCTGTATTTGAGGTGATTATTACTCTGAACTGAAATTAAAGCTGCCTCCAGAAAACCTTCCCAAGAAATCTGTTCCCAGAGATAACCATTATATTATAGAAAAGAAGAGAACACCACATAGAAATTCTAGCTCTTCTTCTAAAATACAAATGTATTCCAGTTAATTGGGATGGCTAGATGGTACAATGGATAGAGCATTGGATCTGAAATCAGAAAAATGTGGGTTCAAATTCAGCCTCAAATACTCACCTGAGTGAATCACAGCATCTCTGCCTCAGTTTCCCCATCTGTAAAGTAAGGACAATAGCTGCAGCAATTTGACAAAGTGGTTATGAAGATCAAATGAGATCATGTTTATTTCTGCCTCCAAAGAATCCCTACTACTCCAAAACATAAAATAAATCTATAGGAGAGGAAGAGAGTGATCCCAGGACAGATGAGCTAATCAATATAAGGCAACCAACTAACACAACCTTCTCAGACATAAGGATATCCTTGATGTATTTATTATGTCTAGAGCAAGTAATGGAAAGGGATGAGGGGATGGATGGCTATAAGGCATAAAGTCATATGGTGAAAATCAGCCAGTTATTAAGCATTTATTAAAGGCCACCTGTGAGCCTGGGACTGTGCTAAATGCTGGGGATACAACAAAAGGCAATCCTGCTCTGGAAAAGCTCACTCTCTAATGAAGAAGACAGCTAGCAAACATATATAGTTTTATATTTGCACACATATGTGTATATATATATATATGTGTGTGTGTGTGTGTGTGTGTGTGTGTGTGTGTATGTATGTGTTTATGTACACACACACACACACACACATACACACAAACAAATAAGCTACATATCAGGTAAATAAGAAAGAAAAAAAATCTCCTAATTAACAAGTGAAAATACTAAAATTAAGAGGGTTAGGAAAGGCTTCCTATAGAAGATGGGATTCTAGCTGAGACTTGAAGGAAGCCAGGAGGTGAAGATGAGGCAGGAAAGCATTCCCAGACCAGATATATTAGTTAGATGCAAAGAGCAGAGTCAGATTTATTCCATGAAATGGATTATGTGAGTTTGCATTCATTCATCAGTGAGTGAATGAGGCAGCTCAGCCTCACAGCAGGAGCTCCAAAGCTTCAGTGGATTAACTGCTTTAGGGACTTGGAGCAAGATTTTTGAAGGTCTAGATGGGGAAAGTGCTGCTCCAGATATCAAGAAATAGGAAAGCTTCAAGGCCAAGATGATTTGGAAGGGCAAGCCCTTCTTGGAAGGACAAACAAAGGAGTTGTGGTGGTCATCTATCCAAAAAAAAAAAAAGAAAGAAAGAAATCTAATTCCTCAAGACATTCATTGCAGAGCTCTTCTGCACAAACACCACCATGAAAATAATTGTGGACCATGCAACAAAAGTTATGGTGGAAGATGGAGATGTAGAGAAATTCTACAGAGGACCCTCTGAATGAAATCATCACAGACTTTAATACTCACTGACTTCAAAGCAAGGATGAGAGCAAAAAGGAGAGTGGGAAGTATATGGTGGAAAATGGGGATCAGGAATAAGAAAGAAGTGTAAAAAATGGAGGATCTAGAATAAGAAAGAAGTGCAAAAATGGAGGAAATACAAAAGCTTCATGTAGAATTGGGGAGGGAGGCTAGACATGGCATCACAAAAAATAAAATCACTCATTTTATCGCAGGACATGGCTGATTACTAATGTATGTAAGTTATTCCTAAATCATCTTTTTGTGAGCAATCAGACCATCAACTAGTTAGTGCAAAGATTGAAATTAGTATGGAACTGGAAGAAAAAATACAAATAAAAAAGATCTAGTATAAATTAAAACTTGATCTGTTTAAGTAAGTTATTGGTCATGAAAACTAGACAAGGACCAAAGAAAGGACAGACAACCTCATATGTCTTTCCCAACTTCATATGCTTTTATCTTAGCAAGTTAATTTTCACATAAAGAGGATGAAAAAACCTAACAAATGTTTCCATCCTCCAATGTTGATTCACTTGCCAAGCAGAGAGACACAGGTGTAGACCATAAACTTATTTGTAAAATCTTATAGGAATGTACAATATTTTTGTGGTTGAAGATTATGAGCACCATGGCTTCATAAACCAGGAAAATATACTGGAACATATATAAAGAAAACCTGGAGAGAGATGTAACTAAGCAAAGTCATTCTATGGGCATTTAAGAAACTGGAGGGATGACAACAAGAATAAGAAAGAAAAGATCTGCCAAAATTTTTACTGTAAATTCCTTTCAGCATCCTGGATAGCAAACAGCCAGACCTGGCCTCTAAAATCCCAATTCTGAATGTCTTGACTGGAGTAATAAAAATGGCACTAAGTAGAAAAAAGATGGAAAAGCAGCTGGCTTAGACCCAGAGTACACATCTGTGCTGGAGGTAGCACAATTGTAAGGACGTTGAGCTTTCTAGTCCCATGATATGTCAAGAAGAAAACATACATAAGCTGTGAAGGAAAAAATCTCAAGACTTATTTACGCCAAATATATGGAAACTAAGAGAACTTTAACATTTGCAAACCTATATGCTTATTTTCCCATTTGCACACACACACACACAATTATGAGAGTAAATTTACACAAGCATTAAGAGTATCCTTGATGAGGGTATTGGTAAGGAAACAAGCCATATTAAAATCCATTTAATACAAGCCATATCTTTACTATATTACAATGGTCTAAAAGATGAAAAGAATACATGTTTATTGTTTTACTATGTAAAAAACCATTTGCTTAGTATAACAGAATACTTTCTCTTCCAACAAAGTGTCTCCTACTCACACATCCAAATTATATAAGATTCCTTGAAAGACCTAGAAACTGAGCTGTCCATGTTTGATGACCTTCTGATCATCGATATTATGAAATCTTAAAATGGGGAGACATTTGTTTGCTGTGGATATTCACTGATTTCATGGAGGACTCCCAGTGAAGAGTTCAAATTGAAAAGAATTGCTAATATATGGTGAAATCTAATATTCCTGTTTGTGGATGACACTGGGCTGCATGCATTAATCCCTGAAGAGCCTTCTGAATGAGATGCACAACCCTTCAAAAGAGTTTAACCATTATACTTACACAGAATAAAAAATCAAATACATAAAGAATACCTGCTGTCAAAAAAAAATGACATACAGGTAGATGGACAATCTTTCAATATAAATATCTTTCTCATGTATCTATGTACACAGATACAGACAGAAACACACACACACAAACACACACTTTGGACAAACACTGCAAATGGAAAACAAATGGGAAAAGAAAGTAAATAGGGAGAGGAAAATACGGTGAATTCCCTTTGGTCTATTTTAATGCTCTCCAACTTCTTCCTGAACCACAAGTTCATCTTTTTTAATATGAATACTCTACTGGTGGTGTGGGATGGCTACAAGTCAGGAAAGAGAAGAATCTAATGAAAATTAAAAGGGGGTGCTACTCAGATGGCAATGGAGAGGTAGAGAATAGGCTGCAATAGACAAGAAATAAGGAAAGAAGAAAGAAGAAAAACCATCAAAGAAACTCATAGTCAAAGGAAAATAAGTTGGTCATACATTTAAAGTGTGGGATGATCAACGGACTGCCCATGTGCTCTACGTTCCCTTGAGAGTGCAAGAAGAAGCTAGAAAGTTCCTCAGCATGCTGTGTGGACCCTTCATGACAAAGTAAGGAGAGGATGTGAACAGAGGTTATACAGGATAAAAAAGCAAGGGTGGGCTGGAGCTGCATCCACATTGATATTAAGTCACCAGTCCATTTGAGGATATTCATATTTACCTGTCTGTGTACATGCTATTTTCCCTCGAGTTGAATGTAAGTTCCTTGAGAGCAGGGTTTATTTTATTTTTTAGCTTTTATAATCATAGTGTTTAGCATGTCACTGGAGTGACTGGCCATTGCCTTCTCTGGCTCATTTGGCAGATAAGGAAACTGAAGCAAGGTTAAGTGTCTTGTTCAGTGTCAATAAGAAGTCTTTTTCCTAGCTTTTCCAATGGATTATGTAGAAATATAGAAAGAATGCTTTTCAAACTTGAACTTTAAAATGTTGGGAAAGATACCAATATAGGTTTTTAGTCTGGGTCCATGGGATTAATTTTTAAAAATAATTATGTTTCAATATAATTGGTTTCCATTATAATCTTATGCATTTTCTTACAAACATTATCTTGAGCAGGGATCAATAGACTTCATTAAAGTGCTCTGGGACACATACCAAAAGCTAAATATCAGGATCCATAATGAGCTGAATACATTAGAATAATGGGCCAAGTCTTAAAGGGTGAAATATGAGAGACAAAACATAAAGTTTCTACTTATTCTGTAAAAATATCACCTTCACAAGCACAAGATGGGGGAATTGTGGCTAGACAGCAAGTCCCATGCTAGAAGAATTGAAGGTTTTAAAGGCTTAGAAGCTCCAAGTCAACATTACACGCAACCTGGTAATGAAGAAAACTTCTGTAACCATAACTATCACCTTATTAAGAGGAATAGTGATTGATCATGGGAGGCAAATGTTCCACTGACCTGATGATTGGACTATGGCTAGAGTTTGATATTATGTTCCAGGAGCCAGATTTGGGGAAGAATCGATGTTCTCCCTCCTTCTAAATGGGAGAGGAACCAGGAAAGAGTAATTAGAACGGTGAAAGGATTTTAATATTGTGCCATATGAAGGTCAGTTGAAAGCTATGGCTGTATTTCTTTGGGAAGAAGAGTTGAAAGGGATATTACAGCTGTCTTCAATATCTGAATAAGTAAAGAGAGGCATCCTGGGCAGGGGGAAGAGAGAGCTGCACTTAAAGATAAGAAGACCTAGATCTAATTCTTACCTTTGATACAGGCTGACTGTGTGATAGTGGAGAAATCACTTAGGTTTCCAATTACTCCGGGAAGTCTCCAGGATGCTACAGATGAATTGAAGATCAGCAACTATATACATTTTCTCAAAGAATATCAATATTAAACTATGAATCTTCGTTTCTGGGAGAAACATAACTAATATTATAGGCTGTTCATCCAAATACATACCATAATTCAAATAATGGATATTCTTCATCCACTTGGTTTTTATTGTGTGAATAGTTAGGTCAATTCCTTTTCCTTCTGAGTGATTATTGAGAAGTTTGATTCTGTGTGATCACCACAATGTCATCTGCAAACAGGAGCATCTGGGAGACCTAATCATCTATAGAGAACGCTCTTCAATTTGTATTCTGTGCTGGATCTCTTCCATGACAGTGGCAAACACATTTGGCAAACATATGTCTGCCTGTCTTATGTGTTGCCTGCTATTAATAATCAGTCATCAAACACTGTTATGCCTGTTGTTACATCTTTCAAAGAATCTTATGTGATTTGACATATGCTTGGGAGGAACCTTTTTGGAGAAGTGCTTTTAAGGTGGAGTTTTTCCTTTACCAAATCAAATCCTTTAAAAAAAAATCATAGTCGTCAAAGATCAAGAAATAGTCATGCAGAGCCTTCCCCGCTGTGTCCCCAGTCAGGTCATACACTGTCCTAGGATCTTAGTTCCGCTCAGTTCTACTATTTTCTATCTTAGATCTCCTAAAATCTTCATTAAAAAGAACTATTACTCTACCCCCTCCCTTTCTACTGGCTCAACCCAAAAGGATGGCTTCAATTCATGAATGAACTCGTCAATATTTGTCAATAAATTCACCCCCAATTGATCCAAACCAGCTCAAGCCAATGAATCAGCTCATTCCCAGGGAGATTGAAGATGTTCTCACCCTGATGAGGGGCTGGGAATGTGCTCTAGGGGATGTTATTCAGTTCTTTCAAGGTGATTATCCATAGCATGTCCATACTCTTTTTAGGAAGGTGCCATCTAAGCACCAAGCTAAAGCTCACCGTTTTGTAAGCTTATAGGAGGGAAGATATGGGCTGAAAGGATCTCAGGACTCATCCCCTGATTTCTCAGTTGAAGAAAATGAGACCCAGAGAAGGGAAGTATCTTACCCAGATCACTCTGTTTATAAGTTGTCAACTCTTATGAATGGGTAGATGGAATCCTTGTACTTTCCAATTTTCTATGGGCTGGGAATGAGAGAGAAGGAGTCAGTCACAGCTGAAGATCTGACCATTCTATTGATCCAGTCCAATACATAAAATAGTGCCATATCCTTTTCCTTTAAGGGTAATGAAAGATCAAAAAATTCTAAGTTCAAATTCTGGCTCTCCAACTGACTACTTGTATGATTTTGGGCAAACCCCTTAATTCCCTGCATTTTCTTCATCTGCATAATTAGGTGTTGGAGCAGAAGATCCCTAAGCCTTCCACTTCCACATCCTAAAATCATCTGTAAAATGGGTTCATTCAAATACTCATATGGGTCTTTGAAATCATTGATTCAGGAATTCCCTCCTGCAATGCAGATTAAAACCCACATATACCGGACCATCTTATGTGACTATTGTCCATATCTTCCCATAAGTTTCCCAAATGGGCTCTACTCAAAGTTCTGTTGCCTTCCTCCCTTTTACCTGCTATGGTCTCAGAGGATAGCACTAGAGAATTCAGGCTGTCCATTTGGGTGTTACTGAAATTGCTTCTTCTGTCTTCCCTCTTAAGGAAAGTGCTTTACAAACAATAAGAGGTGAATGACCGTTAAGATAAATGTTGTTTTCAAAGTGAGTCTAACGAATTGAAAAGAACATTTTTCTTGTCCCGGTTCCTGACCTCTCTACCCCCTCTCCTTGCTCTTTGAAAGCAAAGGCAGATATTCATTATGTCTCTAGATCCCCAGTGCCTGGAACGGTGCTGCTTAATAAATGTTTATTGAATGAATATCATCTGGTTAAAAGCAAATTATAGCTCTTTTATTTTTTCTTGGAAACTGCTAGGTCTAAATTATCATGAAGACAGAACAAAAAAACCAATTGAGAATAAAATATTCAGAGCAGACTTTTTTTTGTAGAAAGATCTGACAACAAAGTAGGTGTTTGATGGTTGGGCGATGGATAAATTGCATCAATACAACCGAGAAATACTGAATTGTAAGTGTGATAAATATGTAGAGGACAGAGATGAACTGATGAAGCGAAAGCTCACCGAACTGGGAAGACATACAACAATATGAATGGAAAGAGTCCCAACTACCACAATTCAAACATCTTCTAATTATCACGGCCAAAATGGCCCTAGAGAAGAGATGAGGAAAATGCACAAATTGTCCCTCCCCTTCAAGGCTGAGATATGGGGCAATGGGGACAGAACATCACGTCCGCCATCAGATTCGGTGGCTGCACAGTTATTTTTGCTGAAGTCCATTTTTTCTTTGTCTTTTAAAAATTCTTTATTATATGGAGTGGATTCCCCCCAAATGGGGGAGTAACAGGAGGGCTTTAGTGAAGGGATGTAAAATGATCAAACGGATGAAAAAGCTTTTAAGCATTTAACATATGCAAAGTTCTTTGCTGAATGTTAGAACTAAAAATAAAAACAACAAAACAATCCATACGTCCAAGGACTTCATGTTCAAACGAGGAAAATGACACATTTAAAAGATTTCAGATGCACATCAAATGGAAAGGGGGGGGTGGAGCAGCAAAGCAGACGATAATATCTTTTTTAATATCATTTCCACTGATAAAATCATATCCGCTTCTGAGATTGAACTCTTTGATGGCGCTTAAGGAGAACTTTTATTTCTGGGTCTTCAGTAGCTGTGGCTGTGTAGGGTGACTTCCTGGGAAGATGGCTTTGGGGGCTGGCTTAGAAGCAGGAAGAAAGCTTCTAAAACTGAATATGGGGGTTGGGAAATTATGATTTATTGGCAGTAAATGTCTGGTTTGTTGATTTATCTTCCCAGGGCATGCAAAAATTTGTCAGGTGAAAAGGGACTGCGGGTGGAAAAAATAAGAAGCAAGGCAGTCTTCTTGGACTTCCCTATTTGTCAGTTAGTTGTTGAGAAACAGGCAGACTCTTCCACCTCAAGGTGACTATGGTCCGAGCTGGAAGGAAGACCAACGGCCTGGGGAGTGGAGCCATTGCCAGGACTCTTGGGTTCTGGCTCCATCCAGGTCTGAGTGGAAACAGTAGCCAAGGACGGAGGTAACTTCTCCTACCTGGCAGATGCTACCTTCCCCATTTCAGATGGCCTTACTTCCTCAGTTAACTTAAAAAACAGATACAGATACAAGTATTTATACACACACACATGAATTTTTAAGATATATTGGAAAATAATTAGCCTCCTGTTGATAACTTTGACCACATATGGCTCCAGAAATCACAGGGGCAGAGGTGAGCGCGGCCCCAGAATTCCTTGAAATGGAAGCCCAGACCAGAGCCGGGGTAAGAATTTTCATCGGCCTAGGAGATCCCTGTGACAGACGGCGTAATTATCAGCTCCTTTAAACGTTACCTAGGCCTTAGGCAGCTTTAACAGCCAGTTTTTTTCTAATGTGATCCCCAGGGACTCACCCAGATGTTTTCATTTACTACGAATGGGAGGGGGGAGAGAGCATCCCCTCACCCACCAGGAAAATATGCAGCCGTACAAAGTGTTAACCTCGTTTGGATTTGAACTCTCATCCTCCGGAGCAAAGGCAGGCCGGCTCTCGCCAAATGTCAGCCCGGCTGTGAGAAGTGTTTTAAATCATATTTTGATGTAGGCTGCCCTGTTAACTAGCCAGAGAAGCCCAGCACACATGCTTTCAGTCGCTCGGGCTTCAAATCATATGATCCCCTCTTTGTCTGCGAGACCTTTTGATGTTCACTCCCAATATTAAGTTTCTCTGTTTTTAATAATCGCCGATTCCCTCCTCAATATAAATGTCAGGAGCAATCCTGAATGTTAATCTTTCGAGATCAAACGGGAAGAAAGAGCCTTGGGTACGAAGCTGGAGAGCCGAATTCCTGACATTTCTCACATGGAAAATTCAGAGAATCCCCCTCTTCCTTCAAGCGAGATTTCAAACATCACCTATTTTTATTCCTGTTTAATTCAATTAGAAAGTATTTCTTTTCTTTCCATTCCCTGTTCCTGTTGAAAACAAAAACAAAGGCCTTGTGGAAAAGAAAAAAAAAAAATACACATACGCAAGCAAAACAAATGGCCCCATTGGTCTTGCCCAAAAACTTCCCGCAGTTGAACCCTGATTCCGTCCCCCCTGGGTCCCAAGGGTGAGGCTGGCGGCCTCCCTCCCAAACAACCGTACATTAAGTAGGTTGTATGTGTATGTATTTGTTCTGTTTGTATTTATTCTGTAGGTTACCTGCAGGTGTCACTGTATATATGCCCTTGCTCCCCAGAAAGACCTTGAACCATGTCTGAGAAGATTCTCTTATTACCTCTTTTTCTCTCCAGTGCTTAGCACACACATGGTACACAGTAGGTGCTTAATAAATGCTTGTCTCCCCCACACACACCCTTTTTTAACATTAAGCCAGTCTCTGTTAAAAGTAGACTTTGAATGATCATTTATGTGGTGCTTTTTGTAAACCTGCATTGTGTGTGATTCCGTTTCCTTTTTTTTTTTTTTAATAAGTCAATAATTTGGAGTTTCTTTATTCTCCCTCTTTTAAAGCTTTTTATTTTCAAAGCATATGCACGGATAATTTGTCAACATTGACCCTAGCATAGCCTTATGTTTCAGATTTTCTCCCCCTTCCCCACCCCCTTCCCTAGATGGCAAACAATCCAATCTATGTTAAACATGTTAAAATATATGTTACATCCAATATGTGTAAACATATTTCTACAATTCTCTTGCTGCACAAGAAAAGTGATTCCATTTCCAGTCTTATGATTATTAGCACCTGTGGCAGCAGCAATGATTGCCAGTGAGATCATGGAGGGGTGATATTGAAAGGAGTCATGGGTTTGGAGTCTGAGGACTTGAGTTAGAATTCTTTTTCTCAGGTTCACTTCTTGTGTAACCCCAAGCAAGTCAGTTAATTTCCCACTAGCACCAAACCATCACTGAGTTCCCTTCTGAGATTTTATGACAAAAGATTTAGAGCTGAAAGAACCTCAGAGGTCATCTAATTGCATCCCTTCTCCACCCATTTTACAGATGAAGAAACTGAGACACAGATAATTTGATCATGTCAGAGGAAGGACTTGACGCCGGCCTCCTGGGCTTTTGAGCAACCTATCAGTGGCCAGATATAGATCAGGATGACTGGAGATGGCCCCGGAAGCACTGGGAGACTGTACCTGCTGCACGTCTGGCATTGTGCTACGATACAGAGACACAAATGTCCTTGGGGAGCTCACACTCTACTGGGGAGTGCGGAGGCAGCCCAGACAAGGCAGGGTACAATGCAGGCAAAGTCAAAAATGAGACCGGGCCCGCGGGTCCATAGTCGTACCACACTTTGGGTGAGCAAACTCCCTTTCCCCAATGCAGGTTCCTAACTCAAAGAGCCTTATCTAGGATGGTTAAGAGCTTCTCCCAGGATCACCTAGTTTTCAGAGGTGGCCCTTGAACCCAGGACTTCCTGGCTAAGAGGTCAAACTTTCTAGCCCCTGAGCCACACGGCCCCTCCAAGTCATCCCAGGAGGGCGGCGGGGTAGCCATTGGGACAGCTAGCATTGGTCATTTGTGGGAGGTGAGACTCTACGGGAGCCTTAGAGGAACAAGATTCTAAGCTACTGGGTACGTTTAAGTACTGACTTTGTGCCAGGGGCTGGTACCAGGTCAGGAGAATCCCCGCCTCCAAAAAGCTGACATTATATGGGCAGAAGCAACAGGCTCACAAATAACTGAGTGCAGAATATTGCAAAGGCAGGAGGAAAGAGGAATGGGTTCTAAGGCTTCTGGGCAGACGGAGCAAGGCCGCAGGGATGGGAACTGGATGGCAGAACCGCGTGCCCACAGTCGAGCCGAGCTTCTGAGCCAGAATCAAGGGTCTATCCTCCTAGAAGAGACTCAAAAAAAGTGAGATTGGCAAAGCAAGTGGGCGGGTCTTGGAGCCGGATATAATAAGGGGCAGGTAGAGGGCTCCATGGTACCCACGGGTGCTTCAAACGCCAAGGGAGACCTTCCCTGGGGTGGGGAGATCCTGTAGGGGGTTTATGGGAAGTGGGAGACAAGAACAACATGGGATGATGGATTGCAATCTGTAAAGGAGGATTCAGTCATAGCCTTAGCGTGGGAAGGGACATCAAAGCTCCAGTCCAAATGTTTCATGTTCTGGCTGAGAAAAACTGAATCCCAGAGGTCAGTTGACCTGCTGTAAATTAGAAAGCTAGCATATGGTAGAGTCAGGATTTGAACCCATATCTTCCTTATTCCCGATCTATCCATCTCAAGCCTCAGTTTTAATGATGAAGTGGTTCGGGAGTACCCCTCCTTGTATAACGGCAGTTTTGATGGCAGCAGAATAGAGTAAAGCAAGGCTGGATTTGGCCCAGATACACTGGGCCATGTGAGGGGAAAGGGAGTGAATAAGCATTTATTAAGTGCCTACTGAATGTCAGGCACTGGGCTGGTGTGTGTGTGTGTGTGTGTATGTGTGTGTGTGTGTGTGTGTGTGTTGTGACTTTTTTTTCATTGGCTCCTCACAATAACCCTGCAAGGTTATTAACACAGTGTTAACAGTACTATTAACACTCAACCATCAAGTGATCATAGAACCCCGACGGAAAACAGCCTTTAAAGAGTATTAGGTCCCATCGCTTCATTTTACAAACGAGGAAATCAAGGCTCAAGAGCTGAGCTTACCCAACTGTTTCAAAACTGGCATTCGGCTCACCGTCCTCGGCTCTTTCTGCAGAAAATGGCAGAATCCGGGAGATCTTGGGTTCCTCTGGCCCAGGATTTGAAAGGTCAATGTCAATTCCTCATGAGGCAGCCTCCGTGTAGGATGTTTGTGGAAGTTGCAACACCCATGGGGGGCCCTGAAAAGCAGCCATAACAAATCCTTCCAAGAATCAGCCATCGCAAAGCTCCAAAACCTGCCTTACTCCCCTGTTTCCCAGAGGTAGCTCCTAGGAAAGAACGCTCTGTGATCCTGGACAAAGTTCTTAACTACTGTTTCCTCAACTGTAAAATAATGGCATCTCCCTCTCGGGGTTATATCAGATGAGATAATACCTGGAAAAGTACTTAAGGAGTGCCTGTACACAGTAAGTGCCTAATTAATGCTTATTTCCTGCCTTCTTCCCTTCCTCAAATGGTTTTTGAGGTCTTTGCAGCTCCAAATCTATGGTCCTGTGACCTCCTCCCCTCCCCAGGCAATGGCAATGGGCTCTATGCTTGTGGGGAACATCTCCCTTCTGTCTGAACCGGATTCTCCTCTTCCCCACTCCCACTTGGCCAATGACTAAATGAATGGATGGGTAATTCTCTAATGGAGGATTTAAAGTTTCCAAAGGCTCTAAGTGGGTCTCTGCTTGGCGATAAGAGCTAAAGTGTATACAGTGGTTATTGGAGCTTGCGCTGTGCTGATTTATCATTATTATTTGATTCTCATAACAATCCTGGGAGGTGGGAGCTGTTGTTCCATCCCCCTCCTCCCGAATCCCAGAGACTGCTAGAGTTTGGGTCTGGGTAGAACCTGAACTCAGGTCTTTTTTCATCAGAAAACCCGGAGCTCTGTGCGCTCTCACTTCCCTGGTGGCTTTATGTTGTGCCTTCTCCAGGATGTTCTAAAGAGCCCGAGGAGCGGCCGTGTCATGTTCTTTGGGATCCCTCACAATATGCTCCAGTAATGAAAGGGGTCCCAGAGGAGACTGTCTCGGGTGGGTAGTGAGTTCCCCATCTTTGTCGCTCTTCGAGTAAAAGCTGGATGACTGTTAGGAGCATGGAGGGGATTCCTGGCTAGACTACCGGTCCTCCTCTGTGCAAAATGACAAAGCCTCGTGTTGACCACAGGTCTCCATCAGGGGTCGGGAAGCCTGCCTTGTGGGGGCGAGGGGGAGTTCGTAGGCACCTGCCTGAAGGAGCCGGCTTCACCTTCCGAGAGCTCCCCCAGGAAGACTCCGTACCCTCAGTGGTTGGTCCTTGCCGTGGGGCTAACCATGAGGACTGGCCCACAGCAAGGCAGGAAACGGGCAGCAGGAACACTCATCACTTGCAGGGGCTCTGACCTGGCAATGTGCCTCGGGGACTGACTCGCTGGTGATCCTGAGTGTCTCTCCGCCTGTTTCCTCATCTGTACAATGGGAGTCACAAAGCCTTCATCCCCCTCCCAGAGGTCACGAGGGACGGGATGGCCAACCTTAAAGCTTCTATGAGCCCTTGTTGGGAGGTTCACGGGCAAGGAATAAGGGGAGCAAAGGAGGCGGCCACCTGTGGCAAAGGACTCTGGGGGGGCTGGAGCAGAGACCTCCTTTTTCTGTTTCTTCTCCCCAGATTGTCAGCAGAGGGATCATTCCCTCCTTGAGTTGTTGACACCAACTGGCTCTTTACTGGTAACCAAAGGATCACGTGCGAGCATAGCGGGACAGGTCCTTGGATGACGCACAGACTCCATGGGGAGTGAGCATTGATACGTCCACAGCTTTAGGAAATTTGGGATTATATATAAGGGGTCACATGCATAAACTTAGGGGATTGTATGTTAAGCCAGGGGCATGATGGAGCAAGAATGAAAGGTCCAGGTTTACAAAAACTCTGGAAATCCCTGTTGTCCCTGACATTCTGTGTTCTAAGCTCCCTCCTAGCTCTGACCTCCCATGTTCTAAGCTTCCTCCCCGCCCTGACATCCCCTATTCTAAGGCCCTCCCCGCCCTGACATCCCCTATTCTAAGGCCCTCCCAGCCCTGACATCCCTTGTTCTAATCTCCCAGCCCTGACATCCCCTGTTCTGAAGCCCCTTCCCAGCCTGACATCCCTTGTTCCAAGCCCTTCCCAGCCCTGACACCCCTTGTTCTAATCTCCCAGTCCTGGCATCCCCTGTTCTGAAGCCCCTTCCCAGCCCTGACAACCCCTGTTATACCGACTCCTTCCAACTTTCAAATGTGTCCGAACTTGGACTGTGTCTGTTCTGCTTTTGGCGCTGGGGGCTTTAGGAACCAGTGATCCCACTGCTCCCCCAGCTGCTCCGTTGCCCGCCCCACGGTGCTAGACTTCTGCAGCTTGATTTCTCGGAGGATTACGCTGACCTTTTGTGCTTTCATGTCTCCGCAGGGTTTCTGGCCCCCTGAGTTCCCGCTGCCCTAATACTCTTGGTATTTATGGTAACACCCTTCAGGTGCTGGAAGCTTTTGGCAGGAAGACTCTCCTTCCCTGTGTCCTCCCCCGTGCCCTCCCCCCTGCCCCCCTGTCCTCCCCTATGTCCTCCCCTCCTGCCCACCCCCACTACTCCCCCTGCCGCCCACCCCCACGCCCTCCCCCCACCGCTTCTTTGATGTACTGTTTTCCCTCCAGCATGTGAGGCTATTAGTTGAAGGAAAAATGTTCTATAAATGAAAAGTATTCAAAGCTTCACCTCCAAGTTGTCTCTGATTCCTCTGGGCTGAGAAGGCTCTGGCAGCCCCCACCTTCTTCCCCCCCCAACAGCTCTCAACCATCTGCATGGAGTAAGGAGCTCACCCCCAGCAGAACGCAGCCAGCCAAGGGCTAATGGACTGCAGCTGCCGAAGGAAACATGGAAACAAACCACAGGTGACTCAATTCAGCCAACTGGGTCAGGGAGTCAGCCTCCTTCAACAGGAAACAGAGGGAAGGGAGGAGGAGGAGTGGGAGCAGGAGCCCAGCCGCCCGGCTCTCCTGCTAAAAAAACAGCCCATCCTTGACCTTCCCGCCATGTTCCATCTCCCCATGGAAGGGGAGGAGTTTTTCTTCCTTTGGCTAATCATGGGCTCAAGGGCCCAGCAGCCTCACTGGAGGTCACCCAGTTTAAATTGGTCCATATGAAAACTTGGTGTCTCTCCAGAAAACCGTGTTGTGGGCACACTGGACAAGGACTTGCTCTGGATGGAGGCTGGTAGCCGTCAGCCTCCTGTCCTTTCCCACGATTATTAACAAATTACCCTGTCAAATGAGCCAAAGGAGGCATCGGTATATAGTGGGATCTTCCTTTCTTCAAAGGTGATGGAGGCAGCCAGAAGGCTGCAAAATGATTTAAAGAACGAGTTCCTGAGATCTTCCTAAGGCTCCTGTGATAGGGTATCGAACCAACTTTGGTGGCCATAGGACCTTAGAATGATGGCGCCAGTAGAACTCTATGAGGTCACTGACTCCTACTCCACCACTTTACACACGAAAAAGGCCATGACCGGTAGCTCAGATGGGCTTTGAGCACGAGTACTCTGACCCCAAAGCCACAACTCCTCCCATCCTCCTGCACCATCACCAAACACAGGTGATACCCACGGCCCTCCCCAGCTCAGGAAGCCTAGGATGTAGCTACGCTACACTAATTTGTCAGTGCTATCACAAATCCTGAACGCACTGGGGACTTACCTTGGTATAGGATGAGACTTGCTCTATCACGGATTCTGCAAACCTTGGTATAGGATGAGACTTGCTCTATCATGATTCTGCAAACCTTGGTATAGGATGAGACTTGCTCTATCACGGATTCTGCAAACGTTGGTATAGGATGAGACTTGCTCTATCATGATTCTGCAAACCTTGGTATAGGATGAGAGTTGCTCTATCATGATTCTGCAAACCTTGGTATAGGATGAGAGTTGGTCTATCATGGATTCTGCAAACCTTGGTATAGGATGAGACTTGCTCTATCACGGATTCTGCAAACCTTGGTATAGGATGAGAGTTGCTCTATCACGGATTCTGCAAACCTTGGTATAGGATGAGACTTGCTCTATCACGGATTCTGCAAACCTTGGTATAGGATGAGAGTTGGTCTATCATGGATTCTGCAAGACTCCAGTCTTCTTGGGAAAACTTTTTGTCAAAAAGGGGGTCATTGCCCTGATGACTGAGATCTTTGGGTTTGTCAAACACTGGGTTACTGTGCTTCTTGTTTTCTGTTTATTATGTACATAATCTATTTCACTGGCCAACGTCTCTGTTTATTTCCTAGCACTACGTTATTTTTGACGATTATTCCTTTTTAGTATGGTTTGAGATCCAGCATTGCTTGATCACTTTTCTTCTTTTTTCACCACTGATTCACTTGATACTCGTAATGTTTTCTTTTCCTTCCCTCAGACAAATTTTGCTATGATTTCATCCAGTTTTACAAAGTAATTATTTGGTAATCTCATTGGCACGGCTCTGAGTAATTTTATTTGGATAGCATTGTCATTTTTATTATAAAATATGATATCTTAACTGGCATTTGTAAATCTATAGTTTGTCCTGATATTAACCTCTCTTTATCTCTCTCTGTATCTCTATCTATCTTTTTGTCTTTCTCTTTTAGTTTTGTTTCTTTATCTATCGGTCAACATATCTATCTATCCATTGTCAAATATATATCCATAGGAATATACACACACATATATTTCTCACTATTCCTATTTTCCATATTATACCATTTTCTTTAAAGAAAATATTGACTGTGACGACTTGATAGTGATCATAACTGATCACACCTGGTCATGATTTAGCAATGACAGATTCAAATTTGATCAGAGTACTCTATTAAGTAATCATGAGTCCTACTCTATATTGACTCTACAGAGTGAATCCATCACATTGGTTTCACTTTTGTTGGCTTTAATTTGTACTTTGTTTTCATTAAGAAATAAAAATTTCATTATTATAGATTTTTATTTTAAAAAGAAGCTTAGGGTTTAACCAACCAACAATTGTTTATTTAATGCTGATTATCTAGCCATTGGAAATACAGGGAAAAGAAATGATTCCCTGCCCCAAAGAAGCTTATATTCCATTGGCGGCAAGGGACAATATGAAGACATGCAAATTTATGTCAAATAATTCCAGGTTACAGAAAGAACTGGGAATTCTGTCAGTCAGGAAAGATCTAATATAGACTCCCTGGGATCTGAGCCTTGATGGAGAATATGGATTCTAATACAGCTCTAGATCAAAACGTACACTGCTCCATTTGATATGGCCAGAAGATGGTCCATAGGAGGCTGGGCTGGAGAATGGAGAGATTATGTGCCCGGAAGCAAGAGTGAGGAGGAATGAAGAGGAAAGGGTGGCTTATGGTGGGAGGGAGAAACTCAAGTTGACACGGCTCGTATTGCCTCACGGAGAGATGGCTACGCTGAGCCTGCAGTCAACAGAGGTGATGACAAGATCTTGCTCCAGACTGACAGACGATTCCCTCGAGGCTTCGTTGCGTTTCCTTGTCCTGTAAGCAATGGCAGGAACAGACAAGATTTCTCAGCTCTTGCCATGATGAGCATTTTCCTTGACAGTTTGTATTCATCACCGGTGCGGGGGATTTTCTCTTTTGATGAAGTGGGAACATGCGTTTGAACTGTGACAGTTACTAGACAGCGATGCGTCTTTCAGGGTATCAACATATCGAGGGATGGGTCACGTTGGTGTGACGAGGGGTACATGACAGGGTGCGGGGGGTTTCCCTCTCCAGATCTATAGCGGGCTCTGATTTCTGAGACAAGGCTTGGAGTCTGAACCGGGATGACATGAAAGAGACTCTTTCCCAAGACATTGAAATGCAGAATCCACAAAAATGTATTCCTCTAGAGGCAAAGACACTACCCAGCAGCACGTGCGCTGATTTAGCAGCGTGGGATTACTAAGGGAAACGATCTGCGCCCCTTTTGTTTAACCGAATTTACCAATGACTTCTTGTGTTGTTTTCCCATCATGGATTACAAAGTTGATTTCAGGGGTCCATTCTACTAGTCCCCGGAGTCAAAATGACTAGTTACTCTCTTGGGAGTTCCCTGCACTAAAGCTTCTTAAACTGTGGGTCGTGATTCCATATGGGATTGTGTAACTGAATGTGGGGGCCACAAAATGATGATTTATTATCAGTAAACGTTTGATCTGAATATCGTTTTGAATTTATGGCTCATGTTTATATAAAGGTTTACTGTTCACAAGGTGCTTTATGTATTTTAATCTTATTTATTCTTCACAACAAAACCCTGTGAGGTAGATGATATAATTATCCCCATTTTACAGAGGGGGAAACCGAGGTTGAGTTGTGACTTACCCAGCATCATTTGTCCAGCTATCAAATTCTAAGATAACAGAACTGCACACATACACACGCATGTATGTATATACACATATGTATCCATATGTAAAAAATTCTACACATACGCATACATTTCTGTATATACACATCTGTGCATGTGTTTGAGCGAGTAGCCAAGTTTTGCTTTGAAGTTCTCAAGGTCAGTGGTGCCTGTAATTCTGTTTATTACATTGAGCTTCAAAGCAACTGATTTCTTATGTTAAACTTGGTTTGGAAAGCTGAAATCTTCTATCAGTTTGACTGTAAATCATTTTGGCCAGTGTAGGAGCCCACGAATGTTAGGAGAAAAGCCAGTGGTTGTATGACAAATATTGATGTCTGCTACTTTCTAGATCATGGATTTAAATTCATCGAAGAGAAATCTAGTGGGTCCTGATAGACATTTCAAGATTTTCAAAACATTTTATATATATTATCCCAATTCAGCAATATTCTTTGTCATATTTGCTGTTAGCTGATAAGGAAATAAACAAAAATAAGTGGTCCCTAATGCATTGGAGAGAAATGAGGAGCCCACATAAGGTTTATTTCATTAAACTCTCATTGTCCTCTTAGCTTTTCTCTCCAATGAATTAATGAGCACTTATTTTTGTTTATTCCTTATCAGCTAACAGCAAATAGGACAGAATCTTAGCCTTGACAATGTAAGTTTTGTTATTGCCGTTGCCATATTCCAGCATGCATCAGAAATAAGGAACTATTCTCAGGGCCAGGAAGATCGGAACTCAAAGCTACCAGGAAAACTCACATTGTCCCATGTGACTGGGCAAGCAACTTTCAGTACTTGAAGCGACTCTCCAAGGCACAGATGAGTCGGTAGAGGGAGTTTCCTCCTCTGGGATTTCCCTGGACCAAAGCTTCTTAAACTGTGGATCGTGTTCCCGTATGGGATTGTGTAACTGAATTGAGGGAAGGGGGTGTCACAAAATTATGATTTGTTATTAGTAAATGATTTGTGTACATATTTTATATACCTATATATCTGGGGTCACATAAAAACGTCTTAGGCACAAAGGGTTTGCAAGCTCTGACACAGATCAGTGTAATTAAAGAGCCAATCCCTGTCCCTCCATTCCAGGGGATCCCTGATCTCACCCATGTGGACATTCTCTCCATTGAGGAATATTTCCGCTCATCCATGCTAAAATATTCACTTGCCATTGGGGAGTAGGGTTGGTTACCCAACGAGTTACCCAATGACCTTTCTCAGGTTGTCTTGATGCTAATAGAAAACCGGTAGAAATTGTACACCATCCATGAGTTGGGCCCACCCCCCATTCTTGCTCCAACCCATCTTCTTTATCAGTCATACACTGTTTTGGTGACATCAAAGAAAGACATCAAAAAATTATTCTTACTCTCATTATTTCAATCTCCCCCACATCTGTTATAGCAAGATCCAGGAAATGATGATATTTTATATTAAAAATGTTTTAATAAACAGCAGCATAAAATAATCAGTGTGTAATATCATCTCTGTGTGTGGAATACAAAATGCATATATTTCAATATAAAATAGCTTTTCTTAGTACATTTCCATGCTCTTCTAATTGAAATGCCCATAATTAATAAATCAAACATCAAGGAATACAGTGATTAAAATGCATGCAGTGAAAATAAGAAAACACGGTCAAGGCAATTGATCCAAATCTTGCCGTGAGGGATTAGAAGAAAATCTACATCATTAAAAAATAAGAGAAACAGATGAGATAGAAAAGGCAGAACTATATTTTTTCACTTCTGCAATACAAAACGTGGACATTGTTTTGTGCAAAAATAGATATGAACACAAAGGCATCTTACCAAAAAGCATCGTCGACGGAGCAAATGATATTATTCAGTTTGTGAAAAAATAGTCTTTTTGTACAAAATAAAGATACCATGTTGTCCTATCATGGAACTTTTAGATCTTAAAAGTGGTTTCAAAATCCAGAAGGCTTGTACCTGAATATAGAACAGTAATTATACAAATGCTGAAAAACAATGCCATTCTTCTTTATAAAGTTAAATCAAACTCGGGTTTTGTTGCTATAAAAATGTTTGTTTTTTTCCCCCCAAAGAATTGCTAAATGGCTCATGGAATACTATTTTCCCTTTCATGGACTGCTGGAAAAAAACCTCAGATTCACTAAAATTCCATATTTACCTAAAATAATAAATATTCTTGGAAAAATGATTGTCATATGAATATATATAAAATTGTGGTTTGAAGTATCATCAATAAACAGTTGCATAGCAACAAAAGGAAGCAAATATCTTGCCCTAATTAACCTATCTAAAAGCTTATTTATGCCATGAAATCGATGAATGTTACTTCTCATAGCCTCAAATTACTGCAAATAAACTCCATTTATCATTTCAGATAAATTGTTTTCTGGGTATTTAAGAGACGGCATGCGGGAAAACCCCAAGACATTTTTTTCTGAACACAGGCCTGCTTTGTTCTTCATCCTAACACCATTTGTAAAAATAGAAACATCACGATGTTTCTAATTCTCTCATGTTAAATATTGTTTGCAAGA
Source organism: Antechinus flavipes (assembly GCF_016432865.1). Lineage (NCBI taxonomy): Eukaryota > Metazoa > Chordata > Mammalia > Dasyuromorphia > Dasyuridae > Antechinus > Antechinus flavipes. Next base: position 462,786,637 of record NC_067401.1, read on the forward strand.
TTGACTTCCCATCTATATCTCTTTGTTTCTTTTTTTTTTTAATATGAGGCACCATTCTAAGAAAAGAGAAATATTTACCCCAAGAGAAACAAAAATCAAATCTGAAAATCCCTTCTGTATAGAAACATGAAACTTATGCAAATCCCCTACTCAATAAAATGAGTCTGGCTGGTAAAGATCATTTACTCCACAACCCATACCTCCATCTGCGCACACTACATAATATCATATTGTTTCTATTTAACTTTAAATAGCCCAGTTATTTGGTTATTTATAAAATGGGAATCCTGTCTCTCCATTATATTCCCATGGGAGGTGTGGGGGAGTAGACTATCATAGTCTATATATATAGGAATCATATTTGGGGGGATTCCAATCCACTTCCAACAACCACGGTCATTTAAATGTTGGGATTTGAAGAAAGCCCATTGGACGTATTCGGCTCATTTGAAAGGCATCGCTTTAATTAACTTAGCAAGGACTTTGGTTGTTGCCAAGGTCAGACTGGGGCAAAAAAAAAAAAAAAGAATTGGGAATTCTGATTGACTGATGGCAAACCTTCAGAGTCGGTTTTATCCTTCTCTCAACTCTTGGTCATGTAGGAATACAAAATGGGGAAGGAGCACTGAGCAGGTACCATGCTACCATACAATACTCATTTGACCTTGTCGATCCAGAGGAGCATTTCTAAAGAGCCAAGTGGATGTGGGGAATTTCCACAATGGGAGTTCCCTAGATGATGAAATGACAGGTCTGGACCGAAAGAAAAAAGTAAATATCAGCTTTCCATCCCAATGCGCGATAATTAAATTGAACCAAAGCCTTATATCCCTTCTAAACATGAAAATAGACATGGCGGTCACACAAAAGCTACTGGACAGACTTCAAGGAATATTAAAGCCACTGGACAGCCAATGGGCTCTTTGACTCGGCTGAGATCCCATTCTGACATTTCTCTGAAAAGGACTCTTCATTGGATAATAGTTTTGAGTACCTAACGTGATGTGAACCGATCCTAAAGCCGGGTTACACAACATGACGCGACGTTCAAGGCACAATAGGAATAGAATATAAGTTCCTCGGGGGCAGGGACTGTATTCCCAGCATTTAGCACAAAATAGGTGCTTAATAATTTTTGTCACTTGAATAATTTTTTTTTGGCTGCCTGTATCTGCCCATCCTGCTAAGCACACAGTTACACTTCACAGAAGATACTTGTTGCAATGTCTGCTAAACAATCAAAACAAATCTTACTTTAATAAAATATTTGAATATAAATCTTTTCTACGGCTTCCTAGTTTGTACTGTATACCATATTTATATAGAACAACCCCTTGTGTTTTACAGTTCTGCAGAAATCATTGATTCAGTGTGTCCATGGATATTGGAGTCCCCTAGTAAAGACGGTTGCTTTGAGTCTATTTTATAGGGTTTCTGAGTTTTGTTTCCAAACACGGTTATGCCGATTCCACTTGGATGATTGGGGAGGGATACGTGGGATAGCAAGGGGATGTTCGCCTCCTGGTTGGATCCCGAAGAGGGCAAGCTAGTCACGTGCCCAGTGCTCGTGGAGCCGCTGGCACTGCTGGGCGAGCGGCTCTTGGGAGGGGGACAGTGTTGAATGACTCGGGGGGGCCCCTGGGGCTGGTAGTGAGTTGCTGGGAAAGCAGCGTATCCAGGAGGTATTGGGTACCCATTGATGGGGATGAACCGCTGGTTTTGAGGTAAGGGGGGCCCGATGAAGCCAGCGATCTGCCCCTGAGGTATCCCCTGGGCTGGAAACATGTAGTTGGGATATCTCGGGTTACTGAGATTGCTGATGGGGCTGGCGCTGAGGGAGGTCGTCTGGGTGGTAGCGTTGCCGCCGGAGGGAGACGTGGAGCTCGTGTGGCTCGAGATCCCCTCCCAGGAGCGGAGCCGGACGTGGATGTCCTTGAACCGCGGTCTCCTCGAAGGGATCTCGTGCCAGCATTCGGTCATCAAGCTGTACATCCTGGGAGGGCAGTCTTCCGAGCACGGCAGGAGCTGCCGCTTCCTGACCATCTCCACCACTTCCTGGTTACTGAAGCCGTAATAGGGCTGGAGCCCGAAGCTGAAAATCTCCCACAGGACGACGCCGAAGGACCAGATGTCGGAGTCCGAAGAGAACTTGCCGTACATGATGGCCTCCGGGGGCATCCAGCGGATGGGCAGCAGGGACTTGCTCTGCACTCGGTAATAGTCGGCCGAGTAGATCTCCCTGGAGAGCCCCAGGTCCGAGATCTTCACGTGGAGCTGCTCGCCGATCAGGATGTTCCGGGCGGCCAGATCCTTGTGCACGAAGAAGTGGCTCGACAAGTACTCCATGCCCGCGGCGATCTGGATGGCGATGTGCAGGAAGTCGCCGTGGTCCAGGCTGGACTTGACGGTCCCGTCTTCGTCGCTGCTGCAGCCCACGTCGGAGTGCGGGGACCTCATGATGAGGAACTCGTGCAGGTCCCCCTGGTTCATGTACTCGAACAGCATGCACACCGGCTGTTCCTGGGTGACCACCCCGAGGAGGCAGACGATGTTGGGGTGGTGGAGCTCCGCCATGAGGGAGGCTTCCTGCTGGAACTCGGCCCACTGCTGAGGGTTGTTGAAATCTTTCAGGGTCTTGATGGCCACCAGCTGAGCGTGGTCCATCCCCGGGAGGTAGAGATGCCCCTTGTAGATTTTCCCGAAGGCGCATTCACCCAGTTCTTCCATGAAACGGACAGCCGACAGGGGCAACTCTTTGGCTTTGCTCTGCAGGAAGAAGAAGAAGAAAGGTTTTAATGTGAGTTTAAAAACAACTCTTACTGTAAACTTCCCTGGGCTCCGAAGTTCCCATCCTGCCGTTCTGCAACCCAGTCAGACCATACCTGGAGTTCTATCTTCAGCTCCAGGAGCCGTGTTTTAGAAGGGCCACAAATAACCTGGAGAGCATCCTTCAGAGAGTGGCCAGGATGGGGAAAGAACTCCGGACCAGGCCATAGAAACGTCGCTCAAAGGAAATGGGAATTTTGAGAAAAAAGGACTTGAGGGCACAGTGGGAATTTTTCTAGTGCTCGATGAAAAGTCCAATGGATAAAGGATGAAGAACTGGGGGAATAAGGAATCAGAGAGGCAGCGGGGCTCAGTGGAAAGGGCATTGGACTCAAGCATCAAAAGGACATGGATTAAAATTAGGCTTCAGACACTCACTAACTGTGGGATGCTGTGGGAGTCTCTGACTCTATGATTCCTTATCCCTTGTATTCAAGTCAGAGGACTAGACTCGACTTACCTCCAAGACCCTTTTAGTTCCAAATCCATGATCCTAGGAGAAGACTTGGGGTGGGGGGGAGGGATTTGACACTTAATGACCTGCCAGGTAAGAAAGGAATCGGGATGGTTCTGCGTGGGCCCGAGGCAGCACTAGAAGCAATGAGGGTGATTCTAAAAGAGGGAATTTTAGATGTAATGTTGGGAAATACTTCCAAATGATTTGAGAATCAAGTAAACCTGAGCTTGAATCTGTCCCCTGCTTGTTTTTACCATCCCAAGCTGTCCAGCTTGTATCTCCCTTCCTTTTCACAAACTCTTAGGAAAAAAAAAACCATGAATACAGGGGACCACCATATTGTCACCTCTCATCTACTTTCTGACCCTTTGTAATCTGGTTTTATGTCCTTACCACCTGACAGAAACTGATCTTTCCCAGGCCAGTGATAGTCTTCTAATTGTTAACTCCAATGGCCTCTTCCAGTGTTCATCCTCCTTGAGCTCTCTGAAGCAAAAGAAGTGCCTCCTTTTCTGTATGGATCCCAGCCCCTCATCAGGCTCTTTCTGTCTCTGGATCCCCATGACCTTACTATTATGCATGGGTGATCCTCAGAGTTCAGTCCTGGGCCACCTTCTCTTTTCTCTACACAGCCCCTCTTGGTACTATCACCAGGTCCCATGGGTTCAATCATCATCTCTACAAGGAGGAGGAGGACATGCATGGAACACTCTTCCTACTCTGCTCCAACTATTGACCTCCCTGGCTTCCTTTAAGTCCCAGCTAGAATCCCACCTTCCACAGAAAGCCTTCCCCATCCCCTTTTAATGCAAGTGCCTTTCCTCTGTTAATCATTTCCTATTGATCCAATATTTTATATTTATACCTACATACATTTGTTTTTCTTTTTGTCTCCTCCATTAGATTATAAGCTCCTTGAGAACAAGGCCAAGGACTGTTTTTGTATTCCTAGCACCCAGTAGAGTGCCCGGAACATAGAACGTGCTTAAATGTTTGTTGATGGATAGATGGATGGATCCCAACTGGACATGCTCAATCTCTGTCTGCTGGATATCTCCACCTGGATATCCCATAGGTAATTCAAACTCAACATGTTCAAAGTAGAAATCATTGATCCATCTCCTCCATAAATCCATCCCATCTCCAAAATTTTCTTTTTCTCTCAAGGTCACTCAAGTTCATGACCTTGAAGTTATCTCTCTCACTCTCCTCCCCAACCCCTTGCAAATCTGTTCTGGGTCTCACAAGCTGCTTTCCACTTCAATTGGCTGAGTTGCTGTTTTCTAGATGCAAGATTCCATCACCTCTCTCTGTCCTTCCCTATCTTAGATGTCCGGTTTCCTTTAACCCTCTGCTCTAGGGTTTCTGTTGAATGGAGTCTTTTTCAGATTCTCTAACTGGGCCCTGCCCTCTGCTATTCATTGTATATATTTGTTTATTTATTTAGCTATGTTCATTCTGTTTCTCGCTAATAGAATTTGTAAGCTCTTTAAAGAGCTTTTGCTTTTGTCATCATTTTCTCCTATCAGTTTAGGATGACATAAAGCCTAGAGTAAGCCACTGTTCATATGTTTATTAATAATAAAAACCTTACACTTCTATATTTGTGAAGGCTCAGCACAATTCCTGATGCACAGTTTGAGCTAAATATTTTCCTCCTTCCCTCCCTTCCTTCCTTCCTTCTCTTTTTTCCTTCCTTCTTTCTTTCTTTTCTTTCTTCTTTCTTTCCTCCCTCTCTCCCTTCAGCTAAAGTAATCTTGAGAGCGTATATTTGGAAGCCGGAAATTAAGACGTGGTTGAAAATAAAGGTAACAAGCATCTTGGACAACTTTTCTTTCAAGGTACTCTAAGTATTTCACCCAGCTCGAAGTAAATTCTTTCTCACGCTATGTTTTCTTGTGGTGAATGTTGCTGTTTTAATGTTGAAAAGAAACTCAGTCTGGGTTTCTTGAGTGGAAAGGATCTGCTTTGACAACATAGGGCTCACTGCCTAGAGGAGAGCAACTGTGTCTGAAATCAAAGCGGGCTGTTGGCCGGCCAGCCCAGTTTGATCTAGAATGTCTCACAAGGCTGAGCCAGGGACCTGACAACCGGTGTGGCCGTGAGCTCTCAGCGGGCGCGCTGGAACAAAACTGTCCTTTCTCTCTCTTTTTTCTGGCACTTGAAGGGATTCCAAGTTCTCTCTGGTCCTCCACGTTGCACCACCTCCTAGCGGGCGGTGGAAAACCATCGCTACATCCAATCGGTGACTAGGCTCCCTGGGAAATTCCGTCATCTCAGAGCCAGAATGGACCTTGGAGGCAATCGGGTCCAACCCAAACACCGGAAGCGGGACTCTGCCCCATCTCCCATGGCGTCAGCATGAGTTTGGCTGTGGGATCCGCAAAGCGGAGGATCCACTTCTCTTTGGTGATCTCCTGAGCCGTTCGAATCTGGACCTCAGGTTTTCATGTGAAAAATGAGGAAGTTGGTCCAAATGACCATCAAAGACTGCCAATCTTGGGATTCTAAGATGCCTGGAGTCAGCTGACTCCACTTTGGGCCACCATCCATATTCATGGTCCGGTCCCCTACAGGGGAGAAAACTGAGGCCCGGAAGGTAGGACTAACAGGTGGGAAGGCGGGACTCTCAGGTAGAAAGGTGGGTCTTACAGGTGGGAAAGTGGGTCTTACAGGTGGGAAGGCGGGTTCTACAGGTGGGAAGGCGGGACTAACAGGTGGGAAGGCAGGACTCACAGGTAGAAAGGTGGGTCTTACAGGTGGGAAAGTGGGTCTTACAGGTGGGAAGGCGGGTTCTACAGGTGGGAAGGCGGGACTAACAGGTGGGAAGGCGGGACTCGCAGGTAGAAAGGTGGGTCTTACAGGTAGAAAGGTGGGTCTTACAGGTGGGAAGGTGGGTCTTACAGGTGGGAAGGCGGGTTCTACAGGTGGGAAGGCGGGACTAACAGGTGGGAAGGCGGGACTCGCAGGTAGAAAGGTGGGTCTTACAGGTAGAAAGGTGGGTCTTACAGGTAGAAAGGTGGGTCTTACAGGTAGAAAGGTGGGTCTTACAGGTGGGAAGGCAGGTCTTACAGGTGGGAAGGCAGGACTAACAGGTGGGAAGGCGGGTTCTACAGGTGGGAAGGCGGGTTCTACAGGTGGGAAAGCGGGACTAACAGGTGGGAAGGCGGGACTAACAGGTGGGAAGGCGGGATTAACAGGTGGGAAGGCGTGTCTTACAGGTGGGAAGGCGGAACTAACAGGTGGGAAGGCGGGACTAACAGGTGGGAAGGCGGGTCTTACAGGTGGGAAGGCGGGACTAACAGGTGGGAAGGCGGGTCTTACAGGTGGGAAGGCGGGACTAACAGGTGGGAAGGCGGGTCTTACAGATAGGAAGGCCCTTTGCCTCCAGTTGTAGAAAGCCATTTCCTTTGGGGCGCCTGTGATAATGGTCACGGGCCCAGCTCACCCCCAACCTGAGCAGCCGCCCTTATCCTCTCACCGAAACCCTACAAGCCCATTTTCATTTTTAAGATTCTCCAGCTCCTCCGTGGAGACGAATGTTGAATTCCCCATAAATCCCGCTCTCATTGAAGAAATCATAAAACCGCTTCCCGGGCAGCCAGTAGACTGTACGGGGGATGGCCGGAAATTAGCCTTATTGTCGGGGAACAGCTGGTTCCCGTTAGCCGAATCCTTGGGCTAAACTTGTTTGGGTCTGGCGTATTGTAAATTATATTTCGGTAATGAAAGTGATGTGACCTGCGGCTGACCCCGAGCGGGCTCTGTCGGTTGGAACCGGCGTCCGTGGAAAAGTATGAAAGGAGATGAAGTCATGAGGCTCCGGCAGCTCCGCGTTGTGCCTTTCAAGGGGAAGGGGCCATAAATCTGCGCGGCCTTTGTTTGACAAGGATTTGTCACGCGGGGATGTACGAGATGTAAAGAAGTGTCAAAGGCGCGGGCAGCCCCCGGCCAAAGTAAACCGAGTACAAAGGGAGCGCCCCTATCTCTTCATCGGGCCTTCCATTAGCCCAAGGACGGGCGGGCTGTGTGCGCTCTGAGGGGACCCAGCCCTGCGAGCCCGGGGCTGCGTGGGAACTCGGAGAACCCCGCAGGAACACCCACCTACCTGGGGGCGAGGGGGAAGTCCTTCCTTCCCCTTCTTTGTCCCTCTGTCTGTCTCCCTCCTCCCCTCCTTCCTTCTTTCTTTCCCTCTCTCTGTTGTGCTCACTCTCTCTCTGCTCCTCTCCCCCTCCTTCCTTCCTCATTCCTTCCTTCTTCCCTCCCTCCCTCCTGTCTGTCCTTCCTTCCCTCTTTTCTTTCTTCCTTCCTTCCTTCCTTCCCTCTTTTCTTCCTTCCTTCCTTCCTTCCTTCCTTCCTTCCTTCCTTCCTTCCTTCCTTCCTTCCTTCCTTCCTTCCTTCCCTCTTTTCTTCCTTCCTTCCTTGCTTCCCTCTTTCCTTCCCTCCCTCTGCTGTGTACTCTCTCTCTCTCTCTGCTCCTCTCCCTCCCTCCTTCCTTCTCTTTCTTTCTTTCTGGAATATGTCTTCCTCTCCTTCTTTCTTTCTGCCTTTTTTCTCTCCGCCTTTCTTTTCTTTTTCTCATGTCAACAGGTTCAGAATTGTGAAACCTCTGCCTGTACTCATAATCAGAAATATCTGGATTTTCAAAGGCTTTGGAAGCCCCACCCGTGCTCTCTCTAGAGGCCATGTGGGCAGAGAAGTGGCCCGGGTTTGGGCAACGGCCCCCTGTTCCCTCCCAGGGACGAGCTTCCACGAACGCCCTGCCACGTTTGGGCCCTTTTCCGGAAAGGCCGGGACGGGCCGTCAGGGGTCGCGGTTTTCAGCATGGCGGCTGGTTTCCGGGGAGATTGTTTTTCTCAGACACATCCTCAAGAGCCCGTCTGTCAGGTGTGGTTGGAACAGGGGACGCTGATGTCAGTAGGCCCTTTAACACTCGGGATGGGAAGATGATCTCTAGATCAAAAAACTGCCACCTCCCTGAGACTCACTGACGCGCCTTTGTTAAGGACCCCTGGTGAGAGGGAACCTGACCCCCCAAGACCAGAGTCGGCTCCTCACACTCCCTACCTAGCATGCCTCCGTCAGCCCTAAAGCTAAACGGAACAGGGCGCAGCCCTTGGAGGGCTAAAGCAGCCATATCTGCAAGGGCTCAGAATTAGGGCCTGGCCCGGTGGCTGGGAGTGGGCCCTGGAAGCCCTGGATTTAGCCACTGGCTCCTCCACTTAGTAGCAGTAAGACCTTCTTAGGTCAGTGATTCCATAACTCGAGATGTGAGTTAGTGAGTAAACACTGATTAAGCACCTACTGTGTACCAGGCAGTATATGAAGCACTAGGGATACACAGAGACTATGCTATGTCTGTTGGATTTTGCTTAGAACAGAAAACACCCATAAGGCATCCAAACACTCATAAATATTACAATTCCATATGGCACTGAAAACTCGGAAGTCACCCATTAATTGGGACAATTTTTGTTTGAGTTTCAAGGCTTTAAAAGTCATGATAAGAAGAATCAACCAGAATGATATACGGCCATTGTCTGGCTCCTTTTTTCCATCTGTGTCTGCCGCAGTAACCGGAAGCCCTCCTCCTCCAGCCGTGCTAGGGGATCGTGTGGGGGTACGTGCCTTAAAGGGAGCATCAGGACACCAAGAAATGCTTGCTCACTGACCGACTATCAGAGTTCCCTTCCTCTTCAGGTTGTGAGAATTATCATCTTGGAACCTCTCCATCCCTCCAAGCCTCACATCTCCATATGTCCCCTCCTGTGGTCCCCCGGAACAGCTGGCCCGTGGGGCTCTCTGGGGGAAGATCGGGGTGTCGGGCTGCGCAACGTCCTCCCGGCATCTCAGAGAGAGGGTCGGATCCCTTCCAGCTCCCCGTGTGACGGCCCAGCCCATTTCCTAGGAGGACGCTACATCATCTTGGCTTTCAGGTCTCACGGGGGAGGCAAAGGCTGAGCAGGAGGGAGGTCCTGTTTTCCTTTCTCTCTGAGAAGAACAGATTTCCTTGTTTCAGAAAAACAAAAGGCAATAATTCAATAGAATCTCAATGGGATGTGAGAGCATGGGGGCCGGATTTCAGCATCAAGGTGAGCTCCTTGAGGACGGGAGCCATTGCCTGTTTGGTCCTTGATCCTCCAGACCTTGGCGCATAGTAGGCACTTAATAAGTGAAATTAGCACCAATCGCTTGAGCTAGACAGTGGACAGTAGGATGGCGAAGAAGGCGCTATTTATTATTCCAGTCTCACAGATGAACCGGCTGAGGTTCCAAGAAAGGAGAGGACCTGACTTGGATCATACTGGTCAGAGATCCATACTGGTCAGAGATCATACTGTTCCATACTGGTCAGTCGTCCACACTGGTCAGAGATCACAGTGGACAAGAGGTCCAGCTCTTCCAGACCCCAGGTCCCATGAGTTATTTGGAAAGAAGGAATGAAGAAATCCTTGTGAGAAGTGACCAGGTGCTGAGTCCTGGGGGTGCAATTGCAAACCGCCTTCAAGAAGCTCAGCTTCTAGGGGGGAGTGACCTCAGAGGATGTGGGGTTTCCTGCTGCCATTATAAAGTGTAAGCACTAGGAGGGAGGGACCTGAGCTCTTTGATTCCAAAGGGCCCTGGGGATCAGTGAACCCGGTCCCACCATTTGACAGGAGGGGAAACTGAGGCTCCAAGATCACCCAGGTAGGCATTGACCCCTGAGAGAGAGAGCCTCAGCTCCCGGGCTTCCCCTCTGGCTTTGTCCTGAACAAAAGCCAGCCGCCCGGTAGAACGGGGCCTGTCCCTTTGAAAACTCCGCTCTGTTGTGGTAGCATCCCACCGAAGTTTACCTTTCCGCCCACAGTAACCCGAGAACGTTCCCATTGGATGCTGGTCCCGGGGGCTCCCGGCCCAACCCAGAGGCTCGCTTCCAGCTGCGCTATCCCACCCATGGAACCCAGCCATCCCTGTCTGTGCAGCCTCTTCTCATTCCCCGGGGGCTTCGGGGCACTTTCCAAACTCCCCAAGGAGCCCCTTCCTTCCTCCTCGGCCTCCTCCCAACGCCCAGAGGCCTCTTGGCAGCAAAGCAAGTGAAGAGAGATGGAAACAGATAGTGCACACAAGACTGGGTAACAAAGGGAGCACCTTGGGGTTCCTGTTAGGGGCCTGCTGATTCACAATGGCAGGGCAGCTCAGTGGGGAGAACATCCCCCGAGCCGGGGAATCAGCAAACACGGTGGCCCCTTGGGCATGACCCAGGGGAAGGGAAGGAAGGATGGATGGACAACTGCCAGGAAATGGGGGTTTAAACAGTGATTCTAAGCCTTGTGCAACCCCCAAAAGTCTATTTCAAAGCCTCTCTTAGGATTTCTAGCTTCCTCTAAGCCCCAACTCCAAACCCTTCTTCTACGGGAAGCCTTCCCCAATCCCTTTCAATTCTAAGACCTTCCCTCTGATAATTGTCTCCTATTATCTATAACTTACTGTATATATACATATATATATATAAGTTTGCATTTTGATTATGAATTCTGAAGGCAAAGGCTAGTTCTTGTTTTTATGGTAACCTCAGATTTAAGCAGAGTACATAGTAGGCGCATAATAAATGCTTTTTGACATGACTAGGAAGATCAGATGAAGAACTGGGGATGTTTAGACAGTAGAAAGTTCGTGCTATTTCTCTGATATTCTGGGTTATCATGGGAAGAAGGGAACGGGGTTCTAATCTAATTCATTTGCATGTCATGGTATCACTTCCTTTTTGAGAACGAAGGACCATAACAAAACTGGTAGAAGTCCCAGGGAAGCCGACATCGGGACAAGCCCCCGATCCCCGGAAAGGGTCCACTCTGGGCTGCCCTGGAAGGCAGGGAGCTCCCCCTCGTTGGAGTCCTCATCCCTGCCGGGCCCAGGTTTGGGACCAAAATGGAGACTGAGTTTCCTTCGGACTTGGAGCTTCTGTGACATGGCCCTGAGGTGCACAAAGACTAATTCCCGCCCTCGGGGAGCTTACAGCGCGCTAGGAGAGACTCACAAGCACACAGAGGAACGGGGACAAAGTCAGCCAGTCCCCCCCACACATGAAGCGCCGAGCTTGGGGCTACAGAGAAGGGCAAAGACACGGGGTTCCTGCTCTCAAAGAGCTCCCGTTCCAGCCCCAAATACAAGCAAAGAATGGCGAAGATCGATTTACTATAGATAGGACGATTAAAAAGGTAGGTACAGGGTAAGGAAGAGGAGAAAGGCTCGGTGAAGATTTAAAAGGAAACTTGGAGGAGAGGAAGGTCCAGCGGGGAGAAAAAGCCAAAGATCGGGGGAAACTGAGGCGCTTCGCTTGAATCTTGGAGAAAGAGAAGGGTTTTTGCTGCCAGAGATGGGAAGGAGAGGCGGCTCAGGCAGAGGGATGGCTGGTCCCCCCGCATTTGTTTTCTGATGAGTTCAACTCATCAACTGAACAAGCAGGCACGTCTTGCCCCTGGTTGTGTGATATATGTTATATTACACTGTGAGGACATGTAAGTAACGCTTGGATTTGCAGAGCAGATGGTTTTTTGATTGTGACAGTCCCGGGAGAGAGGGATGACTAAAGGCATTATTATCCCCATCTGAGTTGGGGAACTGAGGCACGGGAGCTTGAGGGACTCGCCCCTCGTCACACAGAGAGCTGTGAGCGCTCCGGCCGGGCCACAGAGAGCAACCGGGAGGGGAGCGGAGCGGCCCCCCCGAGGGAGCCCATTTCCCAGCCCCCACGTCCGACTCCCCGGATATGGGGACGTCCTCCGAGCTCGGCCGGTCCCCGCGTTGGGCAGGCGCGCACGCTTATGTGTGGGTCCCTTTGTGGGCCGCGGATGGGTCCGTGGGGCCCGGTATCCCCCGGGTGGCTTTGGAGGCGGCTGTTTACATTTCGGGGGCTCATTAAGCTTCTCCAGAATTCTTTGTGCCTCTTCCAGGAAAGGGACTCAGTAAGAACCAAAACAAACAAGAGAACAACTCCAAAGAGATCCGGGCCAAGGCTCTTAGGAGGGGAGAAAACAAAAGGAAACCAGAGAAGTTCATGCTCCGGTTTCCATCCCCGCCTCTTGCCAGCGAAACCCACCCCGGGGGAGCTTTTTCCCAGGCTGAGCCCAGGCTCCCCTTCCTCCCTAACCCAGCTGGGATGGGAGATTTGTCAGGCTCTGAAGGGAGACCTGTGAACACATTCATCCATTCCACAAGCACTTATTAAGCACCTACTATGTACCGGGCATTCCAGTGGGAACTGAATACTTGCTTTCATTTCACAAGCACTTATTAAGCACCTACTCTGTACCAAACACTCCACTTTTATTCATTTTACAAGCACTTATTAAGCACCTACGATGTACCAGATAATCAACTAAGCACAGTATTGGGGATATAGAGACAAATAGAAAACATCCCTCATCTCCACAAACTTGAATTCCACAGGGGAATTTCCTCCTTCCCTTCCTCTTTTCTCCCTCTCTCTCCCCTTCCTTCCTTCCGCTCTTCTCCTTCCTTCCTTTCTTGTTCCTCCTCCTCTTTCTCCTTCCCTCCAGTGCCCAAGGAGGAGAATTCAGGTGCATCCCAGGCCAGTCGCCCTCCAGCTCCGCGTATCCCTCCCTCCCCACGTTACCTTAGGTTTGTAGGCAGACAGCATGGACATCTCCACGTTCTGCCCCCGGACGTGCTTCGGCTGCCTCTGGGCGGGGGGCGAGGAGGGCTTCTGGTTGTTGCGGCAGACGCAGATGAAGAAAAACAGCAGGGCGATGGCCAGAGGGATGGCCACGCTGGGGACCAGGATGTACAGGATCTCCATCTTATTCTTCTCCTTGGAGTCCTTGGAATCTGAGGACACAACCGGAGAGTCTCTGTGACGGGTCTGGCCAGCGTCAGGCAACGCTCAGTGTCAGGGCTGAGGGGCTCCTCCTTGGAAGCCCCCCTCGTTCCTTTCAACATCCTTTTCCCCCAGGAATCCCCACTTCTCCCCTCTCCAAAGAGTTCCCTTGCCCTCCCAGGTTCTCTCATTCCTCCCTCCTAATGTTCTCCCCCAGGATATCCCCATCCATTCTCTCTCCCAGACTTCCCCTTCTGAAGCCCCCATTCCTCCCTCCTAACATTCTTGTTTCCCAGGGTCTCCCACTTGTTCTCTCCCAAGTTCCCTCCATCCCTTCCCTTCCCAGATTCCCCCTCTGAAGCCCCCCATTCCTCCCTAACATTATCCCCCAGGGTCCCCTGTATTTTCCCCCTCTGAAGCCCCCCATTCCTCTCTAACATTATCCCCCAGGGTCCCCCTGTATTTTCCCCCTCTGAAGCCCCCCATTCCTCCCTAACATTATCCCCCAGGGTCCCCCTGTATTTTCCTCCTCTGAAGCCCCCCATTCCTCCCTAACATTCTCTCCCAGGGTCCCCCTGTATTCCCCCCTCTGAAGCCCCCCATTCCTCCCTAACATTATCCCCCAGGGTCCCCCTGTATTTTCCTCCTCTGAAGCCTTCCATTCCTCCCTAACATTATCCCCCAGGGTCCCCCTGTATTTTCCTCCTCTGAAGCCCCCCATTCCTCCCTAACATTCTCTCCCAGGGTCCCCCTGTATTCCCCCCTCTGAAGCCCCCCATTCCTCCCTAACATTATCCCCCAGGGTCCCCCTGTATTTTCCTCCTCTGAAGCCCCCATTCCTCCCTAACATTCTCCCCCAGGGTCCCCTTGTATTTTCCCCCTCTGAAGCCCCCCTAAGGTTCTCCTCCCCCGGGGTCCCCCCCCAGCACTGTAGGGTCATCAGGGCGGGGCAGACCAGAGAAGCGAGTTCTCATCATGGGCAGATCCCAGATTGTTTCTATCAGCAGCAGCGCCTTCAGTCTGAGAGTTGAAAAGGTAAAAGTTTAAAAGTTGAGAGATTCCACGGGGCTGAAAACGGTGTTTGTGTGTGAATGCCCCCCCTCTCCCCCTTAATTGAGCCCCCAGGGGTGGGGGAGCAGGGGGGCTTCCACAGCCCTGATTGTTTTCATAATGACACTGCATAAGACAATGAGAACGGCCCCAGGGGCGGGAGGCTGTCTGGGTAATGGTGAACTGGAGCCTAAAGAGAACCCCTGAGGGGAAGTGCTGGGGGTGGCCCCATTTCACAGACAAGAAAACCGAGGCTGGGAGTGATGATGTCACTTCCCCAGAGCTAGCACTGACGCGCCACCCACCACGCTGCATCGTTTCCTACACAGGTAAACCTGTGAGTCTCTGGACTCCCGGACCCATCCTCTCTTGGCAGCCAGTTCTGAGCGGGAGAGGTCGGGTCAGGAGCCTAGATTTGAAATCAAAGGACCTGGGGTTGAGCCTCAAATTACATCACTCTCTGGGGCTCAGTTTCCCTATCTGTAAAATGAGGGGGTTGAATTGCAGGGCCATTAAAGGATGACCATTTTCCAATTCTAGAGTTATGATCTGAGTCCAATTTGATTCAATGTGCATTTATTTACTGCCTACTGTGTGCTGGAACCGTGTGGGCTGCTAAAGACATTAAGCTTAAAAGCAAAATAACCCCTGCTCTCCTTGAGCTTCTTTTGATGGTTAAATCACATGAACATAGAAAATGAAGGGGAAAATAGAGAAATTTCCAGTCCAGCCCTCAATTCAATGATTCAATGTGCATTTATTTAGTGCCTACTGTGTGCTGGAATCGTGTCGACTGCTAGAGACATTAAGCTTAAAGGCAAAATAATCCCTGCTCTCCTTGAGCTTCTTTTGATGGTTAAATCACATGAACATAGAAAATGAAGAGGAAAATAGAGAAATTTCCAGTCCAGCCCTCAATTCAATGATTCAATGTGCATTTATTTAGTGCCTACTGTGTGCTGGAATTATGTCGACTGCTAGAGACATTAAGCTTAAAGGCAAAATAACCCCTGCTCTCCTTGAGCTTCTTTTGATGGTTAAATCACATGAACATAGAAAATGAAGAGGAAAATAGAGAAATTTCCAGTCTAGCCCTTGAGGGTTTCTGGAAATCATGGTCAGGTCAAAAAAAGATGCATATCTTGAGCACTTACTGTGTGCCAAGCTCATGTGTCCCATTCTCTTACCTCCACAGATCTACCCCCCCCCCCAACAACCCTGTCTTCAGCGGCATTAGTAAGCAAAAGACATACACTCCCCTTCCCTGAGAGCCAGAACATCACCATTCCAGCCCGAGCTGCCCTCGCCGCTAGGCACTTTTGTGCTGAGATCTGAACTCGGGCCCTTGGGCGCCAACGGAAGCAGACCCGCTTTGCACTGTTCAGGGCCGTTCCTCAGGCTCTTCCATCCAAAGCAAGGGGGAAATGGAATTCCCTCTCACCTCCAGGGGATGGGAAATGTATACAGTGGTTCATAGACAAAGGAGAGCCCTGGCTCCGCTGCAGGCTGAGGGCTCTGGGGTATGAAAAGCATTTTAACTTTTATTGATTTCTTTCATTAATCATTGCTTATGTTCCCCCTCCCCAGAGATCCCCTTCTGCAAAGCCAGCCCACGGAAGAAAGACTTTTTTTTTTAAAGAAAAAGAGAAAAACCATTAACATTGATCAGCCTCTTGAAAAAATCTGCCACACAGCCCTGTTTGTAGTGGCCAGAAGCTGGAAAATGAAAGGATGCCCATCAATTGGAGAATGGCTGGGTAAATTGTGGTGTATGAATGTTATGGAATATTATTGTTCTGTAAGGAATGACCAGCAGGATGAATACAGAGAGGCCTGACGAGACTGACATGAACTGATGCTAAGTGAAATGAGCAGAACCAGGAGATCATTATATATCTCAACAACGCTACTGTTTGAGGATGTATTCTGATGGAAGTGGATCTCTTCGATAAAGAGAGCTAATTCAGTTTCAATTGATCAAGGATGGACAGAAGCTGCTACACCCAGAGAAAGAACACTGGGAAATGAATATAAACTGCTTGCATTTATGTTTTTCTTCCCGGGTTATTTCTACCTTCTGAATCCAATTCTCCCTGTGCAACAAGAGAACTGTTCGGTTCTGCACACATAGATTGTATCTAGGATATACTGCAACCTATTTAACATGTAAAGAACTGCTTGCCATCTGGGGGAGGGGGTGGAGGGAGAGAGGGGAAAAATCGGAACCGAAGTGAGTGCAAGGGATAATGCTGTCAAAAATTACCCTGGCATGGGTTCTGTCAATAAAAAGTTATTATAAAATTTAAAAAAAAATCTGCCATGATGGGCACGGACCCTGCCCTGTGCCAAGAGCAGGAGGAAGAAGGGACCTGGGGTCTGTCTTGGGACCAAGAGGGTCAATGGGACACTCCCAGGAGAATGCCCGATGGGGGTGGGGGGGGCGAGGAGGAAGCCCAGAGAAAGCTCAGGCCCAGCTCTGCCACTGAGCAGGAGGAAGGAGGGACCTGACATTTGACTCCTGCTCCCGGCCTCCTGCCCCCGGCCTCCTGCTCCCGGCCTCCTGCCCCCGGCCTCCTGCCCCCGGCCTCCTGCTCCCGGCCTCCTGCCCCCGGCCTCCTGCCCCCGGCCTCCTGCTCCCGGCCTCCTGCTCCCGGCCTCCTGCCCCCGGCCTCCTGCCCCCGGCCTCCTGCTCCCGGCCTCCTGTCCCGGCCTCCTGGTCCCGGCCTCCTGGTCCCGGCCTCCTGTCCCTGACCTCCTGGTTGCCCCCCTGCTTTGTCTCTCCCCATTCCGGCCCACCCTCGGTTCAAGCTGCCTAACAGACTTTCCTCAAGCCTGGCTCCGACTACATCACAGACTTCCCGGGCTCGCTGTTACAAAGTCCCCACCATTCACGGCTCTCTGGCACCCGGCCCCGCCATGGTTCCCTCTCCTTCCACATCGCCGCCCACCGTGCTTTTGCCCATCCAGGGACACCAGCCGTGGCTGCTGCAGCAAACTTGTGCCCATGTCCAGTGGTCCCTCTCTGGCTGCCTCCCTGCCCCTCGTCTCATCTCCCGCCTTCCTCCAAGCCCAGCGGAGTCCCATTTCTGAAGGAAGTTGGTCCTCCTCCATCTTAGATCCTCCCCTCTGAGAAACCCCCAATGTCTCCCTTAAGGACCTTGTGCACGTAGGGTTTATATGTTGTCTCTCCTCTTAGAGCTTTCTTTGTCTGGCACACAGTAGGTGCCTAATGAATGCTCCTGACTTCTCACCACTTTTTTGGCCATTTAGTCTGCTGGTCGTGTCTGACTCTTCCTGACCCCATTTGGGTGTTCTGGACAGAGATACTAGATGGAGCAGGTGGCCGTTCCTTGTCCAGCTCATTTTACAGATGAGGAAACTGAGGCACGCAGGGTGAAGGGACTTGCCCAGGGCCACACCTAGGAAGGATCCGGGCCCACATTTGAACTCATGGTGAGATTCTTCCCAACTCCAGGCCCGGCTCTCTATGCACCATGGCCCCCACCTGACAGCCCCCTGCACACATTAGGTGCTTACTAATTGTCCAATTAGGTTGGGCTGTGAAGGCAGAGCTAGTGAGTGGACTTTCAGAGGAGAGCAGTCGTCCGGAAGGGGAGTGGGCAGCTTGCAAGGTCACCCCTCTCGTGAACCTCTCAAGAAGATGCCAGGTGGGCGAGTTCTGGACAGCACCGTTGGGGGAGCTGATCCGGAAGGCGTTATCTTAATAAGGTTCTAGGACTTTAGGGGCCCAGAGCTTTCCCAGACCACAGAGGTCTCCCGGCACACAGCAGGCATTTAATAAATGAGATTTAGACCCCGGGGACATCCAGTCCGGCTTCCTCGTGGCCGAGGCTCCGGGAGAGCTGCGACCCTCCCAGGGAGGTAAGATTTGAACCCCGCTCCACCTTGTCTAACCGTCCCCTCACCTGCAGGGAAGGCAGGTCCTGCTGCCCCACGCTGGAGCCGCGGCCATGGCTGCGCCCTCGTTACTAAGCGGTTGGGGGACGACTTTCCCAAACCTCCCCCACAGAGAACATGGCTTCCCGGGTGGCTCCGCCTGGCGGGCACCGGGGGCGACAAGGAAGGTCTTAGGGACAACCGCCCCGGCCGTTCCCTGCAGGTTTGGGGGAGCACGGGGAGGCGGACGCCCAGCTCGAAAATCTCAGGAATAAAAATAACTCTCCCAGAAAGCTCCAGACTTCACGAAGCAGCAGCAGAACCCCCTTCCCCCCCCACCCCAACGCTTTCCCTTTTTAAAATTCTCTGTAACGTCCAATTTGGGTCTGAAGAGAAAAAAGACAAATTAGCTCGTCCCAGGTCTTCTCCGAAACACGGGGAGAAATTGCTGACAAAGGCGGTTACCGACGGCACCGTTCGCAATCTGGAAAACATCTGCTCCGACCGCCCGGTGGGCCGCCGCGGCGGGGAAAACGCCGGGGACACATCTGAGCTGGGCCGGGGACAGGCCTCCAGGAACCAGGGCCTCTAGGGAACGGGCCTCCGGGGATGGGGCTCCAGGGACGGGCCTCCGGGGACGGGGCTCCAGGGACAGGCCTCCGGGGACGGGGTTCCAGGGAATGGGCCTCTGGGAAACCAGGGACGGGCCTCCAGGGGACGGGCCTCCGGGGATGGGGTTCCAGGGAATGGGCCTCTGGGAAACCGGGGACGGGCCTCCAGGAACCAGGGCCTCTAGGGGACGGGCCTCCAGGGACGGGGTTCCAGGGAATGGGTCTTGGGAAACCAGGGACGGGCCTCCAGGGGACAGGCGTCCAGGAATGGGCCTCCGGGGATGGGCCTCCGGGGATGGGCCTCCAGGGAATGGGCCTCTGGGAAACCGGGGACAGGCCTCCAGGAACCAGGGCCTCCAGGGGACGGGCCTCCGGAACGGGCCTCTGGGGATGGGCCTCCAGGGACAGGCCTCCGGAACGGGCCTCCGGGGACGGGGTTCCAGGGAATGGGCCTCCGGGGACGGCCTCCGGGGATGGCCTCCGGGGATGGGGTTCCAGAGAATGGGCCTGCGCACACTGGCCGGGGCTGATCATTAGCCCAAGGAAGGACCCAGAAGCATCCGTGCGTACACACAGACATACATATACACACATGCTCCTGGAGGAGGGGGCAGCCCGAAGGGAAAACAGATTTAAGCAGAAAAGGCAAGGGCGGCGAGAAGGGCGTATGATAGCAGGAAGCCGAGCCTGCTGTGCGCCCTGCGCCGTCGCCGGGCGGGTCTGCTCCCAGGAGGCTTCTTTCCCATGGTGACTCGGGTCAGGGAACGAGGCTGGAAAAATCTCATTTTACTGATGAGGAAACCGAGTCCCAGGGAAGAGACACAATTTGCCCAAAATCCTGTTCTAGTCAATAAAGCCAAAAATCTTGATTAAGTGGCGGGTACTACGCCAAGCCCCAACACGCGTTGATTAAGTGCCTGCTGAGTGCCAGTACTTCGCTGAGTCCCAAGGGCATCAGCACAAAAAGGAAGCAGCCCCTGCCCGCAAGGAGCTCACACTGGGGAGGACAACACCCACAAATAGGCTGGAAAAGGGGAGGAGAGAGGGTCCCTCCGGGGAGGGTCTGACCCAGCCCAGAGAACTTAAGCCCCGGCTGCACCCAGCCTGCTCCCCTCAGGTGCTCTGCCTGGGAACAGGAGGCGTTCTCAGCTAGATAAGGTCTGTTTTTCATTTCTATTTTTAATCAAATGGACATTTATTAAGTACCTACTGTGTGTCAGGAAATGAGTTGGGGACTGGGGACCCAGAGAATTTACAGTATGGGGGGGGGATCTGCCTTCAGTTTCTGAGAAGATGGTGCTGGTCCAGGAAGCCGTTCTGGCCTCCGGTCTGTCCCCAGTGCCTGGCACAAGGTGGGTGTCCAACAGATGCTTGTTCACTAACTGACGGTGGTCAGAGTCGGGAGACCTGGATCCTGTTCTGACTCAGCCATGAATTTTCTGGGTAATCCTAGGAAGGTTTTCCCTCTCTTTAAGTGAGGGGGTGAACTGGATGATCTGAGGGTCCCTCTGATGCTAGGGCTCTCTATGAAGAAGTCTGTAAAATAATCTTTCCTTCCTCCCTCCCTCTCTTCCTTCCCTCTCTCCTTCTTTCTTTACTTCCTTCCTTCCTTTTTTCCCTTCTTTCCTTCCTTCCTTCCTTTTTCCCCCTTCATCCCTTCCTTCCTCTCTTTTTCTTCTTTCCTCCTTTCTTTTCTTTTTTCTCTCTTAATTTCTTTACTTTCTTCTTTCTTTTGTCCTTTTCTTAATTTCTTCTTTCCTTTCTCATCTCTTTCTTTCTTTTCTATTTTATTTCACTTTCCGTTCCAAATCCTCTCCTTCCCCTCAGATTGAGAAAACAAGAAATCTATGTACCCGTAGAGTCTTGCCAAACAAATTTCAGCATTAGCCATGTTCAAAAAAGAAAAAGGCAAAAGACAAGAGAAAAATAAGCTTCCGGCCCTGCTGGGAGTCCCTCCGCTCTCTGGGTGAGCCTGCGTTTGGTGGTCACACATTTCATCACAGAATGGTGGGGGGCCATCCAGTGGGTCAGAACTCGGGGGCTCTCATCACACCCTTGCTCTCGCCCTATTGTCCAGCTCTGCCTTCCTCGTGGTGCGTCAGCTCATCCGTGCAAGTTTCTTTCCAGGAATGAGCAGGATCCTGGGGCTCCCAGAACTAATCCTTGGAGCGCCTTTGATGGAATTCTCGGCCCCATGAGCCTGAAATCTGGCCCGAAGGCAGAGAGCTGGACATAATGACCTCTCGGGGTCCCCTCTCAGCCCTCTGACTCCAGGGATCGGTGCAAAGGCTTTACAAGGCCATTTAAGGGAAAGTCAATATTCTTTAAGTTTAATTTATAGGCCCCACTAAAAAGCAATTGCCATTGAAGGCCTGGAGAGCTCAATGGCAGCAGCGGGCAGCTCCCAGGCACATGGAGCCTGCTCCTCCTCAGTGGCACTAAAAATGAATTAAGAGCCAACCTGTCCCCTCATCACTTTGTTAGAGCCCGCTGGGGGCGGGGAGAGAAGGCTTTTGGTTCCTTAGCGTTTCCTTTTATCTTGACTTTGGGATTGTAGGCTGCCTGCTTCTTCTGTCTCTGATCTTGCCTTGCATTCACACTCTCCATCTGGGTGAGCCTCATTAAGACAATTTATCTCTTAAAGTTGCAATTTCCTCATCTGCAAAATGGGGATAATCCCTGATATTCCACCACAGAGGGTTCTTGGGAAAAAGGCAGTCGATCCGGAGGGTCAGAGAGGGAATAAATGCTACATTTGACACC
This sequence comes from Antechinus flavipes, assembly GCF_016432865.1. Classification (NCBI taxonomy): domain Eukaryota; kingdom Metazoa; phylum Chordata; class Mammalia; order Dasyuromorphia; family Dasyuridae; genus Antechinus; species Antechinus flavipes. The sequence continues at coordinate 462,808,058 of NC_067401.1, forward strand.
AGACGGCCCGAGCTCAGATTCTCAACCTCGCCGCTGGTCAGCTGTGGGTCTCTGGGGGAGCCAGAGAATCTCTGAAATCTCCAGTTGTCTCTCTGTAAAGAGAAGATGTTGGACCGACTGAGCTCTAGGGTGTTGTGGAGTGAGACTTGAGTCGGGAGTCCCGGGACTGAGAATCCTCTCCTTGGCTATGACGAGCTCTCGGCTTGACGACGGACCTGTGCGGGGCTCCCCCTGCTCCTGTTTTCCAAGGAGACCAAAGACCAGAAGATCCCCAAACGAGGTGGCTTTCAGCTCGAATCTCGGCCCCCCCGTGGCGCTGAACGTGCCGTTTCCACAGCTAAGCACATTTCCCCATCGTCTTCCCCAAGCCGTGTCACACATGAATTAATCGGTATTTACTAAAAGCGCCAATTTATGCACATCCATTTTTGGAAGTTTCCATTTGGGGAGCAGGCCGCAGGGGACACGAGTGCCTGATGGCACATCTGTATTTTATTCTTCCCCAGGCCCGGCATTAAGTGCGAATGCATATTAAGTAATATGTAAATCTCGGAGTTGGGGAGAGGGGAGAACCTGTATCTGCACATGCTCACTCTCCAGAACGGCAGAGGAGGGGGAGAGCTGGGCCCTTGGAGGAACGGAGACCAGCCCGTTCAGGAAAAGAATCCGTATTCCAGCCTCCCCAGAGGGTGCTCATCCGTCCCAGCCGGAGGAACAGCCCGTTCCGAGCGGGCCAGCTCCCACCGTTAGGAAGGCTGTCCCGACCTTGAGCCGCAATGGGCTTCTTGCAGCTTTGGTTCTGTCCCTGGGGCCCAACAGAATCAGTCTGATGCAGCTTCCCCTTGACAGCCGTTCAGTACTTGAAGCCAGATGTCACATCCCTCCCGGATCTTCTCTTCAGCAGTCATCGCTCGGAATTCCTTCCATGGATTCTCTGGGGACCCTTCCCTATTCTGATCGCGCTCTTCTGTCCAGAGTAAGCGGTGGCCCCCAGACGGACACTCCCCCCAGTGTGGTCTGAGCAGGAAGGACAACAGCCAGACTGGGGAGGCGGTGTCTCTCAGGGAAGTCCCTGTGCTTCCGGGGCTGGAGGGCTCCATCCATTCTTCTCAGACTGACCTTTTCATAGCTAGCTCCAAGCCGGCCAGCGTGACATCCCATCTCGCATCTGTGCCTTAGCTGGGCAAATCTCGGCATCCGGCACGGCCTCCCTCTCCCTTGTCTCTCAGAGCCCCTCAATCTATCACCTCCTACAGGAAGCCTCTCCTGATCCCTGAGGCCGTGAGCACCCCTAAACTGTTCTTTATGGGACTTTCCATTTCCTCTTCATCCAACCCTTCTGCCTGCAGGAGAATGGAACCTCCTCAAGAACAGGGTTGAGTTTAGTTGGGGTTTTACCTTTGGAGGGTGGGGACTGTTTCATTTTTGTCTCTGAAACCCCGGGGGCTTGGCGTGTGCCGGTCACTCACTGGATGGCCCCTTCCAGTTCCAGACCTAGCATCCTCTGGTTTTAGAAGTGAAGATGTATTATGTCCCCTATTCCCGGCAGAGAGACGGGCTGACCAGGCTTTCCTATGTCCCAGACCCTCTTGGGCAGCTGTTTGGTCAAGGCAATGGACACACCCCCTTCTCAGAACCTATTTTCAGATACATCAAATGAAAATACATGGATCGCAACAGAAACCAGCTGTGTAGAAAGTCATCAAAATGTATCAAACCAGAGCACACAGAGTCAGGCCAGATTTTGAAGCCCCAGGGATCCCTGCCAGGTTCCCAGCCAGATCTCTGGGGCCATCAGGTCCCCGTTACCTGGGCCTCTGGACGACACGGTGCCTTTGGGAGAAGTTTCTGGTTTGAAAACACACTCTTCCTAAGGGTTGAGAGAGCAGGCTTTTACTCACCACAGGCTGGGATGTCACACAGGTCCGCCTTGAAGTTTTCGTCCAAGGTGAAGCACCACGGGGCCTCCTTCTGGTTCCCGGGATTGCGGCAGTACGAGTGTCCCCCGTTCAGCTCGGGGTATCTGACCGCCGTGAACGTGTGCGTGTGGGGATACTGGGAGTTCCACGGCTGACACTGTCGGCCGGATTTCGTCACGCTGACCGTGCCTCGGTAATCTGCTCCCGTGCTGTTGTAACACTTGTGATCTAGAAGAGAGAAAAGAGCAAAAAATATAAAAAAGAGAAATTGGGACAGCAGGGTGGTGCAGCGGACCGAGCATTGGACTCAGGAGAACCTGAGTTCAAATCCAGCTCCCCAAAATTACAAGCTGCATGACATTGGGCAAGTCACTTATGCCCAATTGTCTCATCAAAAACAAAACAAAACAAAAAAAGAACCTGTCCTTAAAATATAAAAAGCAAAGAGTTCATATTGGAGGTGGAAAACGTAGCTGAGAGAACCAACTGAAAGAAAGACCATTTGAAAGACCCAGAGATTTTGGGCTGAAAGAACCTCTGAGCCATTTAAGTCAATCCCCTAACTTTTCAAATGGGGAAACTGAGGCACAGATTTGCCCTGGGTCACATAGCCAATAACTGTCAGAAGTGAGAGAGAATCCGAAAAGCTGACTTCTGGCTATTACAGAAGAGTAGAAACAATTGGGATTTGGAGTAAGAAGAGCTGTGTTCAAATTCAGCTTCAGACCCTTACTAACAAAATGACTCTGAGCAAGTAATTTACTTTCTCTGAGCCTCAGTTTCCTCATCAGTAAAATGAGGACATCGGTCCCTTCCAGAACCTTATCTATGATCCTAAGAACTTCCTGGCTGAGTCTTTCCTGCTGGATGGAAGCCCTGACTCTGGTCCTGTGGAACACCACCTTTCTGGAAGGACTTAAAGATAATGAGTCAGGAAAGCAAACAGCCCTCCCTTGAGTGTTTCAAATACGTAGAATCAGCAGGGTGGAACCGGGCACATGTGGCTCGTGTCATTCAAAATGGTTCCGTTCAGTTTTGGAGTGATCTTTAGCCACCTGCTTGCAGTAGGCTTTCCGTAAATGTCCATGAAAGAAAGAACACAAAAACAAATCAAAGAATGAATACAAGAACAAATAAATGAATACAAGAATGAATGAAAACCAAAAAAAAAAAAAAAGAATGAATTTCTACCTAGTAGTTTTGGCCATGTTCATGACGCCCAGCAAAAGCATCTATGACTCATTTGCAGCAAACTGGATTTTATAGGAACAGAGGATTTAGAGCTGGAAGAGACCTTAAGGATGATCTAATCTCACCTGCTCATTATACAGATTGGAAAACCGAGGCACTTGATAGAGAAGTGTCTCATGCCAGCAGGTACAGAAGAGCTGGGATTCGAATTCATGCCCTTTGACTTGAGTTCCATGGCTTATTCTATTTGACCTCAGTGGTTCCTCAGAGTCAGGGAAGCTCAGTATGGAAGGGAGCACAGAGACTGTGTAGATCACTCTGCTCACTGCATAGCTAGAAACATGGCAGCCAAAAGACTGAAGTGGTCTGCTCATGATCACACAGGGTCATGGCTGGTGGCTGAACAAAGACCAGAATCTCCTGACCCCAGAGCACTGCATTGTCTCCTCAAGAAAGATGGCCCCAAGTCTATGTACCCATGACCACAATCCTTCTAGAAGGTCTAAATGAGTTCCAAAGGCCTCAAAGGTACTTGAATTTAAGTGCTTACAAGACTTGTGAGTAGTGCCCTGAGCACCATTTAGTCAGAAAAATTATCTATGTCACTGGGGTCAAATCATTAAACTTCTGTGAGCCTCAGTTTCCTCATCTGTAAAGTGGGAATAATAATAGCTTCTAGCTTATGTTGTTGTGAGGACCACATGTTATGATGTACTTCAAACCCTAAAAAACTGTGTAAACATCTGCTGTTATCATTAGGAGACTCAGTATGGTTTAGGGAATGACCATCCGTCTTTGAAGTCAGAAAGAGTTGAAATCAAGTCAATATTCTAGTCAACTCTCTAAAACTCTAAGTGGTCTCTCTAAAACTCCCCAAATAGATCAAAGAAAAAGAACTTGTTCATGCAAGAATATTTACGGGCCCTCTTTTTGAGGTGGCAAAGACCTGGAAATTAAGGAGACACCCAGCTACTTGGGAAGGGCAGAATAAGTCGTGGGTGATGGTGATGGAATACTGTGGATCAGAACTGCTGAGCAGGAAGTTTCGGTAAAACCTGGGAAGATTTATACAAACTGATGCAAAGTGAAGTGAGCAGAACCGGGAGAATATCGTACACAGTAAAAGAGATAATGATGATCCACCGGGAAAGACTTCGCCTGAATCAAGACAATGATTCGAGATCATTCTTAAGGATTCATGATGAAAAAGTACTACTGACCTGCAGAGAAAGAACTAATGAACTCTGAGGGTGGATAAAAGTGCACTTTTTCCACTTTATTTATTTTTCTTGGATTTTGTGTGTGTGTATGTTTTCTTTTGCAACATGTCTAATATGGAAATATGTTTTGTATGACTTCATATATGTAATTAGTGTCCTACTGCTTGCCTTCAAAAGGAATAAGGAAGAGATAGGAGGGAGGAGAAGAACTTGAAAACAAAAATTTTTCTTCAAAAAATGTTTTTAAAATATTTAAATGTCACTGAGAATTATTTAATAAAATTAATAAAAATTTATCAGTTTTTAAAATGACCATAAATGGTTAAAAAGGTGTCATCTTACATCTGGAAAAGAAGAAGGGAATAATTAGGTACCTACCATGCGCAAAGAACTGTGCTAAACACTTTATAAATAGGATATCCTTTAATCTCATTGATAGAAAATGTTCCCTTACTTGAGTCCTTTATGCTAATGACATTAGAAGCCGGGTCCCTTTCCTCTGCCTTCTATTTTTAGATTAATAGTTAAATCACCATTGACCCATTTTTCTGGGTCAAAGACTAATTTTTACTCCCTTCCTATCAAACCCTGACACTTGGTTTGGTCCTAAACTAGGAAAAAAGGCAGATGGACTCCACTTACCTTATTTGTCTTAAGTAGCATAATTATTAGACATGCCCTTTCTTTCTTATTCTTCATTCCTTTTTTGGTGGGTCTCTTCTAGGGTGGAAGTGTAGTGACCCTTCACAGCCTGATTTTGCTGCTGATTGACCCAGATAACTCTGATCCACCTTATTTCCAATCTGGGTCTAAAGCTTTGGCTGCTTGGGGGCCCAAAGGCTTGCCGTAAGGGTACCAGGGTCCGCTAAGCTCAGCTTTCCCAGTAGCAGGGAGGTACAGGGGTGCACCATGTTCACTTACTTTTATTGATGGGGTCAGCCATGGGGATCCCAATCCGGATACAGTTGGCAGCTTCCGGGCTCTCCGGCTGGGGAAGGTCTTCACAGTTGGGCAACTTGAGCCTCATGAGGATCATGGGATTCGATCTGGCGAAAATGTACTCGGTCTGACAGAGGACATTCTCCAAGATTTCACATTCATCCCGACACAGATCTCGCGGCTTGGGGACCGAGGAGGTCTCATCACAGTAGGGGAAAGCGTAGTGACAAAGGGACGGGATGGCGAACTGGGAGCACTTATCAGATAGGTGACTCGATGTGCCAATCATGGTGAAGGCGGCTGAAAAGCAAGCAACGAAGCCGTCAGCAAACACGGAGGAAGTCCCTACTGTGTGCACTTTGTGCACTGAGGGACCCTAGAAGAACTCCCTGCCTACAAGAGATGGGTGAGATTGTGCGGCTTTTATTGTGCCTGCAAATAAGAGTAGTGAGCATTTATATAGTGCCTCCCATGTGCCAGGTACTGTGCCAAGCACTTTAAAATATTGTCACATTGGATCCTTGCAGCAAGGTGGCCATAGAGTTACCAAAGGCTTAACTTGAACCCGGACCTTCTGACTCCAATCCCAGGGGGGAGTTTCCCCCATTGTTCCATGTTGCCTTTTTAATGAAGTTGTGTCTAAACACCAATTGGGAGGGATCGCATGCATTTAGAAAAAAAAAAAAAGACAATACAAAGAACAAAAGATGTCTAAGCACTTGGGGGCTGTGAGCTACAGGGAAAATGAGCTGTATCTGCAGCGGGAGGATCTGAGTTTGAATCCCAGCTTTACTTCTGTCACTTCAGGTACTTCCCTTCCCTGGCCTCAGTTTCCCCATTTGTAAAATGGAAAGTGTGGACTAGATGAACTCTAAAGTCCCTTTTGGTCCTAAATCTGTGATCCAAGATCTCACACATCTTTATTTTAAGTCTTAAAAAATGATTTGGGTCAGATTGAGGAAAAACAGCGTGAGATCTATAGATTCCATTTCATAATCAACAAACGTGATGAAGATCATATACTGAGAACAGGAGGAGAGCCCAAAGGTCATCTAGCCCAAAGCTTCTAATTTTACCGAGGGGAAATCGGAGTCCTCCAGAGTGCCCAAGTCATCCCAACAAGAGGTAAGTGTCCCAGATGGGAGTCTGGCCCAGGGCTCTCTGCCTTGCTGCCCAAGGAGGGTCACTTTGGAGTGTTCTCCCGCTTCCTTTTCCCCTCCAAACGAGCTGCTGCAGTCTCCCCTCAGGACCCCCACCATGCCATGGTCTTTGCTCTCTCCTCAGAGCCCACCACTGCACTTTGTCCACAGCAAATGTCTGATGGCGAGTGACTGCGGCCGGCTGAGGAAGGACCTACCTGTGATCTGATTTTCTATTTCCCCTTGCATGTGCAAAGACTCCATGTAGACGGTGCGGTTGCCAATGAATCTGGCACAGGCGATCCCTCGGTACGGCTGGCAGAACCCGTCTTCTTCATATTCATCCCTGAAACCAAATTACAGTCGTCAGAGGGACCCTCCACGGGGAGAGATTTCCATCCCCACTGTGTCCTAAGTGGTCACCAGGGGGCACCATCATGTATTTTTTGTCTCACAGTCTCCAAGTTGGACATCTGAACAACCCCGAAGTTCCCCAAAGCATTTATTAGTGGCAGAGTAGAATCTCAATGTCCGGAAGAAACCCAGAAGTGGCCTTAGGCAGCCTGGACTGAGCAGCAATACGTAGGATAATAAGGTCCGTGGGGGGCGACCACCAATTGGGGCGAACCCACCATTTCTCTCTTTTGGACTGTACTAATTGTTATTAATTACAGCTAATATAACCATTATAACTATGCAACTAATACAGTTCCATGACTTAGTCCTCATGTCCAGACTAAACGTGCCCCTTGACCACTGGGTGAAGACTTTTCCAATACCGGGAGACAATTATGACACAGCACCTAATGCTAGCCTTGGAGTTGAGAAGAAATTTAGCCTCTAATACTTACTAGTTATGTGACTCTGGCCAAGTCACTTGACTTCTGCCTGTCTCAGTTTCCCCAACTGTTAAATGTTAACAAAAGCACTTTACCTTTGTAAAGATCAGATGAGATATAGTGGGAAAGGGCTTAGTTCAGTGTCTTGCACATTGACCCCTACTTCCAGTCTTCTCCAAATAAAACATGGCCAGTTCTTTATACCAATCCTTACATGACATAGATTCCAGACCCCAAACCGTTCTGGGTTGCCCTCCCCTGAACATTCTCTGGCTTATCACTATCTTTCTGCAGGTCTGGTGATCAGAACTGAATGCCATCTTCCTGATGAGATCTGACAATAGTAGAAATAACACATCATCCTCTGTTCCTGTAACAGGACCCTCCCTCTGCAGCCCAAGATGGCACTAGCATTTTTGGTGGCTCCATTTTACTATTGACTCATATTGAGCTTGCATCCACAAAAGCCCCCAGATCCTTTTCAGAAGAGCTGTTGAATATTCATACCTCTTCCAACTTCCTTTGAGGAATTGACTATTTGGACCCAAGTATAAACCTTTACATTTATCTCTACAGAATTTCATCTTATTAGACTGAGACCAATTTCGTCTATACCTTCTTGAGTCCTGATTCAACCATTCAGTGTGGTGTCTATCATTTCATTATCTGCACAGTTGATCAGCATCCCGTCCATACCTTTACCCAAACTAATGATGCAAATGTGAAACGGGACTGAGCCAAGTACCCATAAGTCCCTGAAGTGCTCTACTGAAGATCTCCTGATCTGTGTGTGTTGAACCAATAATAACTATTCTTGTGATCTGGCCATCTAACCAATACTGAATCAATCTCATTGTTTTATCTACTCCTCTTAATTCCATCTTCTTCACTGATTCTTTACTGCAAAAAACCAAAGTCCACTCTGTCCCCATCTTTTCCCTATTACTGAGGTCAATTCAAAAGCCATTTTCCTTTGCAGCAACAGGGTAAGGATCTGTCTTTGTTCCATTGTCAGTTATCATTGTGCCATCCACCCAAGCAGATCCTGGTTTCTTCTTCCATCCCATATTTCTCTCACTGGTGCTCATAGAAATCCTTTTTTACAGTGAAACATTCTTTCCTGTTTTTTATGTGATGGGTCAAGCAGCCTACACCCCCTAAAAGACCTCCCAGAGAACTAAGCCAGGCAGATCGTAGGAGGAAACTCTCAGTTCTACAGCTGCTGGGGGGCAAATGTGCACCATCATCACCATTAACACGGCCCCACGGGTATCGAAAGTGGCTTGGGTTAGGAGGCACAACCTAGCCAGGTGGTCTGGCTTTCAGTGCTTTGCACCATGATCACTGAACTGCTGGTAATATTTTTCTCAAATCCTGAAGATTGAAACGTGCAACTAAAGCCAGAGTGTGAGATGGGAACAGAAATACAATTCAAAAATAAAGTGTATCATCCATCCATCCATTCATTCATTCATCCCATCCAGGACTGAGGTTCTGCAGCACTTCTACCCCGTACCACCCCCCTGCCACTCTACCTCTCGTTAAAGGAACAATAATCAAACCGATATTGCCGTCATCGATGAAAACTGCAGGACAACCTGTAGCTCCATGGCTTCACTAAGAGCTTCCTTCCTTCTCCCCCAAGTGAGATGCCCATTTTGTATGGGGAGGAGCCTCTAACTTTTACGTGCTCCCTAAGTGCTCCTCAGAATGACTTTCAATAGTCAAGCAACAAATATTTACGTAGCAGCCACCAGTGGGCAATAGATTCTTCTGGCTAGACTTACAAGGATTTTTCCCAATAGAATATAAACCCTTTGAGGACAGGGACTCTAATTTCTGCCTTTGTAAGTCCACAGCAGCTAAAGATGAATGAAGGGTTATTAAATTGGATTGAGAGAAAAATAAATCCCAGGCCCTGACCTCAAGGAATTATAATTTAGTAATACCATTCATTGCACTCACATAATGTTTGCAGAACACTTTACACAATCTCACTGGAGCTTCAAAACAACTCTGGGACATGGGAACCCCAGATTTTATTAGCCCCATTTTCAAATATGGAAACAGATTTAAAGAAAGTTAGTGACTTCCCAAAATGGTCGTCACTCTTCTAGTAAGAGGAGAAGGTGGATTTGAACTCGGGTCTTTGTGATTCCACGTCTAGCCCTCTATCTATTAGGGGACATAATTCAATTCCACAAACATTTGTTCACTGCCTATTACCCACAAGGCACTGTGGCCATAAGAATAAAGACAAGGAACAGTCCTTAAACCAAAGAACATGTAGACTAAGTACAGGTTGATGGGTGGGGAGGAAGCAGGGGAGGAGACTTATTCAGAGATAATTGTCAAATGAGGGAAAGTGAAGTCAATGAAAAGGGAAGAATAAGTCACAGGGCTGAACAGGGACAGGATCACTTTTATCTAAGTGGGAGGACGAGAGGGCATTCAGGTAATTAATAGTAGATATTAGATAAATCTAATTGTCATCACTTTATTCTCCTTGATGAAAATGAAAATTTAGTGTCCTCCCTACTCCCTATTTATATGAGTCACATGGTACCAGAAGAGACTTTTTTTGTGTTGTGGACCCCAGCAGCCATCTGGGTGAGCCTCTTGACAGAGGATTGTGGTAAAATGCACAACACTCAGAATTACAAAGGAAATCCATCGTACAGAAGCATAATTACCAAGATTCGTGGACACTATGTTCCCGATCCCAAGCCAAGGAACCCTGGGCTAAAATAGTGCTCGTTCAGAGGGCACTGGCTCTCCTCACTGCTACTCTACTGTCAATGATGAAGTAATGAGACATTGTGGAATTGTGGAGAACATGCTGGGCTGGAGACAGGAGACAGGTTCAAATCCTCCCCATGACACTTCTTGACTGTGGAACAAATGGCAGAGGATGGAAGTCCTCTTTTTTTTTTTAAATAACTTTTTATTGATAGAAGGCATGCCAGGGTAATTTTTTTTTACAGCATTATCCCTTGCATTTACTTCTGTTCCGATTTTTCCCCTCCCTCCCTTCACTCCCTCCCCTAGATGGCAAGCAGTCCTTTACATGTTGAATAGATTACAGTATATCCTAGATACAATATATGTTTGCAGAACTGAACAGTTCTCTTGTTGCACAGGTAGAATTGAATTCAGAAGGTAGAAATAACCCGGGAAGAAAAACAAAAATGCAAGCAGTTTATATTCATTTCCCAGTGTTCTTTCTTTGGGTGTAGCTGCTTCTGTCCATCTTTGATCTGAATTAACTCTCTTTATTGAGGATGGAAGTTCTCTAGCTCACCTGGGAAATGGGCTAACGGTAGAAATGCTGATAAATACCAAACACAGAAGTTATAAGAAGGGCTGTGCAAGCCCCAGGGAGTTATTATTACAATAACAAATTTCTATTATCTCTCTTTTATTTATTGGAACAAAAAGTCTTGGGCTGAGAATCAGGAGACCCAATTTCTTTGTTTGAGTCTATCAGCACATTTGAACTCCAGCAAATCATTTCATCTTTCTGAGTTCATTGAGTCAAAGCCCTTCATTTTTCAGATGAGGAAACAGAAGCCCAAATTAGATTATTTTATTTTTAAAATTTTATTATTTTTTATTTTGTTCTATTATTTTTTGTTTTTGTTTTTTTAATTCACTTTAATATTCTTTGTCCATGATTTCATTGCTGAAAGCTCTCCCTCCACAGATTCACATCCAATCTGTTTGTAACTTGTAAGTAGTAGAGAGTTGCCTGGGCCATCGGGAGGTTATGAGCTTCCAGGGTCACACAGCCAGCAGGTACCAGAGACAAGCCTTGACTCCTGGACTTGCTGACTTCAGGGCCAGTTCTCTACCCATTATGGCACACTGCTTCTCCATTTGGTTATTTTGACTGTTTGAACTGTCCATTAATTTCTTCCTACCTCTTTTAAAGACTCCTGCTATCACTTCCTACTGGAATGGGTTTTCCTGCCCCCAGCCTCAAGCTTCTCTAATTAACTCTTGATGAAGATGCCAAATTGCTCTTTCTAAAATGCAGATTCGAGATCGGACCATGTCACTTCATTGCTCAAGAAGCTTCAATAGCTCTCCATCGCATCTGGGAAAAACTACAAACTTCCCTTTCTGACATCTGAAGCCTTCCAGGGTCTGACTCTGATCTATCTTTCTAGGCTTATCACACATTACCAACCTTCATGGGCATTATATTTCAATCCAAATAGCCTGCTTGTGATTTCCTGTAGGAGACATTCTATCTCCTGCTTCCACACCTTTTCACAAGCTGTCTCTCCTGTCTAGAAATCTCCCCTCCTGACCTCCAGCTCCCAGAATCCCTTAGTTTCCTTCAATCACAAATCAATGCTACCTCCATTCCAGATCTTTCTTAGTCCCTCAGCTTTACCCTCTCCCCCCAATTTCTTTGTATGTATTTTCTTTATTTTCTTTTTTTATTTTATCCTATTATTCTTTATTTTATTTCTTTCTAAATTCAATTTAATTTTCTATGTATTTTCTATGTATTGATCTGTGGATGTGATGATTCCCTATAGTAGAATGTAAATTTTTTTTGAATGTAAATTTCTTGAGGGCAATGACAATTCATAAGATAACAGACCCAGAGCTGGAAGTGACCTCAGAAACTCCCGGGTCCAACTCTGCCTTTTACCAAGAAATTGAAGGTAGTTTCAATGATGGGCCCGAGGTCTCTCACAGGGAGTCAATGTCAGAAGCATATTCTGAGCCCAGGCCCTCTGAAGACGGAGCCAGCATCCTTTCCACTGTTCCACTGGCTGTCGCCTCTGCCCCGGCACATCTGTCTCGGGATCCCCATTGCTAACCACACCTTGGAGTACATAGCAATTCTTTAATACAAGTTATAAAAATATTCATTCAACAAACACACTTGTATTGAGTATCTCTAGAGTATGAGACAATGTGATGTAGTGAGTAAGTAGCTTGTCTTAGGGCCATTAAAATCTGGGTTCAAATCCTCCCTCTGACATGTACTGTCTGTGGGATCTTGAACAAGTCACCTGACTTCTAAGTGTGCTGGATAGTGCTCCCCTCTCCTCCTTCTTCCCTTCTTCCTGCCCTCCCTCCTTCTCTGTCTCTCTCCCCCTTCTTTCTCCCCTCCCCTCTCCTTTCTTCCCTCTCTCTCTGTCTCCTCTCCTCTCCCTCTCCATCTCTTTCTCCCCCTCCCACCCCCCCCCCGTCCCCTCTCTACATCCATATTGCAGAGAAAACGTTGATCTGTATTGTTAAAAGGACTTTCCCCTTTGGGGAGTTCTTTAGGCCAAACGGGTCCCTGTCTCCTGTGACCAGGCCTTGGAAGCGCCACGTGGGAAAGCAAAGGGCCAGTCGAGGCAAAGCCACAAGGCCCAGATATTAAAAGAAACGAGTTTTCAGTTGGCTCCCAGCTCCTGTTCAATAAACTAGACACTGTGAAAGGAAGGGTGTGGGGAGGCCTGCGGGGCTTAGTCCAGAAAACACTTTGTACCCACAAAGCTCTTAAAAACTTAACCTTTGAGTACACACACATATCCATAGATCATGTGCCCTGACATAAAGACACTGAGATCTTAATGTCCCCCAAATCCGGCAAGCACTCCCTGTGTTTACTTTCATAAATCCTACTGTTAATGCTGAAGTCTTCTTGGCTTTCCTTCTTCTTGGACTATAAAATTAACCCAACTTTTATAGGGTAACTAATACCCACACTCTACAGGGACGACTGAGGCTCTCACACGTCCTCTGTTCCATAACCTGAAACACAAACATGGCCGGCCACCAGGGGAAGCTGACCCCCGAGGGTGGCCAACGGTGCCCCCGATCCCAGAACATCAGGCTCCTCCTTGGTTTGACAGCATCGGCGTCTCAGAAAAATACCTTTTTTGCTCTATTTAAACTCTAGAGACCTCAGTTTATGCTTTTTCAGGAAGACAGAGCCCAAATGGTTAAATCTTGGCCCTCCGGAGAGGCGTGTGTTTCTAAGCACAGGCTTAAGCCATCCCGCTAAGGGTCTTTCCAGTCCCAAAGTCCCAAAGAAGTCTCTGTCCTGACAAAGAGCCAGCCTCCCACTCCCCATAAGCCGATCCTAATGCCCCAGCCGTCCTGCCTTCCTTTTCTGTGCATAGAAAACATTAATGACATGAATGTTATATAGATTATGTTTTATATATACACACATATAGAGATACACGAATGTGTTTATATGTGTATATATAAATACACAAAGACATATATGAGCAAATCATACATATATTTTGACCTAGTTTTACAACCACTAGGCCTGCACCTCAAAGAATCAGAGAAATAGAAAAAAGGTGTCTAAGTACAAAAATAATACTAATGGCTCTTTTCTGGCTGGCCCCAAAATGGGAAATGAAAGGGCTGTCCTGTGGAGGAATGGCCAAACCACATGCGGTATGGATACAACGGAATATTCTTCTAACACTAGGAAAGGAAGAAATGGACAACTTCAGATGAAACTGGGAAAAGCTCAGTGAAATGTAGGACAAAGGGAGCGGAATGAGAAAACAACGTATACAATGATAATAACAACGTTACAGAGGGAAACAATTTGAAACACTAGAACTCCGCTGAACACCAAGATAAAGGCTAAGTCTCAAAGAGCGAAGAGGAAACCCAATAATTATCACCTGACTAAGAGGTGATGGACTTAAATACAGAACGAGCCATATTTTTAGATGCAGCCGAATGGGGGATTCGTTTTATTGGACAATGCACTTATATATTGGGGGATTTTGTGTTTGAATTTGCTCAGTGGGGGAAGAAGTTCGAGTGGGAGAGCAGAATAACTTTTTAAAACGAGTTAAGAGAAAAAAAATGCTTTTTTCCCAAATCCCGAAGTCTCCGGTCCAGCTAATATTTCATCCTCTTTCTCTCTGCCCTTGGTCTCGTCCAGAGAAGAACGGACCTTCTTCCAGTATGAATCACTCTGATGATCTGCCCCAGCTCGGAAACCCTTTTCTCAAGGACACCCTTCCTCCCTCTTCGCTGTCGCCAACTGCACATTTGGCAAGATATAAAACATAAATAGAGGGGATGACAAAAGTGCCAGGGCCGGGCCGGCAGATATACATCAGCTGGTGCCTGGAGGAAAACAAAAGTGTATTCAGAAAGCGGGAGGCCAGCCGAGGCTGGAGAGCCATCCATCACCGGCGACGGCACCAGCACGTGCCATCAGCGATCCCATCCCGTCCAAACTCAAGGGTGCTTTGTGACGGGAGGCCTTGTTTTGCATCAAGATTACTCAGTCACTGGCATTCTTGGCTCTCCTCGCTCTGCCAAGATCTCTAGACCGGAGGGGGGGCAGTGAGGGGAAGAAACAAATTTAGATGTAGGCTCTGTGGCTGAAGGAAGTCGGTGGCCCCTGGGAGGCCATTTTAGGGCTGTAGTCAGATCAGAGGACTGCAGAGATTTAGAGCTGGAAGAAACTTTGTTGAGAGAGAACTGGTCACAGTTTCCCTCCCTTTAGAGATGGGGAAACTGATTTGACTTGTTATAAAATTATTAAGTCTTAGGGCTAGGATTTGAACTTAGGACCACTGGTCCAACGCCAGTACCTTCTCTACTGTATTGTCTTCTAAGAGAATCACGTGAGCGAGCGGATCCCGGGACAAGGTGTGTCTACACAAAAAGAGAATGTAATTCTGGGCCCCTGAGTGGCCGTCCTGGGTGAGTACCACTAGAGAGACAATGGACTCTGGGAATGGACATCGGAGGGTAGAGAAAATAATCATAACTTTAGAGATAGAAGGAAGCAAGCGCAGATGCCATCTGGCCCAATCTTCCCATTTTACAGATGAACAAATGGTACTCCATAGGGCGGTGACTTATCCAGTCTCACCGAGTTTAAATACCGGAGCTAGAAAGCAAATCCACATGATTGGAATACACATACACGACTCCATGGCCCCATTATGATACAAGGCTAATATCATGACAGCACCTTGATTGCTCATCTGTGAAATGGGAATGAGAGGCTTACTTAGGCAACCCTCTTAAGGACTTACTATCAGCAAGGAGCCTTGTAGATCTCAGAAAGCTTTAGGGTATAAAGAAAAAATAGGAAGTGGGGCCCTGCCTTTGAGCTTACAGTCCAGGATATTCTAGGATCACAGATTTAGAACTTGGGACAGTCTAGTCCACTAAATGATAAGTGAAACTGAGATTGAGAAAAAGTAGGTGACCTGTTAGGTTCATACAGCTAGTAAGTATCTGATCCAAGATTTAACTCAGGTCTTTCTGGCTCTAGTCCCCAGCTTCTCAAACTGTGGGTCCCAACCCCATATGGGAGCTCATACTTGAATGTGGGAGTCACAAAATTATAATTTATTATCAATAAATGTTTGATTTATATACCTATATACTCATACTTATACCTTTTTATACACCTTTGTGTATATATATATATACTTATATACTTATTTTACACACCTATATACAAATAGCTACACCTATTTTATATACCTATATATATATATATTTTATACACCTATATACATAAACATATATTTATTTATATATTTTATATATCTATATATATGTACAGCTATGTCTATTTTTATACACTTAAACACCTGAGGTCATGTAAACATTTCTCAGGCGAAAAGGGGCCGTGAGTGGAAAAAGTCTCCAAAGCCCTGCCATTGTGCTACCTAGCCACCTCCATATTATTGCAGATTGTAGATTCTAACTTCCTAAAGCAGCAGAGCCATTAAATGTCAATCCTAGAGCCTGGAATGAGGCTCCCAACTTCGGTATCCTTTTCGTCCAGAACCTGTGAGGCAGGCGGGCAGAGCAGGTACGATATTTGCAACAGAGCTCTTTTATTTTAATAAAGAACAGGAAACAGCTTCTCATCTTTTCCCACCCTCACGGGTGGATAGCCACCAGTAGGGAAATGGCCGAACAAATTATGGCATACGGATGAATGGATCCTACTGCACTATCAGACATATGGCAGATTTAGAGAAATATGGAAGACCTGTGTGAACTGATGTTGAAGGAAAGAGCAGAAGGCAGAGGATGATTCACAAAATGGTGCTGAAAGGGACAGGAAAACAGGTAGGAAAGACGTCAAAACCCTCCTACCTGCAGTGCCCAGTCCCACCTTCAAAGGCCTGCTGATGATGTATCCCTGTCACCTTTTTGGACAGGTGACAGATGAGGGTTTTCAGACATAACTTGATTCGAGCTTGATTCGCTCGACAATAATTGTTAAAAGAGAAAGTTTCTGTTATTGGCGGGGAGCAATGAGTTAGGGACGAATGATAGAGATGTTTGGGTTCTTTTAAACATCAATAAAACATTTTTAGAAATCAGGAGCAGGAAAAGCCTGAAATTCCAGCCATAGGACAGGATTCTTAACCTGGGGTCTGGGAACTTGGACAGGGAAAAGAAATTCCATCCTTATTTTCATCCTCTTCTAGCTGAAATTTAGCATTTCCCTCAGTTATGAATTTTAAGAAACACGTTATTTTGAGTGCTGAGGGGGTCCAGGACACAAAAGACTAAGAACTTCTGCCATGGAAGAGGATGTGAGAAGAACTGGGGAAATCAAGGTAAGGGAGGTGATTTAAAGGAGATATGAGTTCGGATCAAAGTATCTGAAGAGTCGGCATGTGAAAATGGGAAACACCATAATTGTAAAAATACCATTTTAGGCTTGAAGCCAGGACTCTGAGAAGCCTGGGAGGGTTCCCTTCCTCCACCCTATACCATCTCCAGAAATGTCATCATTACAGATTTCCTTTTTTGGCAAAATGGGACAGACAGTATTTTAAATCGTCTGTTATTAAGTTTGTACTATAGATTTAAAGCCGGAAAAGATCTTAAAGATCTTCTAGTCCAACCCACTCCTTTAACAAACAAGGAAACTGAGGCTGTGGTTTTAAGTGACTTGGCTGGGGTCACAGAGTCAATCAGCAGAAGAGCCAGAATCCAAACCCAAGTTCTTTGACTCCAAACCTGTTTGCCGATGGTGTGCTGTTTCCATTGCATCAGAAACAGAGCCAAAGATGAGACAGCTTGACAGTAGAAAATTGTATATATACTCTCTCTCTGTATGTGTGTATATATATGTATATACATACACACCCATATCCACTTTATATACATATATGTACATATAGATATGTTATTTTATATGAACAACCTTTATATCTATAGAAATACATAAATAAATTATTTTATATCTCTAGAGATGCTCATATACAATTATTTATTGATGTAAGTCTTTCTCAGAATGTATGTCACCTGTTAATGATGCTGATGTATCCACCTGAATGAACATGTACTGTGATTAGAGAAAACTATTACATTGATTTGTATTTTTTAAAATTATCTCATTGTTTACTCTTTTTTGCTGCCCCCCTTTCCTTTCCTTTTTCAAAATCAATCCCAATTCAATTTAAGCCCTGTGCCCTCTCCCCCCCGCCAGCCCCCCTGGCAGCTGGCCACTCCAACAAACAGATGAATAATGAGCTGTCATACTTTCCAGGCCAGCACAAAATAGCTGCCTGTGTCGGGCCGGCTGAGAACGGGCCGAGGGATCGGCCGCGCCTCATGGCAGTATTTTGGAAATACAGGGCTTGCGTTTCACTCTGGGAAGGCATGGAAATTCTCCAGGCTAACATCTCACAAGGGCAATTTCAGGGAAAATGATGCGTGCGATATATTTTTATTTCTGTTTAAACACACACTTGAAATTACAGGGCAGCACTCATCTCGGGTTTGCAAAAATGCTGAAGATTTCTAATAAAAACAAAGGATGGTGTTGTCGCCATTGATTTTGTGAGGTTCCTGGGACTGGAGGCTGGGGATTGGGGTAGTGCGTTTAAGAAATGCCTCTCTTGTTCTGGAGCTGCCTGAGATTGCCAGGGCTAATAGGCAATGAGCTGGCTATTTGGTGTTGTTAGCTAAGGGGCAACGAGCTGGTTATTTGGCGGCACTGGCTAAGGGGCAATGAGCTGGCTATTTAGTGGCGTTGGCTAATGGGCAATGAGCTGGATATCTGGCGGCCTTGGGTAACGGGCAATGAGCTGGCTATCTGGTGGTCTTGGGTAACGGGCAATGAGCTGGCTATCTGGTGGCTTAGCTAACGAGCAATGAGCTGGCTATCTGGTGGCCTTGGGTAAAGGGCAATGAGCTGACTATTTGGTGTTGTTAGCTAAGGGGCAATGAGCTGGCTATCTGGTGGCATTGGCTGATGGGCAATGAGCTGGCTATCTGGTAGCATTGGCTAATGGGCAATGAGCTGGCTATTTGGTAGCATTGGCTAATGGGCAATGAGCTGGCTATTTGGTGTTGTTAGCTAAGGGGCAATGAGCTGGCTATCTGGTGGCCTTGGCTAACGTGCAATGAGCTGGCTATCTGGTGGTCTTGGGTAACGGGCAATGAGCTGGCTATCTGGTGGCCTTGGGTAACGGGCAATGAGCTGGCTATCTGGTGGCCTTGGGTAATGGGCAATGAGCTGGCTATCTGGTGGCCTTGGCTAATGGGCAATGAGCTGGCTATCTGGTGGCCTTGGGTAATGGGCAATGAGCTGGCTATCTGGTGGCCTTGGCTAATGGGCAATGAGCTGGCTATTTGGTGATGCCGGCCAATGGACAAACACGCGGTGAGTATCTGCTACGCGCCAGGTATTGTCTGGGGCACAGAGGCCACAGAGCAGCTTGCAGTCTAGCTGGGAGAGACAACAGGGATGCGGAGAATTGTAGCCCATGTGACGATGGGTGGGTGGATGGGAAGGAAAGGCCCCGTATGGAAGGGGGTCCTTGAGCTGGGCCCTGAAGGAAAATAGGAATTGCAGAGAGCAGAGATGAGGAAGGAGGAGCCCTCCTGACCCAAGAGGTCAAAAACAGTGAGGGGGAGGAGGGACTTCAATAATTAGTGTGTCTGGCCCGCCGCGTGGGGGGTCGAAAGTAATGTGTCTCAAAGCTGGCCAGGTGAGTTGAAGCCACATGTGAAGAGTTTAAACAAAGCCTCTAATGGAGGAGACCGTGACCGGGCTCTTGGACCTAAGATGCTCCACACTAATTATGGCTTCCGACATCTGGCCCAAACTCCCCAGGCTTCCTTGTCTTAACTAAGATGCTCCATTTAATGTTCTAGATAACCGAGGCTAGAATCTACCAGTAAACTTCCCCCTTTACCAATCAACGATCTTTGAGCCTCATAAGAATGGCTCCTGCAGGTACAAGGGCAGGTACTATGATCCAGCTGTTAATGGGGGCAGTCTGGCATAAGAGGTAGAGCCCCGGACTTGGGCTAAGAAGAGAAAGATTCAGATTTCCCCCCAGTCGATCATTAGGCCCTGAGCAAGTCACATAAACTGCAGGACTGGGTCCAGATGCTGGGGGCCTATGATTGAAACCTGATATTTATACTTGTATGAGCTTTTCAGATCTCATCTTTTGGGCCCCTATTAGATTTTTCATTTGATGGCCTAGAAAAGCACTGAGATGATTTCAGCTCTAGATCCAGAGTAGCGAGAAGCTCAGTTTCTTCATATGTCAAATGGGAATAATAACAGTATTCACCGCACAGATCAAATAAGAGGAAAATTTGCAAAAAATAAATGTGAGCTTTTATTAAAGAGAAAAATTGCTGCTTTTGAGCATCATCTTTCATAGCCTTTGGCAAGAATTTGGCAATTAGGTCTAATGAATAATAATAGCTTATTTGTGTGTGCATGTAGACATATGTGTATATAGACAGACATGTGTATACGTCTATAGATTTAGATATTGCTTTAAGGTTTATCCATATTATCTCATTTAATCCTCAGAACAACCTGGGAAGTAGGTGCTATTATTATCCCCATTTCACAGAGGAGGCGGAGAAAAGTCAACATCTTGCCTAAGGTCATCCGGCTAATAAGTATGAGAACTTTGAACTTGGGTCTCATTGACTCAAGGTCCAGGTCTCTACCCATTGCGCGACCTCATGTCTATCATCACAGGATCACCAATTCAGAGCGGGAAGGGACCTTAGAGGCTACCCACTCCATTTCCTAGTTTTACAGATAAGGAAACTGAGTCACAGGGCAGTGGCGGGATGGAGTTTGGGATATCCAGGGCAGTCTTTTGTTTTCATCTTTATGTTAATTAAAAGCTCTTCTTAATTGTAGGATCCAACAATGAAAGAGACCTTAGAAATTAGTTAGCCGGATCCTTCATTTGCAGATGACGAAACGAAGGCAACTTGTTCATGTTCACTTTGGCGTCCCTGCAAAGAGCTGGACTTGAACCCGGTGACAGTGGACCCGGAGCCCGGTCTCACACCAGTGAGCCACACGACCGACCTCTCATCTCCTCGGCTTTGTTCCCTTTTTTCTTTGGTCCATGAGGCCTGAGAGATGCTTCAGGTCTCCTTTAAAAGCCGCCCCCCCCAACTGCTATCAGGGTGACCCTGTTAAATGGGGCTCTACATCCTGAAGCCCGGCTTACAGATGCCTCCGGGAATTGCTTTTTAAGTGTCAGTCGATATCACGAGCCATCGAATGGGCGAGCTGCAATGACGAATGATCTCGAAGCGGGACGGCTGCGCTCAGGGAAACGGGGATCGAACTTAGGGGGCTTCTGTAGAAAAAGCCCGACCTGAGGGGAGGGGGTCTGTGCAATGGCCGGGGATATAACGTGCCGGCGAGAAGTACGAGGTGGTGTCTGAGTCAGCGCCGAGGGAGTGATGGACCGACTCAGAAGCTTAAAAGGGAGAAACCAAATGGGGTCTTCAAGGGCCGTGGACAGAGTGCTCCAGCGGTGCTGAAAATGGAGCGGGGGGAGACAAAGGACTGAAGGAAGAAGAGCTTATCCAGACATGGGAGTAAACAGAGCTGGGACTGAGACTGCAACGGCCGCCAAGAAATAGAACTGGGGGAGGACCTGAAGGTGGGGGGTCTATGGGTTGAGTTGGTTAGGAAGATAGCCCCGAAATATGAGCACAGATGCTTCTATTGAGATACTACAATTCTCTGTCTCTGTCTCTCTGTCTGTTCCTCTTCCACTCTCTCTCCTTCTATCTATCTCTGTCTTTCTGTCTCCTTCTGTCTCTCTTTGTGTCCATCTTTGTCTCTGTCTCTTTCTGTCTCTGTCTCTCTGTCTGTTCCTCTTCCACTCTCTCTCCTATCTCTTTCTGTCTCCTGTCTCTCTTTGTGTCCATCTTTGTCTTTGTCTCTCTCTTTCTCTGTCTCTTTCTGTCTCTCTCTGTCTGCCTCTCTCTCTTTCTCTATTTCTCTGTCTCTTTCTCAGTCTGGGTGTCGATCTCTCTGTCTCTGTGTGTTTCTCTCTCTTTCTCTGTCTCTCTGTCTCTTTCTCGGTCTGGGTCTCGATCTCTCTGTCTCTGTGTGTCTCTCTCTCACCTCTGACACCATCCTGACACCTATACAATCTATAACTGTATTATTGCAAGCAAGTATCATACACCTGACCAAACAGCCCTAACCCGGCTTTGTATCATTTCCTGATCCTGAGCGAGTCGTTTCATCTCCTGTGTCCTCGGAAGCCCCCAAAGTGGCAGATCAGCTGCTGACCTTCATTGCTAAGGGGAATTTCCTCACTGGGAGTTCCCTTTCCCTTTGAAAGTGTGGACCGTGTGGGGAAAAGGGGAAGGGGCAGCTAAGATATTTGTACCAAACCAGCCTCCAAGATTATTCTGAGGATCAAAACCAGGCAGGTAGACGACGAGGGGGATGAAACGGCAGACTCGGAATAAGGAAGACAAGTTCAGATCCTTCCTCAGACGTACACCGAGTCTCACAATCCTGAGCTAGTCACGTCACCGTTTCAGTCTCTCATTGCAGTTTCCCATTCGTAACACGCAGACAATAAGAGCACCTGACGGGGATGTCAGAGAACTCGGCACACATGTGCACACAGTCACACACACACACACACACACACACACACACACACACACACACACACACACACACACACACACACACACACACACACACACACTCACACACTGTTGTGAGACTCAAAGGAAAGCATTTCTGCAAAGCAGGACAGACCTTCAAACGCCACTCGGATGCTGGAGTGATGAAGATGATCAAAGAAGAGCCTGTATATTAACTGCTCTAAATATTAAAATTCTCTCTGACCTTCGGGATCATCCTCCCCATAATCCTCAGTGCGCTCTCGCTCGCTCCAAATAAGGGCCCTGTCCCGGGCAGAGACTCGGAATCATTCCAAAACCAGTGGTTGGGTCTAAGGGAAGAAGATGGGCCGGAATGACAAAGCCACTGTGTCTCTCGCAGCCTCCACCCCACCGTGTTCTGCTCTGCCTTTGCCGAGATCTGGACCCTTCAGGCCCCCTCTCTTTGCTCTCCCAGTTCTATCTGCTTTTGCTCTGGGAAGGGCAATGACTGCCCCATTGCTCCCTCCCTCACACCTTCCTCCCCAAACCTTTGAGCTAGAACGTGTCAGAACGAGTCCCAGAACTCGAGTCTCCCAGGCTGGCCGGCTACTCTCCATTCTAATGCTTCTGCTCAGTGAATGCTTGTATTTCTGTGGCACAAAAAAGTTTGGAAAGTGCTTTACAAATCTCATTTGATCCTCACAAGCCTTCTGGGGAGTTGTTGCCATTATTACTCCCACTTTACAGATGAGAAAACTGAGGAATGGAAAAGTTTGGAGTATCTGAGGTCACATTTGAATTCAGGTTTCCATGACTTCACGCCCCAGTATTCTCCCTTTGGTGTCACTTCGAGGTCCAGAAAGTAAATAAAACCGACTGGAACCTCCTTGAGGGCAGCAGGGATTGTTTTACTCCTTGGCAGGAGTGTTTGTTAATTGACTGACACCGATCACCAAATTTCCAAAGGGGAGCCTTATTGGCAAGGATTCACATTTCTGACACACAAATAGAAACAAGCAAACAAAACAAAACTGAACTAAAGAATAAAAAACAAAGCAAAAAGCAAAACAAAACAACCTGAAAAAAATAATAAGCAGGCCAATAAAGCCCCAGGATTCATTAGCTTCCATTTGGAGAACTAAAGCCAATTCAGATGAAGCAGGGGAGGAAGAGAGACCCAATCTTCAGTTCTTTTAACTAATCTTCATGGAAAAATGGGCTCAAGAGCCTTCCTTTCCTCCTGCCTGCATGGCGCGCACACTCACTTACACACATCCCCCTCCTCCCACACACACACACACTCCCCTCACACCTCCCTAGACCTGAAAAGAGACTCTTCCCCCAAAGACACTCCCACCGAAGGCCAGCCTTCCATTTGGGGCTGGCGCAAGCCGCCTCACTGCCGAGACACCTCCGCCGTAACGTTGTAACCACGACCCAACGCCCCCGACTTTTTATTTTCCGAACCTATTAGCTCCCGGCTTTGTAGTCATTTCCAGTTGGAATGTTTTAATGCTGAAAAAAGGCAGGTTCACGGAGAAACATAAACATCCCCGGTGAGAGGTGACACATGTTTTCTCCTGTTAGAAGCAAAGCTCTCCCGCGGATACAAGAGATTTGGGCCCGGCATAAAACACATCTCTTCGGCTATGATTCTCTTGGTGGGCTCGGGGTCAGGTGATCGCTGGGAGCTTTCTTTTGTCACCGGGAGAAAGTTTCACGGGGCATCCGTCTCCTTCTCCAAGTCCGGGAGGCCCGAAGGGACCTCTGCCGAAAACACCCGGAAAAACGTTTAGCGTTCACACGTTTGATTTCAATATTGACAAATTTTTCCATTAGAGGTCGGTTCAAGTCTCCACTTTATTCCTTTCACATGCTTTCCAGGAAAAATAGCTCTCCGGCCCCTTTAGGAGCAGCTCCTAGTAACTCAATACAAATTTTGCAAGCAGGGGATCCACGGAACACGCTTGTCTAACTGGGCTCCCGCTCTGGGGCGCCGGGCAGCTGTAGCTGGTTAGAAAATAGCCCTGGAAATAGTACTTGGATCTCTCTTGGCAGGTCTCTTACATCGTTATTCAATACGAACTGCAAATCATATGCTCATAGTTATGAAAACGTCAGGAAACTCCTAGCGCCCGTGTTCTGTTTGACAAAGCTGTTTCCAGGCCCTGTTGGTCCAGAGTTTGGGATGTCAGAGAACTCGGCACTCATGTGCACACAGTCACACACTCACACAAACACACAGTCACACACACACTCACACATAGTCACACACACACTCACACACTCACATACACACATACACATATACATACACGGTTATACACACACACACACTCACACAGTCACACACACTCTCCCACACACACACAGTCACACACTCACACACACACATACACTCACACACACATACATACGGTCACATACACACACACACACACACACACACACATACACACACACACAGGTTTGAAGCATTAGGAGTTCCTTCCTCCATGATGAGCTAAACCCTGAGGAGACAGAGATCTGTCTCCCCTCGTCTCCATTGGGCGTTAGTGTGTGTGTGTGGGGGGCTCCCACGAATGTCTTCACGGCGGCAAACATTGACTGTGTAGCTCACCAGTGACTAGCAGTGTCTCGGGAATAGGGGCAGAAATCAAATAAAAGAAGAAAGAAACAAGAACAAGAGAATGGAGAAGGCAGGAGAAAGAGAGACGAATGTCCTGTGGTGCCAGAGAGGTCCTTATACCAATAAAATCCCAGGTCCAGTTCCTGTAGCAGGGCCGAGGAAAGTCTTTGACCATGGGTTGGCATTTTCTCCGGGATCGCTTCTCTGGGCAGCACTGAGCCGTGAAGAGGCTTGCTGGAGTCCCACGGCCAGCATTTTGGAGGAGAGACTCAAACCCTGGTCTCCCCGGCTCCAAGGTGAGCTCTCTTCCTAACATGTTACGCGGCCTCTCATCCTGTGCCTTACACAGAGTAAGTACTGAATAAACGTCTGTTAAATTAATTTGGGAAGTAGTTGAGGGAGAAAAGATGGAGTAAAAAGAAAAGAAGCTGGGAGGGGAAAAAGGAAAGATGGATGGCATTTATATACCACTTTAAGGTTTACAAAGGATGTCATTTCATTGGATCTCCTCAACAAATCTGAGAGGTCGGTGCTTTTAGGATCCTCATTTTACAGGTGGTGAAGTGACTGGCTGGGGTCATAGTCAGTCTAGATTTGAACTCAGAACTTCCTGACTCAAGGAATATCTCCATCCAGTGATCCCCTAAAAGGTGTGTGCCACAGGGAGTGAGGGCAGGCCGTTAGAATGACTGGAGACCATGCAATGATACCACTCATGCATGTGGGGGTCTATACTTCCAAGCTCCATCCCTGGCATCTATTACTCACGGCCCATGGGGCCGTGCATCGTGCTGGGCAATGGGGACAGAGATACAAGAGGGACGGCCTTTGCTTTCCAGGAGCTCCCCTCTGCTGGGTATGTGGCTTCCCAGGTGCAGAGTGAGGGCTGGAAGGAAGCTCCAATCTAGAGTCCAACGGTCTTGTCTTCCAGACAAGGGAAATGGGCCTTGCTGAGGGAAAGTGACCTCCACAAGGACACACCGCTGGTATCTTAGTGTGTGTAGGGCCCTGGGGTTAAATCTCCCCCTTTCCATTACAGCATCCTCCTGGCCCACTGCTCTCATGCCTGGCTCATTTTGTCAGCCTGCGCGTTCCATTCCCAGCCCGCCGTCATTCCTCCGTCGAACTCTTTTTAAAAAGGTCATTGTCACCAAAAATCCAGCCTCCTTCGGGAAAATTCAAGAAGATCCAAGTGCAAATCCAGCCTCAGAGCCCTACTAGCTATGTGACCTGGGCAAACCATTTAATTCCATTTGCTTCACTTTCCTTAAACAGGAATAAGAGCAGTATGGACCTCACCGGGGCATTGTGAGGATCTAATGAGATCATAATTGTTCTGTTTTCTTTTCTTTTTTTTAACGTTCTTTTTATTTTTTAATAATAGCTTTTATTTTCTAAGTATATATAAAGATAGTTTTCAACGTTCCCCCTTGCAAAACCTTGTGTCCCAATCTTTTCTCCCTTCCTCTCACCTCCTCCCTGGCGAGTCATCCAATATATCTTAAACACGTGCTATTTTTCTAAACACATTTCCACAATCATCTTGCTGCACAAGAAAAATCAGATCAAAAAGGGAAAAAAAATGAGAAAAAGCAAGCAAACAACAACAAAAAGAGTGAGAATGCTATATTGTGGTCCACCCTCAGTTCCCACGGTCCGCTCTCTGGGTGTAGATGGCTCTTTTCATCCCAAAATTATCGCCTCATTTTTGGAAAGAGCCGCGTCCATCAGAATTGATCATCGTATAGTTTTATTGTTGCCGTGTACCAGGAGCTCCTTGTTCTGCTCATCTCCCTCAGCTTCAGGTCGTATAAATATGAGATAATAATTTTCAATGCTGTGTCTGGCACATAGTGGGCGCTACATAATTGCTTTCCCTCCTGAGCATCCCTCTGCTACCCCTGGGGCCATCTGCGCCATACCCATATACCTCCAGGCCTTCCCGGCTCGCCACAGTCCATAGGGCCAGCGGCCCCGGATCCCCTCTTTTCTACACGGAGGCCCCAGAGTAAGACGTGAGTTAGAGTTGGGGATGTGCGAGGGGGGAGGGGTACGGTGCACGTAGGACTGCCGCGTAGCTTTGGAAAAGATCCAGCTCCTAAATTCCATTAAACCTAAGACTCCGACTTCAGAAGCTGCGATGACATCATGGAAACAAAGAGCCCGAGAGGGGGTTCCTGGCGCAGTGGGCCAGAGGGGCCTGCAGGAGAAATCAGCCCCCCCCCAGCCCCGTTCTGGCTGCTGTGACCAGGCCCTGGCACCTTGGCAGAAAGCAGCCCCAGCCCCCACACCCCTTTGGACTTAGTTTTCCTTTCCTTGATCCCCTTTTCCTTTTCTATGGAGTATGTAATAGGGAGAAGATCAAATGGAAGAGCAACAAAAGCTCTGGGTGCAAATCCTCCCCCGGTGTTGAACGATGAAACGGATTGTACGTGAGGAAGGGGCGGGTGATTCAGAACCTAAGGTCCTCCTACCACTAACTCTAATCTCACCATCCCCAGTAGCCAGCTCCAGGCGGATCTTTGCTAAAGGCTTCCCTTCAAAGTGTTGAAGAGCCCGACTCCTGGAGTGGCAACGTCAGCCTCATCAGCAATAAAATGACTCCTATTTATAACATGCTTCATGTGTTTTACTTGTTATCCCAGCTGAGCTTCACGAGGTTCCTGTGAGATAAATGCTATGATTCCATTTTACAGGTGAAGGGACCCAGAGCAGAGAGCTCAGTTGATTCGCTCAGTTATTAAGCGTCCAAGGCAGGGTTAAAGCTCAGTTTCCCTGTCTCTGTCCACTCTAGCACCGCCTTATCCGGATCATGGCTTTGTACCCATCCTATTCCCAGCAGAAAGGAAATGCTCGGAGGGAGGGCATTCCATCATAGCTTTCCTTGCCCCTTTGCCCTAAGGAGAGCAGCTTGCAGGCGGCGGCTGCTTTGGAAGCAAATACACAAATAAAGCAGAAATGGGGGGGGGGCACGGATGGGGCTGTGATGGGGCGGTAGCAGGCAATCTCCAGACCAGAGGTTTGGCTCCGAGGATGGAGTTCAGTGTCATACGTGTAGGAAAGAGGCAGCGAGATTCATTTATATTCTGGCTGGCAGAGGGCAGAGTAGGGGTCCAAGATTTGGGGTCACATAGGACTGAGAGGGGGGCAAGAGAAGAGGAGCTGGGAGAGGAAGGGCCAGACGGTAGAGACAAGGAAGGGGATCTGGAAGCCGAGTGCAGATATGACCATGAGATGAACTGGAAGTTCAATGTCACCAAGTCAGCATTTTACAGATAAAGAAACTGAGGCACAAACAGGAATGGCTTGTCCAGAGTCACCCAGTAAGTGTTTGAAGATGGATCTAGGAGACACACACACACACACACACACACACACACACACACACACACGCCAGACACGTCTGTATTTTAACAGGTGAAAAAAAAATTTGAAAACAGAACCAAAAGCCTGAGTCTCATTCTCAGTCAGGTGCCTTCAGCTTCTTCCTGACAGCTTCTTCTCCAGTGCTTACTGGAAAGCCGATCACACGAGGCAGAACTGGGGCAACTGGACCAAAGGCCGGCCCCTGACTGGCTGCTCAGCCGCGTCTCCTTGCCTTATTTGGTCTCGCTCTCCAAGCTAAAAGCTGGGGAGGGAGGCTGGCAGAGCTGGCCATGTTGTTATTCAGCCGAAGCTATTTGAATGCTTTGCCAGGGAAGCATTGACGGCTCCCCGGGGACAGCTGAAGGCCGCCCGAAATGCCCCGCGAAGGGAGCACTCCGCATTTCCCCGGCACCTCCATCTGCACCAAGTGCTCTGTAAACATTAGCTCAGCTGGCTCACAGAGCGACCCTCTCAGAGAGGCGAAGTGGTCGGCCCCTCATCACGGTCCCCACGAGACCCCGGGCGTCTGGATGTTCTTCCCAAGGAAGCAGACCGTCACTCATCCCTGCTCGTCTCCGTGACCCTCGTCCGTGGCCTCCCATAACATCACCAGAAGGGAGTCTGCTCAGTGGTTAGGGACCTGGCCCGCTTCAGGTTCAGGGTCACATGAAAAAACAGAGTTTTTCTCATTCCCTTCACTCTTGGGGTTTCTCACTAAGCCCTGTCTCTTAGGGGAGTATCTCCTTTTTTTTGAGACCAAAGACAACATGAAAAAGGTTACAGGAGACTGTGTATAATCAACATTAGGAGTGTAGAAGACGCGGTTTAAAAATTTCAATTAGCAGGGAGTTTGGTTGGAAGTAAAACGTGGACCCGGTCGAGATCTGCTGGAGGAAATATGTTGGGGTTAGCCTTGTCAGGTAGAAGGGTATGGACAAGGGAAGAGGAGGGGAGCGGAGGCTCTCAGCAGGATGAATAGTACAACCAAGGACAATGAGAAGCCAAATTCTAGAGAAAGGGGGAAGAACAGAATCTCAGGCGGGGAAATGGGCACGGGGGGATGTGGGATCAGTTGCCATGGGATCATCACCACGGAAAAGATGATTTCTGTCCTCTAGAAGATGAGGATCGAGGAGGGCAGATAAGATGTCTGCCCTAAGCAGTCTGATAATCACAGAAACAGAAGCGAGGGCTGGAAAGGACCCACGTAGATTGGACTCATCTATTCTGATCCATAGGTGAAGAATGGTCCTCGTGCTGACTAATGGTCACCTGATCTCTCCATCCAATGCCGTCGCCCAGAGAGGAATCTCCCTCCACTTCTGGACGGCTCTAATTATCGGGCGTTTGTTCTTGACATCGAGTCCAAATTTTCTCCTTTGTAGCCTTCGTCCAGAACCCCTGGTTCTGCCCTCTGGGTCACCCGGAATAAGCTGAACACCTTTTTCCTCCTGATGAGCTCTTCACATCTTCAAACACAACTAGCACGACTCCCCCCCTTTTCTTTAGCCTAAATGTTCCTAGTTCCTTGTAATCGTTCTCATGTGCCCTTCACCTTGGGAGCTCTCCCTCCTCTGGACTCTAACCCATGAGCATCCTTCCTAAAACCCCCCCAGCCCTGAACGCAGTGCCCCAGATGGGGGCTTCGCAGGGCAGGGCCCGGAGGGCTGGTTACCTCCCCAGTCCTGAGCGCTGTGGCTGCCCTTCGGGGCTGTTGGCTCCCACTGAGCTCGGGTTTCAGGAAGCAGTCTGGGCAGCAGTCTGAAGAACAGATTAAAGGATGGCAAAGGCCTCCACTAAATCCGAAGCGAGTCGTCTACCTGTTTGGAGCAGGCTGGGGAAATGTCAAGACTTCTGGCCAGAAGGGGATGTCTGTGCTTTGGGGCTGTTACCGCCTTAGCCACGTGGTCCAGTGGAAGGCACAAAGTAGAAAGAGCGTGGAATTCGTGGGGGGAGGAAAGGGACTCAAACCCTGGCTCTCCTGATCACCATCCGGGCGACCACTGGCTTCACTGTTCATGTAAAATGAGAGGAGTAGACCAGATGACCTTTACGGAGCCTCGCAAATCCAGCTCCAAACCAGAGATCTCCTGGTCCCAAGTCATGCACTTCTCTGTTTGCTTTTCTGGAAATGATACGAGCTGGGACTGATGGTTTCTCAGGGTCCCTCGCCCTTCCTCCGCCCCAGCTCCGGCATTCATCCCCCAGGCCCATCTCTGTGTTACTAAAGAAGCAGCAGGGATGCTGCCATCGGAACGGCATCCGTCACTAATGAAAAGGTGTCCGCTTTCTGGATGTCACGGCTAATGACCTCTTACTTTACCTGTCATCGCTTTCCAATCGTCCAGTTCCTTGTTGTTTTAGAAAGGAGAGCCCCTCCGGCACATCTGCACCTCCCCTGAGCCTGCCTCCCCCTGCTGCTTCTGGGAAAAAAGGGGAGGGGGAAGCCCCCAGGAGGGCACGCACGGGTGCTCAGCCCATCGGCTCCAGTTGTTCCAGCTTGCGGGCTCCCGGGTTGTCCCTGGGTAATGAGCCCTCTGCCCCCATCCCTAAAACGATAGCCTCTCCACCCTTCAAACGCTGCCCTTTTGACTCCTTGACTAAAGCTCCTTAAGCTTCTGTCTCTCTCAGCATTTCAGACTGATCCAGGCAAAGAAGGCGCCAGCGTCCAGCCAGGGCAGCCTGGGTAAGGAACGCCGCCTCCCTGCCTGCCAGCCAAGGGCAGTGAAAATATTAATTTGGCAGTTAAGTGGAGGAAAGGGGGGCTGCAAGCCAAGAAACCAGCAAGGAGCCCACTGCTCTACTCTGGGCAAAAGGGGGCAAAGCCCTGGCCTAAAGTGGCAGTTATAGGGGAGCGGGAAAAGAAGGGGGGAGAGAAATGTTGTGGAGATATTATTCAATGCCATCGGTAGCTGATGAGCCACCGAGTCAGCTTAAGCCGGCTCACCAGAACCGGCCACTATTTTCAGTGGGATGTTTATGCTAGAAGTCAGCAAACACCCCCAAATCCGTGCTGGAGCCATTGGGCTGCCCACTGTGGAGACTAAGGAAGTGTGGGAAAGTGCAGACTGGAGCTCCAGGTGTGTCAGCACCCCCACTCTCCAACAGAGCCCCCGGTCAATGGCCGGACGGTCCCTCTGCTGCTTAGCTCTGATTTACTTTCCCAGTGTCTCCCCGGTTAGACCGGGAGCTCCTTGAGGACGGGGACCGTCTTGTCGCCTTTCTCTGTATCCCCAGAACTTAGCGCAGTGCACAGCACATAGAAGGACTAGATAAATTCACGCCGCCTCGATCCGATAAGACCTGACACACATCCCGAATTCAGGACGTCCTTTCCGTGAGATGACACTGGGCTGTGGAGCCGCACAGGAAGCAGAAGTCTGGGGCCACTTATTTGGGCTCATCACAAGATGCTTCTAAAGCCGCCCCGCTTTCTCCTCAAAACTCTCTTTTTTTTTCCTCTGAACTTTCAATGCCTTAATTAGGCCCCAATTGACTGGCTTTTGCTTCTTCTAATTGGCTCTTGATGACTTAATTTAGCACCCATGGCTGCCAACTCCAGTGCCCAGCAGCTTCTGGTGACCTCTTGCCAAGGAGACTGCCAGCCCCTCCTCATCAGGACAGGGGGTCCTCTGGAGACTCTTCAGAGCAACAGGTCAACGAGAGGGACGGGGAAGCTCCAACCCCTGGGAGCCAGAGCACTGAAGCAGTGGGAACCAGTGACCCTGGGGGGACGGGTCTTTTCCCAGTCCTCATTCCTGGTCTCTCTGCAGCTGGACACTGGTGCTCACTCTCCCTTCCTTGCTCCTCTCTTCTCCCTAGCTTTTCAGGACTCCATCTCTCTGTCTCTCTCATTGTGTGTCTCTGTCTCTCTCCCCCTCTCCCTCTCCCTCACCTTCCTGGATCTCTTCCTTCCTCTCTCACTGCTCCTTCTCAGTCTCCGCCTCCAGATGACACCCTCTGCGCGCAGGTGTCCCCCACAGTTCTGTCCTGGGTCCCTTCTCTTCTCCCTCTAGACTCCTTCACGTGCGGACCTCCTTTGCTTCCCAACACAACCAAAAGTCCATATCTCTTCAGCCTGTTCTTCCATAACTGCGGGAAGGTTTGCAAACTGCTTTCTGCGTTATCCCATCTGGCTCTCCCGGCGCCCTGGGAGGCAGATGATCGGATCACCCTCCTTTTATAGATGACAAAACAGAGGCTGAGAGAAATGAAGCGACTTGCCTCGGTTCCCAAAGCAGGGAGCACGAGATGGAGAGCGCTGGATCAGGGATATCTCAGTTCAAAAACTGCTTTTGAGACCCTTTGCGTGAGGCTGGCTAAGTCACAGAAGTACTCTTTGCCTCAGTTTCCCCAACTGTAAAATAGGGATAATAATCCCTCCTTAAATAAGATAATCAATAAAGTACTTAGTGCAGTGTACAAGGGTACATGGTCCTCTCTTTTACTAGCTGTGTGACCCGGGAGGAGCTTGGCTTCTGAAGCTATCTCCTAAAATTATATTGCCCCTACTGTTTACTCAGGGACTCAAACCGACTTTGGTTACAATCATTCTTAAAAAGTACGGTAGATACGTGGGGTTTGGTGGCAGAGCGGATTAAGAAACAAATGACCAGCATGTTGTTTTGACCTGGAGCTAACACAAGCTGAGCCCTCTCTGATCTACTGTCCGAGCTCGTAAGAAAAGACTATTTTTGAAGGCCCGTGGGCTCGGCCTTCACCAGGGCAATCTAGACAGAGGTTCCCATGGGCATTTGGGGGCAGTCCACATCCTCAGAGACCGGCTGCCTAGTGGGCTGGGGGAGGCCCTTTGTTGGGTTCTGGGTTGGCAAGGGGACCGTTCTCTGGACTGACAAGGGGACCGTTCTCCGGGATGGGGGGTCATGCCTCTGTTGGACTCTGGGTAAGGAGAGTAAACAAGTCTTTCAAAAAATCACGTCTGACTGGTTTCTAAGTTACAGAAAGTGACTCCAGATCTAACTGGGAGAAAAAGAAACAGGAAGAGGGTTGAGTTACTTTTAATAATATGTTGTCCTTTCTCGGAGCTTTTCCTTCAAGCTCAAGCAGAGACTTGGCTGCCGCTTCCACTTTCCTAGGCCTTGGTTTGTCCATCCCGGTCCAGAAGGAAGTACGGGGTGGGCAAGTGACTACCTCAGAGTCACAGGGCTCTCTGAGCCCTTCCTGAGCATCCGGCCTGTGTGACCCCCGAAGGCTCGCTTAGCTTTGCATCCTGGGAAGCTCCTTGCCCTGTCCATGGGCCACGCAAGGCGGGTCAGCCGTCCTCTCCTACATCACCTACGGGCTCAGGTCCTGTACACAGATTGAATCCGGCTCACACATGACGGCTTTCTAACCTGTTCCCAAAACGAAAGAGCCGAAGGAAGGGAAATGTGGGCAAGGGGGAGAGAACGAGCTTTTATTAAGCACCTACTATGTGTCTGGCACTGTGCTAAGTATTTGACAAAGATGAGCTTATGAGCCTTACGACACCCCTGGAGATGCTTTTTTTATTTTGTTTTATCACCAAGGAGCCCCGGGCCGACAGAGGGGAGGTGTCATGGCCGGAGTCACGTATAAGGAGGGAGTCAGAGAGGGGGTTCAAACACAGGTTCCACCACGGACCTGATTAAGAACCCTCTTCCCCTCAGCCAGATCCTCCACCCCATTCTGAGGGAGCCTCCTTTTCCTTCCTTCTTTACCAGAACCTCAATCAATCCAACAGAATTTTTTAAATGTACTTACAAGCATTCTGCTAAGTCCTTAAGCTCCGAAGCAAATTCAAAAGTCTCCCAGGGCTCTTGGATTCAACAAGCATTTATAAAGGGCCTCCTGGGAGGCAGGCAAAACAGCCATTCCTTCTCTAACATCCCTGATGCGCGCTTGGTTACCTCCAGGACTGGGGGGCTCACTACCTCAGAGTCCTAACACAGAGCGTTTGTTTAGCTCCAACAGTTACATTTTTGCTGCATGTGATACAGTGTGAGCTTCCTGAACCTAAGAAATGTTTCCTTTCTGTCTCTGACTCCCTACTCCCGCCCACCTCACCTGGCCCTGTTAGGACTTAAGAAATGTTGCTGGATTTATAATAATGGCATTTGTAGAGCACCTTAAGGTTTGTAGTATCCTTAGAGATGTTATCTCATTTGACTTTCACTGGGAGACAGATGCTACTATCATCCCCATTCTACAAATTGGGAAACTGAGGCACAGAAAAATAAATGGTCCAGGTCTCACACCTAATGCGATGCTGAGGCAGGATTTGTCAGGTCACCCTTTCTGCACCGAGCAAGCCCCTTTGCTGCTAGTCAATTAATCTGCTTCCTCACCATTGCCAAGAACCAAGCCCCAAAGTCTAATCCTCCCTTGATAGTCCTTCATCTTTTCAAAATTCGCTCTCATGTTACCTCTAATCCTGTTCTTCCCCAGGCTAAACATTCTCAGATCCTTCTCCTAATCGTCTTAGAGCCTTCCATGGAACAAACACTTATTAAGCACCTACCGTGTGCCAGACCCTATAAAGACAGGACAAAATATTCCTGAACACAAGGAGCATATGTTCTAAGGGAGGAAAACCGTGCCCACAGTTAAAGAGACATGGAATTCCTGCAGAATTACTTCAGAGGATGGATGGAGAGAACGCTTGTGATTGGAAGGATCGGTGACTTGTCCAGGGTCACACAGCTGCTAGTATCTGTGGTTGGATTTGAACTCAGGTTTTCCTGACTCCAATGCCTAGCTCCCTATCCATTGTGCTACCAGCCGCCTCTATGAGACATGAAGAACTCCTTTCAAACCTGAAAGTGGCGAACTTTTCTCACTTTTTAAAAATTGTGATTATAGAAGCTCTGCATCTGGTACAACATCTGCATACAGTAGGTATTTGATACATGCTTCATGACTGACTGCTTGACTGTCTGATTGATAGGATAGAAGCTCCTTGAAGGCAGGGATTCTTTCCTTTTTGTCTCAGTGCCCAGGGTCTGTCTAGCAGTATTGGGTACATAGTAAGTGCTTAATAAATGCTTGTTGACTGAGTCCTTCATTTGTCCTGGGCTCATCAGCCTCTTGGCTTTTCTCCAATTGTTCCAAACCCTGGAATATCCCCTCTTTTCCCTTATTGGTTAGATCTCTTGTCTTTTTTTTTTTTGCAAGAGGGGCATGGGGGGAATTCTGGTTACTTGAGATCTGATTAACTGAGGCTATAACATATGGCTACAGTCTTAAACCTTAAGCTCACGCAAGATGAAAAACAGACAGCAAAAATTTGGCGCCAGAATGAAAACTCAAATTCACATAGCTGTATAATTGAATTAAAAACACCATCCATTTGCCTTTTAAATGATTCTAACTTAGCACATGGCCAAAATTTGACCCCTCCCGGCCCTGATCTTGGGCGGGCCCCCTCCAAAAACAGAGGCAGCTTTGCAAATGTGCGATTACTTAAGTCCATCTCCATTTGGTGATTGATTATTTTACTTAGGAACAGGGGGAGAGACCACATCGAAAAATGCCAGACTGGTGAGAGCCATGAAATTCGCTTTATAAATAGAGGCCACTGCAATCAAGTCGGAGTTAAAAGCTGATACGGAAATTAAAAACTGCATCCAGCGGGAAGCCAGATGATCTCCACCCGGCCGGAAAAAGCCCTTGACGACGCTGGACTCGGTAGAGCCCTGACCTGCCGGATAATGGTGGCGAGCCTTCGGGACCTCGATGCACCCTCCTGACCAAGGACACAGCGGGGACCGCATGGTCTGGACCCACCCCACTCCCCAAGATCCAGCCGTCCTTGGCTGATGTCAGTCAGAAGGATGGGGGCCGAGCCATGAGCTCCAAACCATCCCCTTTTCCCCATCACAATGTCAGTGGCTCCTGGCATTATGACTCAATATAGGCAGCTAGATGGCACGATGTGCAGAACACTGGATTAGTCAGGAAGACTTGTATTAGACACTTAATAGCTCTACAAAGCTGAGCAAGTTATTTCACCTCTGTTTGCCTCAGTTTACTCATCTGGAAAATGAAGATAATAATAGCTGCCATGGTTAGTGTGAGGATAAAAGCTTTACAAAGCTTAAAGCATTATATAAGTAGAATAAAAATGATGATTATGTGTAATACAAACATAAAATATATAATAATCATTATTGTTATAGTAGTATATATTATGTATCATATATAATTATTTTTACTTTGATTATTCCTGGATGGGCAATAGTACTGGCCTTGTAGTATCCTTTTCTTGTCCTGGGCTGGGGCAGCTAGTTGGTGCAGTGTTTAGAGCACCAACTCTGAAGTCAGAAGGACCCGAGTTCAAATCTGGTCTCAGACACTTAACACTTTCAGAGTGTGTGACCCTGGGCAACTCACTTAACCCCAATTGCTTCAGAAAAAAAAAATGATGAACAGGCTGATTTTAGAAATGCCTTGAAAGATTTACATGAACTGATGCTGAGTGAAACAAGCAGAACTAGGAATACACTGGATACAGTAATAGCAAGAAAGAATGATGATCAACTATGAAAGACTTGGTTTTTCTCAGTGGTTCAGTGATCCAAGGCAATCCCAAGAGAATTTGGACAGAAAATAGCATCTGCATCCAGAAAAAGAACTAAATCACAAAATTTATTATTATTATTACAAACAATAATAGTAATAGTCCCTGTCTCACAGGGTTGTGAGAAGTAATGAAGATGACGCAGGTAAAGCATTTGTCAGCCCTAATGTGCCACATAAGAGTCAGTTTTCCTTCTTGTCTTTAGGTCCTACTGAGGCTTCCCTCCCTGGCTCTGAGACCCTCTGGGAAGTCTGCTCCACAGAAGGACCAGATCTGATTATCCCATCATGCCCTTGTCTGCACCAGAGTTATTTTTGATTTCCCCATCCTTTACTGACAAGGGTCTATATTTGGTTACACAGAACATTTCCCTCCATACACTAAGCAAAACCTTTCCAAGCAGATTGGCTTCCACTCCCTCCATGCTGCTGCCTAGAGTCCCCGAATGGAGTTGTGAAAACAAACAGCTGGTGAGCCCGAGGAGTGAGCCGGGCTCTCACTGGCCCTGATCTTCGAGGGCTTAGCCTCTTCATGGCTTGTCAGGTGATGTCTTTATTGGATTCATTGATTGATTGATTTCATTCATTCATTCAGATACTGTGCTAAGCCCCCATGCTACAAAGACAGAAGCAAAGTAGCCCCTGTTTCTCACAGTTCTTATTTAATATTTGTTTTTTAACTTTATTTTATCTGGGGGGAGATTTCCTTTCCTTTGGGGGGTAGAGCTTCAATAAGTTTAACCACTGAACTACGAACTATGTTCACAGCCACAAAACGGTGAAAGATGGATAATAATAATAAGGATGATGATAACAAGCTGTGTGAACATATCACGTCAATCCTCAAAGTCTCAGTTTCTTAATCTCTCTAACAGGAATAATGACATTTGAACTTCATGTGGATGTTTGTATTAAAACTTTTTGTAAACTATATGATTAAAAAATGACTAAACAACAACAAAAAAGCACTATAGGACTTTGAAAGTATCATAGATTTCCAATTGGAAGGGATTTTGAAGGCCATTTTGTCTAACTTTTTCATCTTGCGGATGAGGAAACTGAGGTCCTGAGACTTGCCCAGGATCTCATAGATAATAAGTGTGAGAGACCTGAATGTGAAAAGCAACTAGAGTCCACACTCTCAGCAAACCCTGACTGGCAAGAAGCAGCCTTGTTAATATAACACTTGTTCCATTAAGTTCCCCTGCAGAAACTAGAGAGTGTGTTACTCTCTAGTGAAATATCGAGAAAACAACAGTATTCGCTGTCTTGCTTTGAGGCGACTTGCCTCAAGCTGAGAAAAGTTAAGAATAAGAGGTAGACTGGGTTTATATCCCAAAGAGATACTAAAGAAGGGAAAGGGACCTATATGTGCCAAAATGTTTGTAGCAGCCCTGTTGTAGTGGCTAGAAGCTGGAAAATGAATGGATGCCCATCAATGGGAGAATGGTTGAGTAAATTGTGGTATATGAACATTATGGAATATTATTGTTCTGTAAGGAATGACCAGCAGGATGAATACAGAGAGGACTGGAGAGACTTACAGGAACTGATGCTAAATGAAATGAGCAGAACCAGGAGATCATTATATACCTCAATAACGATACTGTTTGAGGAGGTATTCTGATGGAAGTGGTTCTCTTCGATAAAGAGAGCTAATTCAGTTTCAATGGATCAATGATGGACAGAAGCAGTTACACCCAAAGAAAGAACACTGGGAAATGAATATAAACTGCTTGCATTTTTGTTTTTCTTCCCGGCTTATTTCTACCTTCTGAATCCAATTCTCCCTGTGCAACAAGAAAACTGTTCGGTTCTGCACACATATATTGTATCTAGGGTATACTGTAACCTATTCAACATATAAAGGACTGCTTGCCATCTCGGGGAGGGGGTGGAGGGAGGGAGGGGAAAAATCGGAACAGAAGTGAATGCAAGGGATAATGCTGTCAAAAATTACCCTGGCATGGGTTCTATCAATAAAAAGTTATTTTAAAAAAAAGAATAAGAGACAGAATAGGGACCTGAGACCTGTGAATGCAGAAGCAGCTTGCTATTAGAACAGATGTTGAATCAAGGTCACCAAAGAAGCACATTTAAGCTTGATATCTTTTTTTATATTTTTTTATTTTTATTGTGGCTGGCAATGGGAACCACACAAAGCAAAAAGTGGCTGCGTTTGGGGATGGTGGACTCTGCTTCACTGTAGATCTTCAAGCACAAGACAAGACAAAGAACATATAAAAGTTTGCTGGATTGAATCAAATTAAAGACTAAATGAACACCATTTGCTGAGCGTGATATAGAACGGATTCTGACTTTGTTTTGTGAGCACTTGACACCTGTTTTGTATATTGTCTCCCCCTTTGGACTATAAGCCAAATATCGAGGTCAGGGATCAATAACCTACACTTATTAAGTACCATCTATGTGCCAGATAGAGTGCTAAGTGTTGGCTGATGCTACAGTATTAGAATACTCATTGTATAGATGAAGAGACTAAGAAAAAGCAAAGCTAAGTGACTTCTCCGTGGGAATGTAGTCTCCTGGAGGACAGGACAGCTCCATCTTTGCTTCTGTATCCTCAGAATATGAAGGACCCGGCACCTAACATGTGCTTAATAAATACTTGTTGAAAGAACACATAAATGAATGACATAAAGACATGAACTGCAAGAGCCACGGACTACTTGTCAACTGATTGACTGAACGAATAACTGAGTTACAGATCGGGATCTGATTGCTTCTGAGGTTCCTTCATCTTGAAAATTCTGAGATTCTTTCCCTGAGCTGGGGATAATCCTGGCAACCAAAAATGTCAAAAATAAATGACTAATTTGTGCCAGAAACCAAAGTTTGAGTGCACACACACACACACACAAAACAATGAACCCATTGACAAAGATGGTCCCTCTCTAATAAAGCCATTTCTCAGTCCTGGCCCATGTCCCATAAGAGGAACGCTTCACTGGTCTGGCCCAAAGTTCTTTCTCCTCCATGACTCATCCTGCACAAAAGCCCTTCCTGGTCTCTGTCTCAATAAC
This sequence comes from Antechinus flavipes, assembly GCF_016432865.1. Taxonomy (NCBI): domain Eukaryota; kingdom Metazoa; phylum Chordata; class Mammalia; order Dasyuromorphia; family Dasyuridae; genus Antechinus; species Antechinus flavipes. The sequence continues at coordinate 462,847,783 of NC_067401.1, forward strand.
ACATCACTTGAAACCCAGGACTCCATTGCCCATTGTTTGCCTTAAGCCCTTGCCCTGCTTCAGTGCAGACAAGAAACTTGAGTTCCCCTCGAGGTCTCTTCATCCTTATTTATGGCAAACTTCCCAACTACAGAAACAACCCATCAAGACAAAGGAGCTGCTTGGTCCCATTGAGGGGTAGGAAAGGGTGCCAACAAGAAGGCTCTAAAAGTCAGCTCGAGTAACTTGGGCGATGCAATTTTCCTCTCCTGCATTCAGATCTCAGGCTTACCATGATTAACAATTCTTTATAAAAAATATGGTACTTTCCACATGGGATCTCACTTACTCCTCATGAAAATCTATGAGAGATATGCTCTAGTTTTACTCCCATTTTACAGATGGAGAAATGGACTTAGAAGGGATAAGGTCGCAGTCAAATAATAAGTATCTGAAGTAAGATTTGAACCAGGTTTTCTTGATAAAAATTCCAGGGCTCTGCTCTCTTAATTGATGCTTCCCAAATGCTAAAATCATCAGTTTCTAGGGATGGAAGGGACTTTAGCAGTCAACTACTTCAAACCTTACTCCTTCACAGATGAGAAAACAGGACTTAAGAGAATTGAATTCCTGTTCTGGCTGCTCAGACTTTGTCACTTTAGGGAAATTACTTGACCTTCCGAAAGTTCAGGTCATTTATTCAGCCATTCACTCCACAGACACTTCTGACTCACTGATTCATATGTGCTTCCATATTTCTAAAGACCTGTGAATGGATCGGGGTGGACGCTCCCTGCCGACATGGCGGCCACAGCTCCACCAGACTCGAACTGATGCTTCGTCTAAGTTTTTATTATATCTTGGACTTAGCAACATTAACTGAAGGTAGCTCCAGAATCCAAGGCAGACACTCTTATCCATTCAACCCAACAAGCGTTTACCCAGTGTCTAATGAACAAGGCCCTATGGAAGACAAAGCAAAAGCAACAACCACCCAAACAGCTCCTGTCCTCAAAGGGTCTACAATCCACTGGGGAATAAAATGCCTAAACAGGTGATATAACAGCAACAACAGCAACAACGACAATAACAAGTGATATCTTGGTTTAAGGTTTACAGAGTACTTCCTGATACCATTTGGGGAGGAAAGAATAATAATTGCTGAGAAATAAGAAAGGCCTTGCAGGAATATTGGCCCCTGAGTCAGGCTTGAAGGAAGCGAAGGATTCCAAAAGGGGGATGTGAAGAGGAGAGCATTCTGGGAATGGGGAACAGCCTGGACAAAGGCGCAGAGGGAAGAGATGGAAAACTGAAGTCAGGGAAGAGCACGGAGGTTGGTCTGGCTGGAAAACAGAGTGAGCGCCAAAAGAGTTGGCCCTAGGAGGCTGCTGGGAAAATATTTAAAGTTCACACAGCATATATCTCTTTCATAAATGCCCTCAAGCCCCCTAGACATGGATAAATAGACTATTTCATGAGGGAATAATGGGTCTGGCTTCAGAGATTCATGTGCTATAATAAACTAGGTAGAAAATGTGGTGAAAAGAGATTATTTTCTAGATAAGAAACTTGCTCTTATGACAACAAACATATGGGTAAAATGGTTCTGAGCAAAATGACGAGCTGACGACCATTTAGCAGCAGCCTATGAAGAATGTGTATGGGAAACATTTTCTTCTTCTTTCCTTCTTTTACTCTTTCTTTTTCTCTTTCTTTCTTTCTTTTTCTTTCTTCTTCCCTCCATCCCTCTCTTTCTCTCTTTTTCCCTTACTTCCTTTCTTTTCTTTCTTTCTTTTTCTCTTTCCCATCATTCCTTCTTCCCCTCTTCCTTGTGTGTGATCATGCATGTGTGTCTCTATTACTCAATGTGAATGAGATGGCTTCTTGAACTCCATCAGCGTTCTGTGACTTCAGGTTTGAGATGGCCACACCTGTGCATCCATCTCTTTAGACTCCAGCAGTTTCTCTCTCTGACAGCTAGGACAATTTGTTAGCAGCCTGCTTACTTAGTGATTAGCACCTTCTCTGTAAACATCAGACACTTAATAAGTGTTTACTGACTGCAGATTACTGACTGTCACCTCCTTTTCTTCTAGCCGTGTAGAATTCAGTTTCTGACAACACATCAGGCTTCACAGAAGGGCCAGTTCTGTGACATGTGGCTGAGCTGAGAAGGCAGCTTTCCACTGCTCACAGAGTCCAACCTTCTACCTTCTCGAGCCAGACTTGACCTCTCCCTTAAGGGGGGAAGAAGCCTCCAGTGGCTCTCCGGTCTGGCATAGAGGGAGCAATAGCCAGGATGCCCGAAGCCATGGGATGGGGAGGAAGGAGGTCGGGAACCATTGGGATTTGCTGCATGGGGGGAGAGGGAGAATATCATACCCATGACCACTTGGGCAGTGTGACATGGATGAGGTTTTGATTCAGATAGAAGTTGAAATGGATGATCTCTGATCTCTCTTCCAAGTATCTGTGATTCTGAGTAACACGGTTTGGCTTTGCCAAAGGGCCCTGGAAGTCTCATTCACTAACACACCATCATTCATCCGGCATTTTGCCCAGCTAAGGGGCAAGCTAAGAGATACTTGGCAGAGTGGACAGAGAAGTGGTTTTGCTATTGGAAGGACCAGGTCAAGAGCTGCCTCTTCTCCATATCCCATTTCCTAGCATAGTGCCTGAAACAGAGTAAGCTGTGAACAAACACTCGATTGCTTAAACTGGCTATATGACCATGGCTAAGTCAGTCACTTAACCTCTCATCACCCAGGCTACTCTCTGAGAACAAAAGATAAAGACAAGTTGCTGATCTGCCTTGGTGGAGGGAGATTCCACACTAAGAGTTCCCCATTTCTGAGATATCATTGGTTAGGACCAAATATATAAGTAAACAATCAAACAAACAATAAAAATAAATCAATGAATAAGTAAACAAATAAAAAAAAATAAATGGACAAATAAATAAAGGTATAATAATTTCAGGGAGCTAGACCTAAGACAGAAAGATACTTCTGAAACCTTCTGATTCTTTCCCCAGCTTTTCATGGACATATCAGCATCTCCAAAAGAGACCTGCCTCCCCACTTTCTGGGGTTCCTTGCCCAATCCATGACCCTTCTTGGAAGCCGCCATCAGCTCGGGCTTTCTGGATGTTGAGAGCTCATTTCTGCAATCCCTGATCTCAGTAAAAGTCAACCCCCCCTCGTTCCTTCCCACTGTGAATATCAGGTATCTCCCTCCCCCCACTTTCAAAAATGCCACAAATTTCAGAGGGATTTTTGCACATTTTCTTTTCATTTCTGAAAAAAATTCATTATTAGGAACAGAATAGAAGCAAAACCCAATGATTATTAGTCATTGCAAGGATGGTGAAAGAAGGGTTCATTCATTCACTCATAATCTACATCCCAGCGAATGTTTACCTGGGACTTAATGTCTATCAGCAAGCAGCAGATTAGGAAGCTGTGGCTGGGCCAACATTCTGGACCTAAGAGTTTGTTTATTTAAGTGTCCTCATTAAGGCCTCTCAGCACATCAAAAGGGTGTTAAACAACCAGACTATTAGCTAGGAAAACAGACCAGTTACCAGAACTATAATTTACTCCCTTCATTTAGCCCAGGAGGAAGGAAACAGCCATGGGCCCCCAACAGCTCCATGTTAACATAGGAAGTGGGGTGGGAAGTGTGTGGACCTCGCCGTGGTGGAATGGGTGTGAATCCTGGCTCAGTTACCCAGCGTCTGCATGATGGCGGACAGCTCAGTGGCCCTCCAGGGTCTTTACTCTTCTCATCTGTACAGTGAAGATGATGGAGAAAATGACTTTTCCATTTCTAGCTCGAGCATCTTCTGAACGTTGGCATATTCCTTCCCTTGTGACACTCACTGGTTGACCAGACAGCCCTGGAATTGCCTTCTGGCTGCTAGGATCCTGTAGTCTATAGAATATAGAGGTTGAGCCCCATGGCACAGGGGAGAAAGTGATGCTCTCAGGTAGGGAGATTTAGGTCCACAATCCTCCTAAGACACACACAGACTGGCTGAGTATCTCGGCAAGCCAGGCTCCTCACCAAGCCTCAGGATCCTTATGAGAAAATAGGAAGGTGAGAAGCTGGAGCATATATAGGTCTTACCAATTTCTGAGTCTACCTTTCCAGCTGTTTCCATCCTTTCTCTCCTTAACTGGAGATGTTCCTGTTTTTGTAGTCCCTCCTCCTACTAGAGAGTTCCTGTCCTGGATGGCTGTTCAAAGAACCATTTGAGTTCCCTCCTCACCAACCTGTACTGTTGACTTCTCTCAACTTTTAGCTCCTTTCTCTTGGATGTCTTCCCCATTAGAATATAAAGTTCTTGAAGAAAGAGATATCTATTTATTTTTGTTGTTTATATTTGTATTCCCTGCCATTAGCAAGTTATTTATTTATTTATCATCTATTTATTTATCATCTATCTATCTATCTTCTATTTATCTATCATCTATCTATCTATCTATCTATCTACTTTTCTATCCATCAATCTCCTTATCTATTTATTGACCTAGCATTTATCATTTATTTATCTATCAATTATCGATCATCATCATCTATTTATCACTTATCTGTGTATCTACCTGTCACTTAGGATCCATCGTGCTATCACTTATCTATCTACCATCTCTGTCTACCCCAGACAAAGTGACTGAGAAGCTTATGTTGTAACATTCAAGACAGTGTCCATGTCACTTAAAAAAAAATCACAGTCTCAGGACATTAGTCAGTGGATGGACATTAGCCACAATCCCACGAACTAAGATCATGGATTTAGGCTGGAAAAGGCCATCAGGGAAGGCAACAGTCTCTTACCGAGTCCTGACTGTGGCGGGCGCTGTGCTAAAATGACCTTGAAGGGCCTCTATCTGATCCGATCCCCTCGTTTTGTACATGATGAAACAAAAGAACCAGAGAGATGGAGACTCATGCAGGGTTACCGTGGCCCTGGCACCTGAACCCCCAAATACAGCCAGTGCCTCGCACTATCTCTCGTTACCCAGAACTGACCCGGCGCCTTGGATCTCAAAGTCGTCAAACTGGCAGTTACTGCTTGAGAGGGGACTTGTAACAAATATAAGCAGATCAGGTTAAAAATAGCTTCATTTGAATAAACTTTGGCACGCCACAATATCGTGTGTGTGTGAGTGTGTGTGTGAGTGTGTGGGGGGAATGGAGTCCAGAGAACAGACCCTGGACACTGTCGGCAGTTTCACAGGGGAGCTGCTTTCCATCACCAGAAGAGCTTATCATGGTGTGATAATAAATATGTAGCCGTGTGCTTTTCTGAATGTAAATGCCGCTTAGGCCCGGATGACTTAGCAAGGAAACTATGCCGTCCACATGGAGAGCAGCCCCTCTCCTCACCCAGGGGCTGCGCTTGAAGCTCCTCATCGCTTTAACCAGTTCTACGCTCTGCCGCTTGCTCCCCCTGCCTTGATGCCCGCCCTACTCAGAAACTCATTGTCCACTCAACTATCAAATCCAGCTTCCTAAATGCAGATATGATATTCTCTCTCTCTCTCTCTCTCTCTCTCTCTCTCTCTCTCTCTCTCTCTCTCTCTCTCTCTCTCTCTTTCTCCTTTTCTGTGTGTGTCTTTCTCTGTGTCTCTCTTTGTCTGTGTATCTCTCTGTGTGTCTCTCTGTCTCTGTCTCTTCTCTCTCTCTCTGTCTCTCTCTCTCTCTCTCTCTCACACACACACACACACACACACACACACACACGTCCTACCTCATTCTCCCTCGCAGTCCCTCCACCCTCTGCAATCCAGGGATCCTGGCATGCGACTCCCGGCATCTGCCCTGGCTGTCCCCCAGGCCCTGGGCTTCCCAGACTTTCCCCAAGTCCCAGCTATAACAGCACCTTCCATGTGAAGCCCTTCTGAATCCCTCTCAGTCCTGCTGTTTTCCCTCTGCTGATTATCCCCAATCTTGGTCTTTGCACATTAGTCCCCCCATTTCAGACTGGGGGCTCCTTGAGAGAAGGGGCTGACTTCCTTCATCATCTCCCCAGTGCTTAGCCCGCAGCCTGGCTCAGAGCAGCATTTAATAAATGCTCCGTGACTGACTTGCTCTCCTTTGCTACCTTTGACTTCACTTCTGGGGGAAAATCGAGGAAGGCAACGATCCGCTTTTCTTGGGTCAGTGTAAACACAGGAGATGCCAGTGCTGACATCCCCAGGGTAGGCCCAAATGCTCATTTGTCACGATAATACCGAGGCTTTTAAGGAGCCATTTCTCATGGGCAGGTGCGAATCTGGAGATCCTCACTGATTGCCTGTCGGCCGCTTCATTAGCTGCGATCCCTTTCAGATCTAAACCTGGGATTCTATAATTCAATCCCTCGTCCATTTCTTGTGTTGTTCTTACTCTCTTGCCAAACGATACCTGACAAAGAGAGACTAAGTATATGGGAGACAATAATCCAAACCACTTTCTTTCACTATAAAAAAAGTTAGAGGCTGAATCTGTGTGGAACTACATGAACAATTGCTAGCTGTGTATCCTTGGGTATTCTCTGAGCCTCAGATTCATGGTCAATTTTTTTCTTTTTTTTTTCCTTCTCTCCTTTTTTCCTCCCCCTTTCCTTTTCTCTCTTTCTTTCTTTCCTTCCTCCTTTCCTTTTTTCTCTTTCTTTCATTCCTCCCTCCTTCCCTCCCCTTTCTTTCCTTCTTTGTTTCTTTCTTTTTCTTTCCTCCCTTCTTTCTCTCCCTTCCTTCTCTCTTTCTTTCTCTTTCTCTCTTCCTTCCTTCCTTCCTTCCTTCCTTCCTTCCTTCCTTCCTTCCTTCCTTCCTTCCTTCCTTCCTTCCTTTCTCTTTCTTTCTGGAAATGACCAGTTCTATGAGTATTTCTTGTACTGGATTCTACATTACTGCACATTGGCAGGTGTTCTGCAATTTAGACAGTCACCTGTACTTTTCCAGGTCATGCCCCTTTCCCAGAGTCATGTAGGCAGTATGGTTCAGAGGTACTACGGCCTTCACGGTGAACCACCTGGATTCTCAAAAGCTTTGTTAGAGCACATGTTCTGAAAGAATCGCCCAAACCTTCAGGCATTATGGAAGCGGAGCTAGAAGGGAATTCACAGGCCTTCAAGTGAGGCTCAGGAAAGTTAAGTGACTTACAGACAGCAAGCATCAAAAGCCAGACTTAAACCCTAGTCTTCTGACTCCAATCCAGGTTCCACTCCACCCCACTGTCATCAGGTACTGTCTAGCAAGAAACAGTCTTGCTACTAATGCAACACCTGCTGCATTACCTCTCCCATAGAGACTCAAAGTTCTGGCACTGCGTGTTTAAGAGCCAAATGGAACGACGAAGAAAAGGCAGTTTGGGAAAGCACAGCTGTGACTCTCTTGCTCTATATTGCTTCTCCTCGCGAAGGGAGAATATCTGTTTTTTTATCTCTGACCTATGAGATAAACCCCCAAAAATTCAGAGAAAAAGGTGAGGAGAAATTTATTTCATGTAAGAATTGTCCAAATAACCATTTTATAAACATTAAAAAGAGAACTAAAAAGAAAAATATGTGAGCAACCGATGGTTTATGAAATCCTCTGGAAAGACTGTTTCCCGTGATGGCTGAGGAAAAGACAAAGAATCAACATTATTTATTTCCTGAGAAACAAAATTGACCATTTATCCTGAGCAGAAATATGGAGAGGATTCTTGAAAGACTTCAATTTATAATTTGTGAACTGAATAGTGGAATCGTGTTTCTGGAAGTACTCATCAACTGTTATATTGCGGGTTGAAGGCAGGGGTGTGCTGGAGAGCTTGAGGGAGCCAACTGCTAAATTTTCACTGTGAATATTTATATCTTGGAAATCAGCAAATGCTATACAAATCAGGCTTTCGTTTATTGTTTCTGTGATTTCCTAGGCTTAGATTAATCTTAAGAAATGTCGATGTGCGTATTTTCCCCCAGAGAGCTGGTTGTTAAACATTTACCAGTTCAATGTTAGTTTAAGGTAACTGACTGCAATTGTTAGCATAGATAAAATAGCATAAATAATTATCCAGCTATTTAATTCTATTGTTTATTTCAATTGTTAAATTGTGGATTAGTACATTCATTATTTATTTAACCATTCAAGATTAGAGGATTTAACATAGAGAAATACTATTATCTACTATTGAGGAAAAAGTTTCTCTAGTTTATTTAATAAATGAAATAGGGGGTTGAGCCTCTTGATTAACAGAAGAGAAATAAATTATAATTTTATAAATTATTTAAAATATCCAAATATAGAATAATGAAGTTCAAGTAGGGACAGCGCCTGGATTTAGGATTTTGCCGCTATTAGCAACATCTGAGTGTTTGATTTCAGCGGTAAAGAAAGAGCCGGAATCGCAGAAATCAGCCTTGAACTTGAAAGGCCTCAGAGTTCATCCCATCCAGGCCGACCCACATCTGCCCTCTGCAATATCCCTGAAGGGTAATTATTCATCTTGCTGGGAGGAACTCAGGAGCTCCCCAGATAATCCGTTCTCATTCTAGAAGTTCTCCTGATAGCGTCAGAATCTTCCTACCCATCATTCCGAGTTCTGCCCAAGCAGTGCCAATAGAATTCCTTTTCCATGGGACAGGGATACAAGAAGGAAGAAGGCAGAGGGCCAGATGGAGCATTCGGCTGCCTGGAGAAGAGGTGAAAGGGAGTGAAAGGTGGTGGGCTAGTTTGCATGCACCCAGTTACCAGCTGGTTAGACTTAGGGTGGGTACCCCGAAAATGAGGAGATGATAAAAAGTGATGGGCGTGGGGATTCTGGAAGTCCAGGGGTTCTCATCCAGGTGGGGAGAAGCGGGACAGCGGCGACAGTCAGAGAGAAACGATGGCAGGAAATCAAAGTGCCCCCCGGCCGACAGTCCGGGCCTTCTGGCAGAAAGAGGGGCCCCTGAGTGCGCTTGTTAACGCTGGGCCCGCAGTCAGTGCACTGTAACCTCGGGCTGGGCTTTCCCTCTGCCGGGATGCTGCTTGTTGTAGGGGAAAGAACAATGGCTTGGGTTCGATGAAACTGTTCCTGACTCCCTGCATCTCCTTGGGAAAGTCGCTCTCTGAGACTAACGTTCCTCAACTGTGAAATGCAGGGGCTGAGCCGGCCGCCCCGGGGGTGGTCCCAGGGTCCAGCCAGGAACGCTACGGGGGTACAGAAGTATAAACCCGGGTCCTGCCCTCTCTGGGTGGGCGAGAGGAATATCACAGGTGAAACGATCAAATAGTTATTGGAGAACATGGGGGAAGTTTCAGGGGAGGGGAGAGGAGCGAGAGCCGGCTTGGGCCGGGGCTCCGGGATTCCTGCTCGGGATTCGGAGACCAGAGGGTTGTTCGTTTCATGACTAAGCCCGGGAGAGACTGGAACTTTGGCCTTCGCGGATGGCTCCAGCTCGGACAGGTGAGCGGCCCCGCCCCTTCTCCACGCCCCTCAGCTTGGTCTCCAAACCCGCTGATGCCGTCCAAGGCCCGACAATGTGGGGACGGCCTTTCCCCCCCGGAGGGAACCAGCCGCAGATGCTCTGCTGCCTTTAACAAGATCAATAAACTTGCCACTTTCTGAAACTGACGATTAACCCCTTTTATGGCGCAAAGTCACAGGCCTCGGGATTTTATGTGGCTCAGCAGACTGGGGGGCGTGTGCTTTTTATTACTGGAAAGAAATAATCCGACACCTTCTATACCGTGGCCTCCCTCTCCCAGGACTTTTCAGGCCGGCCTGACCCTCCCCAGGGCCACCTTCTAGGTCTCCCCTCCACTCTAGCCGGGGAAACCCCAGTCCCATGACTCGTGAGCAGGCCTTTCTCGGTGTTTTATGGTTTACAGCTGCGGCGAGAAGCATTTTGGGGTCGGCAGAGATTTATTCCCCATTTCATGTTTTTACTAGGCTGAATAAACACATTGGGAAGGAATGAGACCGGGGCTCTCCCGAAGACCAGGAGAAGCGCGGCCCCAGCTCTGGAAGTCACGGCGCGTGAGTGACGCTTCCTTGTGACAATGGGGGCCGTTGTCGGGGGGGGGGGGGTTCTCGGCAGCTTTGGACGAGTTCCCCAGAACCGGGGTCACGAGGCGCTCTCTCGCCGTCCTTCCCCAGAGCAGGCTCTTATTTGTGGGTTTCCAACTCCGCTAAACACCAGCAAGATAATGAAAGACTCTTGTTCCAACGCTCAAGTCGGGAGGGATGAAAATGCCATGGAGAATCCATTTCCCAGGGCGGGCCAGACATGGCACCTCGGCATCAGCCCCCGGGTGCTCCTGAAACACGACGGCTCAGACACAGCCGGAGCCTCCCCCCAGTCCGCACCGGGGGCTTAGAGAGTGTCGTCTTTAGAAACGAAACCCAGAGAAGCCACAGGCCGGTTGTCCCTCGGGTTTCCCGCAGCTTGGCCAAGGTTGCCTGAGGGAGTGTTACAGAGCCCTGAGAGACGCGGCGTGGGATGGCATGGGAGCTACCTGCGCTCTCTCTGCCCGGTGGCAGCCCCACAGCCGTCTCCCAGCTCGGATGCACAGCCTGTCAGCTCTGACCTTCTCAGAGCCTGCCCAAGCTGGACTTCAAAGCCAGAGCCATAAAGAGCCTTGTCCCGCGAAGGACTTCAGGGGGGTAATTAGCAGCCATAACTCACTCTTTATGTGCAGACCAACCAGCGGCGTGTAGGAATCAGCAGTCTGGCTCATTTCTTCCTGGGGAAACAGCTTTTCTAATCGGGAGCCTCCTGTGAAAGTGTGCCAGGAAAGCAGTCCTGGGGAGGGGGGGTCTGGACAGGGCGAAATGAGCCCGCAGCACGGGGGAATCCAAGGCTCCAGCAGCCGGCCCGTCCGCCCGGGAAAAGTCCTCCCCTTCCCCTCGGAGAGGCGTCCCGGGTCCTCTTGGACGCAGCCGACTCCGGACAGAACCGAGTATTCAGACGCTCTTTGCCCCTTCACGTCTCTGAGGGACCCCGTGCCGTGTTTTCCCCTGGGAACAAGGTGCAGGCGACTCCCTCCCGCCTCGTATGATTTCTCCTTCTACACACAAGATTCAGTTCTTCTTCCTTCACCCCTCCTTTATGTAGCTAAATATGCTTTCCATGGATAAGTACCTACTGTGCGCCAGACAGCGCCCTGAGCACTCACAGGCAAGAACTATTGCTTAGTGCCCAGAGCGCCAGCTCCGGGGTCGAGAATCTCAAATCCCACCTCAGACACTCCCTAGCTGTGGGACCCTGGGCCGTCACCTCACCCTGTAAACCTCCGTTTCCCTGTCTGTCCGGAGAAGGAGATGGAAACCAGTCCATTATCTCTGCCAAGGAAACCTCACATGGGGTCAAAAAGAGTCAGGCAGGGCTGGAAAACGGGGCACTTTTCTGGAAGACCATGCATCTATTGTCCCCTCTGCCCCCAAATAATGTTAACATCATGGATTCAGAAGTGAAAGGACCTAGGGGTCAGTTTACAGATGAGAAAACTAGGCCCAGGAAGTTTCAATGACTTTCCCACAGCCACACAGGTAGTATCTGAAGTGAGATTTGAACCCAGGTCCTTTGACTATAAAGTCGATGCTCCTTCTGCTGTCATTTGGACTCTTTCATACATAAAGATAAAGTTTAGAGTCCTGTGGACTCTATAGAGACTCTTTCTCTTTGTATCTCCTTTGCCTAGCACTGTGCCAGCCATACAGGAGGGGCATAATAAATGCTCAGAGACTGAGCCTGCAGGGCTCCATATGAACCTGAGAATCTGCTCTCTAGCCTCACCCCACTCCCTTTAGTCTGAGAGGAGAGCTCTCCATTTCCACCTGCATCGCCCAGGCCAGGACTCCCTCCCTTTCTGGCCTCTTTCATCCTTCTCTTTCCCAGAGCTCCTCCCACATGCACAGATCTCCTGATCGTTAAATAATAATTAAAAATGTTCCACATGACCCGCTTAGCCCTTCCAGGAACTGCCCCGTTCCCCTCCTTCCATCTGCTGCCAAACTCTTTCAATGTGTGGTCTCCACCTGCAGCCTCCCCTTCCCATCAGCCTTATCGTGACCTCCTCCGGACTCTCCCTGGGAGATGAGGTTACCTAGTGGATAGAGCACTAACCTTGGAACAGAAAGAACTGGATTTGAATCCTACTTCGGCCATCTACTACCCACGTGACCCTGGACGAGCGTGTACCCTCCAAAGCGGGGGTGATACCGAGAGCCCCCACGACACAATGCTCGCCAGGGTCCAGGGATTCAGCAGACACAAATCACGTGGCAAACAGCCAAGTGCCAAATAAATATCAGCTACTCCTGGTATAGCTCAGCTTTGGACTCATTTCCCCCAAAGGTCCACCCTTCCTCTCGGCTAAAATTAGTCTTTCTACCCCAATTTTCTATTCTTTCTTTTTTCTTTTCTTTCTTTTTATTCTTCCATTTTCATTTGTCCTATAAACTCATGCGTTCTCTTGGCTTTAAGTACAGAGATAAGAAGAATAGCTACCATTTAGAGACCACAGGGGTTCTTGCTTTAGAACTTTCCCACAGGAGAGAATCTCAGACTAGGCTCAGGTTTGGGACAGACCTCAGAGGTAATCTGCCCCCGAACTTCTTCATCTTCTCTGTCCTGGATCCTTTTAGCGGTCCTGGGGCAGCCTGCTCAGGATCACGGTATCAAACCGCACTGGATTTTAAACGAGATCGATTGGGTTGAAATAATTACCAGAGAAGTCTGGTGGCAAATCTGTGTTAGTTTTCATTTCATTCTTCTTGCTTTTTTTTGGCTAATGTGGGAAATATCATATTCCTTGACTTCTCAATGGGTGAGAGGAAGAGAGGGAATTTGGAAATCAAAATTGGAAAATATAGTAAAATAAATAAATATTTTAAAACAATAAAAATTTAAAACAATTTAAATTAAATTTAAGACCAATAAAAATCAATTTAAAAAAAATTGTTGTGGTGGTTTGTCCTCTGTTATGGAAGAGGCCATTAGGAAGCTGATATCATGATGTCCAAATGACTTGGATTTAATTGAGGCTTTCAGGCCTCGCCTTTTTCAAAAATACAAGATCATGAACCATCAAGTTAAGAACTTCTAATGGAGCTCACCCAGAGCTGAGCAATCTCCTTGAGAGGAGGGACTATCTCCTTCCGTTTGCCTGTAATTGTATCTCTAATCTAAAGTAAATATTTAATACAATCTTTATCTTATCCTATTTTATCTTATTCTACCTTATCTATGCCAACTGTAAAATGGGGATGTTAACAGGACCTACCTCCGGGCTGCTGTGAGCATCTCATATCCTATCTGTAAAGTGCCTAACGGAGCGCCTGGCATATAAAAGGTGCTTAATCAATGCTTATTTCCTTCCTCCCTCCCCAGCTGTAAGATCTGTTCAAATGGTCATTAAGCCTCTATTTGAATAAACCCAGTAAATAAAGACTAGTAAATAGTAACTAATTACAAATAGGATCTACTTCCAGGCTGCTGTGAGCAGATTATGTCATATCTGCCTAGTGCCTGGCATATAATAGGAGCTTAATCAATGCTTCCTTCCTTCCTCCTTCCCCAACTGTAAGATCTGTGATAAGTCGTCATTAAGTCTTTATTTGAATATCCCCAGTAAATACAAACCTGTGGTTTTCTGGGAACTTAGATTTAATCAGAATCTGTTTGGCTCCAAACTCTCCCAGTTATTCCTAGTTCCATCCAAGCAGAGAAATTCTAATTTCTCTTTCAAGTGGCCCCTTTCCAGCACCTGAACACAGCTCTCATGCCCCTTGAGTCTTCTGTTCCCCAATTTCTCCAACTGATTCTCACTTGGAACAAACTCACGGCCCTTCCAACCCTCCTGGTTGACCCCTTCCTATTGCCCACAACTGAATCCCATCATCCCCATGAGGTCAGAGGACAGTGTGTGATCATGGAAGTTCAGTCAGCATTTAGCACTTAGCACAGTTGTGACTTGTTGTGACTCCATTTTGGGGTTTCCCGGCAAATTCTTCAGTTCATTTTACAGATGAGGAAACTGAGGCAAACAGCATGAAGTGACTGCCCACAGTCACATAGCTAGGAAGTGTCTGAAGCTGGACTTGTACTCGGGAAGAAGAGGGTTCCCTGCTCTATCCACTGAGCCACCTGGTGATGCTCAGGATCCCTCAAACCCACCAGGATGGTCAAGGGCGGCCTTGCAGAACGTTTCAGACGAAATAAATGGCTCAGGACCACAAGTCTTGCCCAGGGCCTAACCCGGCCCTTCATCTATCATTAGCTGGGAATCTCGGGCAAATGACTTCACTTTTCCGTGCCTCAGAATGCCGGTCTCTGAAACTGGGATCAGAAAGCTAATACCACAATACCTTGTTTTGAAGATCAAATAAGGCAGATATAAAAACACTTGGAAGAGCTGTGAGTGTTATGAAAGGATAATTATCTTAAGTGCTCCAGTGATATCAAGGCTGCTTTTCCCAAGCACGTACAAGACCAAAGGCTCTGCCTGAACATGTCCTCCAGGCTCTGGCCCCCTCCTCCCTTCCAAACACTGAGTCAGATCTCGCAGAGGGTCCAAATGTCCCCCACCCGCGCTCCCCCACCAGGATCCTCCAAGCTTCCCTGGAGGACGCAGCACCCAACCGTCCCCCGGCGCTCAAGGCCCTAACGGCCGATCAAACGCTGACCACCACAGGGACTTCGGTGATTACCCAGGGAGCCCGGCTCGTTTCGGGAAAACTCAGCTCCCTCTTAAAAGGGACTTGGAAACTGAACGCTCAAAGGCACTCTGTACTAAATACTGGGACAACAAACAGAGCAGGTCACAAAGCCTGCCTTCAGGGGGCTTCCATTTTAACAGATCATCAGTACCGGGAGCGGAGGCTGGATTAGGGCATCTTGGTCTGTTAATGTCCCTAGGTGATGCTCAGGGCAGATGAGCGACATATATGCACGTGGTATAGATGGACTCAATGTCCCAGAGCAGAAAGCTAAAGGGAGGAGAGTAGACACACGGCAATAAAGCATTTGGCAAGATGGCTCAATGGGAGGAGAAGGTCCCGTCTGCAGCCGGGTGAGTTTGCCCATTCTTACTCACCAACCAGAAAGCCCAGCCCCTGAAGAGGAGGCTCAAAGCTGCTCCTGCCTCCCTATAATCCTTACAATCAGTCAGTCCATAAGCGTTTATTAAATCCCCCTTATCTTCCAGGCACAATAGTAGCTACAGATGCAAATGCAAAGGCAGAGGGACAATCCTCCCTTTGGAGGAGCAGACAGTCTCATGAGAAAGATGTGAGGATTTAGACTGAATTCAAAGGAGTTGGATATTTGAGAAATCAAGAAAGGCTTCCTTCAGAAAGAGAGGCCTGCAAGAGGGAGGGAGGGCTGATTCTTTGGGGGTAGGGAACTCCCAGGAGAGGAACCTCCCTCCATCAGGGCAGGTCAACAAGTCTTAGAGAGCACCTAGAGGTCTGATAGGGTGAGATCACCCAGCTAGGGTCCGGGTGCTCAGGGGCTGCCTCACAGACAGGTGAGCAATAAAAATACAGAAGAATAAGCGTGGTGAGAAGGGAAAGGAAAGGAAAACACGGGGATCCGGGGGAATCAGCTGGGAGACACTTCCTAGCTGGGACCCTGGGCCAGGCTCTTCATCTCTGGCTGCCTCGCTTCCTTCAAATGTAAAATGGGGACAATGACTGCAATCCATCAGCCCTCACAATGGCTATTATGTACATAAGGCTTCCAGTTTTACAAAGCGTGCTTTCCAAATGGCACCTTGTGTTGCCCTCACAACAGATCCATGACAGAGATTTTACAGACTGGAAAATGAGGGGAGGGGACTTGCCCAAGCTAGTCAGTATCTGAGGCTGAATTTGAACTCAGGCCTTCCTGGGGCCCCTCCCTGGAGAGTCTCTCTTTGATTGGATGTGGTCCTGCCTCTTACGAGACTGCTCCAGATCCGGGGCCATTCCCAGGGGGGCCACGAGGAAGGCAGGATGTCCCTGTCTGCTCTCGGCCCAAGCCCTCCCTGCTGCCTCCTCCGGGCCCAGCCTCTGCACTCAGGCACACAGCGGAGCAATCCCATATGCCCCAAGATGGCGGGAGAAAACTGGGTCCTCTGCCAGGCGGGATGGAGCTGCCATAGGCTGCTGGGCTGGCTGGTATTCCCACAGGGAGGGGCAGATGCTATCGGCGGGGAGTGTGTTCCGGTGACAGTCACTGTGTTATTGAAAAAAAAAAGGAATCGATAGCATCTATTGTCATACGAGACCTGGATCCCGTCAGTTCCCAAACAATGGGCCACAGTTCGCGCCAGGGCCTGTGAAAGCCTCCATCAAATGCAGGAAAAGTTGGAAAAGCATTTCTGTATTTGGGTGATCTCATCCAAACCACAGAGGGGGTATGGCTGCCAGGGGAAGGATCACAGAATCACAAATGTAAAACTAAACAGGAGCTCAGAGGCCGCAGGGTCCGGCCCAGGCGGCGAGAAGCAGGAGAAAGAGTCCCGGCCCCGTGCTCTGAGGGACCGGGTCCTTGCCTCTGATGTTTAGTAGTATGACTCCTGGCAAGTCCCTTAAGCCTAGTTTTTCTTTATCTCTATATATTTCTTTATCTATAAAATGGGGATAATAATGACATCTACCTCCCAGGTTTGCTGGGAGAATAAGATGAAATAATATTTGTAAAATGGACTCATAAACCTTATAATGGCAGATAAATGTTAGCCGCTATGATACGGCCTAGGAACATCCATACCGGAACAAGAGTCCCCTGTCCCCAGGGAGCACGGAGAGAGGGGTCTTCCTCCTCATCTTAAGGACCAGCAGAACTGCCACAATGATGGCTCTCTCCTAGAGACCCAGCTCAGCGGTTTTCAAAGGAGCCGGCTTCCAAGAAGGGTAGAAAAGCTGCCCTTTGCCCTCGGCCATGTCCAGGAGCCGAAGCCCAGCTTGCTGGGGACTTAAGGTGTGTGGAGGAAGATCCAATTTCAGAGGGTGCTGATGGACACCTGAGCCTGGGACCCAGAGATGTGGTCTTCCTTCCCCTAAAAACAAGATTCAATAAAACCAGGAAAACACCTTTGGGGGACAAGCTCCTGAGCCTGGGATGGCTCCTGGGGCAGGAAGCAAAGATGGGGAGCCGCTTCTGTGACATCCGTGCCCTGATCAAAGTCCTGGAAGGGTGGGGATGAGAGGCGAGGTACCGGGGCCTTCACAGACCAAACCCTCAGGATCCTAAGTCGGTGATCGCTTACACGGGTGGAAAGGAGGCAGCCCCTTCTCCGAATTGAGTCCGATTAGGAAAGTGCGGCTGAATGGCTCTACCTGGCGAGCTTCCTCTGAGGATAGATGCTGACGCCCCACTTTGTGTCCGTGGCTAGTGATCCCCTGGGTGTATTGTGGGGCCTCCCTTAACCGGCACGGAGCCAAATCTCCCATACTTCTTCATTGGAGGACCTAATATACCGCTTCTTCTAGGTCCTTTCATATTTGGCAGCGACCATTACAGCCACCATCCAACTGGTCAAAGCAAATAGAGCAAGAAGCTTGTAGTCAGCAAGATCCAGCACTTCAAATGCTGCCTCAGACCCTTGATGATAACATGGCCCAATCTCAATTTAATTTTCTTTCTTTCTTTTCCTTCCTTCCTTCCTTCCTTCCTTCCTTCCTTCCTTCCTTCCTTCCTTCCTTCCTTCCTTCCTTCCTTCCTTCCTTCCTTCCTTCCTTCCTTCCTTCCTTCCTTATTCATTTGTTTGTTTGTTTATTTATTGCTGAGGCAATTGAGGTTAAGTGACTTGCCCAGGATCACACAGCCAGGAAAGTGTTAAGTGTCCGAGACTAGATTTGAACTCAGGTCCTCCTGACTTCAGAACTGATGCTTTATTCACTGCACCACTTGGCTACTCCCCAGTCTCAATTGTCATATCAACCAATTGGGATAATAACGGGACCCACTTCACAAAATTGTAGTGAGGAGCACATGAGAATATCTGTTGAGGCGCTTTTCCGATCAAAAATCTAAATGTTAAAATATATCTTAAAACAAAAATCTAAACTCTAAACCTTAATGTTAGCTATTATTTATTATATCACTATTGATAATGTAATTGTAGTTGTTCAATCACTTCAGTAGTGTCTGACTCTTCGTGACCCCAATTGGGGTTTCTTGGCAAAGATACCGGAGTGCTCTGCCAGCTCCAGCTCTTTTCCAGCTCTTTTCAAAGATGAGGAAACTGAGGCAGACAGTGAACCATCCCAGCCCCCATGAATCTTAGGGTCTTCCCTCTGAGCTTGTCTCCATCTGCTTTCACTGTTGCCTCTCCCTTAGATTGTAAGCTCCTAGAGGACAGGAGCTGTCTTTTGCCTTTCTTTGTATCACCAATGTGGCACATAGTAGGTACTTTCAAACGCTTGTTGACTGTCCCACTTTTGTATTTGTAGCGTCGGTGACCAGCACATAGTAGGTGCTTAATAAAAACTCAATGACTCGTCTAGAACTGGGTAAATCCCTCCTCGGGTTCACACTAAGTGCGGGACACAGTTTTCCTCGTTTGTTGCTGTTTTTGTCCTGTGATTTCACTGGTACTCCTGCTCCTCCAGGGGACAGCTGATGAAAAAACCTAAATACCCAGATCTCCCTCCCAAGGCAGAATTGGCTCCTCCAGGCTCACGTGCCGTCACATACCCTTTAGCCCAGCCAGTCTGGCCTTTTGATTGTTCTATGTATGTGACATTTCATTTCCAGTCCTCAGGCCTTTACCTGGGAAGTTGTCCCTTGCCTGGAAGTGCTTCCCCCTTACTTCCTTCCCTTCAAAATTCAGTTCAAATGTTCCCTCTTACAAGGGACCAGTTGCTAGGATCCCTTCAAATCACTGTTTTTGCTCATTTGCATCGTATCCCAC
This sequence comes from Antechinus flavipes, assembly GCF_016432865.1. NCBI lineage: Eukaryota > Metazoa > Chordata > Mammalia > Dasyuromorphia > Dasyuridae > Antechinus > Antechinus flavipes. Next base: position 462,866,613 of record NC_067401.1, read on the forward strand.
CCCACCCCACCCCCCCAAAAAAAAGTACGGAAGTTCCTGGATGCAGGAACTCTCTCATTTTTGTCTGAGGCTTTCTGTGGCATTTTTTTTTTGGATAAGATAATAAAGGAAACTTTCAAAGAGGAAACTCCCCCTGCCAGCGATAATGCATCCCAGTCAAATGGGAGCCGAAAGGAGAGGGCCTCGAAGGGCGCTTCCAGCTCACCCGCTAAGATCAGCTGGAGGAAGCCTGCACTCGATCAGAAAGGAAAGGAGAGAAAGAAAAGGACTTGGAGGAGTGAACCTGGCCCATCTGCTTCAGATAGGGCTGTCCCCTCGCCAGGGACTCCCAGAAGCACTTCCTTCTCCCTTTTTATCTTTCCTGGGCTCACTTGCGTTCGGCCCAAGTCCCTTTTTAACTTAGGGAAGATACATTTTTTAATTTAGTTGTGATTAATTAACAGGGAGACCAGTGCCATCGCCCCCTTTCCCCCCGCTGATGCGGCAGGGGGCGTCTCATGAGCCTCCATAAATACCTGTTGAAATCTTTCTAATATGATCATTAATAATGATAATAATTAGTTGGCATTATTGGCCAGGGCGCCAGACACTCGCCATGTCTGAACAGCGCCTCAAACAGCATGTGGCCAGGGCCCCGGGGCCCATCTACAAAGAAGGGGTTCCAGATTTCTGACGGGGCAATTTTAATATTACAGGGTTGCCGGTTTCCCCCACAGATTGTTAACCCTTTGGGAACGGGGGGAGAATGCTCGCCTAGCTCTCATTAGTGGCTTGCCTCAAGAACCTTCAAAGAGATCCCGCCATGTGCTAGTCACATCTTAATTTTCTCTCCCAATATCTTACAGACGGCAGGTTAATCCGCCTTCAGATGATCTCATTGTGCCCGAGCTTTCTCTCAGGAAACCAGTCGGGAGCGGCAGGGCCCTAATTGGGGGGTATCTGCCGAGCTGTCTCCGAGATCACAGGGCGAGCCACTTGCGCCAAAGCTGGGGATTTCCAGGGGAAACTCTGAGGACCAGAGTGAAAGGGGGCAGGGGAACAGGGGATGCCTCATAAAAGCAACAAACGGCGACCCTTGGGAGCCGAGAAGCTGGGCCCCGAGCCTGGGGATTCCTGGGGACCTCGGAGCCCTCAGAACCAACGTGGAAAATGCTGGGAAAATAAAACCTGGGGCCTTCTGACCAACCCTCCAGGAAGAGGGACCTCAGGCGGCCCGTGAATTCTTTCTGAACCATTGGGTCTCCATCTTCCAGAAAGCAACGTCCGCCCACCTTGCAATGGGGCCCTGATTCAAATAAAGAAGTCCATCGGAACCAGCTGGCTGGCCCGTACCCATCTGGAAGCGAGAAGAACGAGTGAAAATGGGGGGCTCCTCACCTCACAAGGATGAGGGGCTCAGAGAGGCTCCCTTTAAACAGGGTTACGGGCATGTGGAGAGCAGATAACGCTGACTGGCTCACCCAGAACTTGGCAGGGCTGGGGGATATGGTTTTTACTAGGATGAAGTCATGCACTAAATTCTAACATGGTTTCTGTCAACCTCCCGCATCCAGCTCTTTGTTTTAACCACCTCCCCCCAAACTGTATTTAGATTGGCCTGGCCTAAGAATATCCCACTTTCCATTTGCATGTGTAATCTCCAGGGTCTCATATGGCCCACAATACTGGGGAAATGAGCTTGGAAAGCAGTGGCTATAAACCCCAGAACCTTTATTGGTCCCCGCTGCCGGGGCCTGGTGGCAAGGGAATCGGGGAAGGGTCTGCTTAGTCACTCGAGCCTCCCCTCTCCAGCCAGGGCTCCGAGACCTCATCGCAACCAGCCCCTTCTTCAAAACTATGGAACAACTCTAAAAAAGTAGGAAATGGGGACCTGAGGGAGAAGATAAAAGGAAACAATGAGCTCCATTAAAAAGAGCATTTTCTTTGGAATCAGAACACCTAAGTTCGAAAGACACCTTTGATGCTAGGTGACCTTGGGACAAGGACTTTATCTCCCTGGGCCTCAGTTTTCCCATCTACAAAATGGAGGTGGCCGGGCTGGGTTGGGTAGTTTCTGAGATTTATTCTAGCTCTAGAAGATAGAGGAGCAGAAGAAGATACTCTGCTGATGGATCAGCCAACTTTGGGCTCTTCTGCACAGAAAGAAAGATGGCTCTTTCTTTGCCAGTGAGGTCAATTAATATGTACTAAGTGCTTACTGCATACTGGCCACCCTGCTAAGTGCTGAAGATGCAAAGAAAGACAAAAGCTGGCCCCGGTCCCCAAGGAGCTCCCAGTCTAATGAGGGAGGTAAACAGTTATCTGCAAATAAAATATATAGAGAGGGGAAATGGGAAATAACCAGCAGCAGGAAGGTGCAAGTGTTAGGGGAGGGAATGGGAAATAACCAGCAGCAGGAAGGTGCAAGCGTTAGGGGAGGAAAATAACCAGCAGCAGGAAGGTGCAAGCGTTAGGGGAGGGAATGGGAAATAACCAGCAGCAGGAAGGTGCAAGCGTTAGGGGAGGAAAATAACCAGCAGCAGGAAGGTGCAAGCGTTAGGGGAGGGAATGGGAAATAACCAGCAGCAAGAAGGTGCAAGCGTTAGGGGAGGGAAATAACCAGCAGCAGGAAGATGCAAGCGTTAGGGGAGGGAATGGGAAATAACCAGCAGCAGGAAGGTGCAAACATTGGGGGGAATCTTATAGATGGGAAGATTTGCCTTGAGACTTGAAGAATCCAGTGAAGGAAATAAAACAGAACTTGCCTTTGCTCCCTTCTCAGCAGAAAGGGAAAACCATCCCAACCCTGCTTAGATTCATGATCAAGAGTCTTCATTCGACTGGTTTCTAACCCTCACTTCAAAGATAAGAGTCCCAACTCAATGGAAAGAACGCTGGTTCTGGAGGTGGGACCTGGTTCAAATTCCACCTCTGTCATTTAAACCTATATGATCTTGAGCAAGTCACGGAACTTTTCTGGAGCTCATTTTTCTCATCTGTAAATGAAAGGAGTAATTAAGACTGAAGAGACACAAAGGCTCCTTCTGAGTCATTAGAACTGAAATGCCAATAGGAGAATTCACAAAATGGTGGGATCGCATCTCAGATGAACCTCTGAGGCTATTTAGTTCAACGGACACTGGGACAAGCATCCCCTCAATCCATCCTTGATAAGTGGACATCTAATCCTTGAAGCTCTCCCAAGATAGGAACCTGCTACTTCTGGGAGGCAGTTCTACTGTTGGCTAAATTTTCCTCCTTGTTCCTCCTACCATTGTTTTCTAGGGCGTCAAAATGAGGAGAACGCTCTTCTGTATTGTAACTGTCTAACGCTCGGGGATGGACATCATCCCTCCTCTTCTCTTCCCTCCCTATAATCTTTTCATCTTTAGACTCAACATACCCCAGTTCCTTCTGGATGCATCTTAAGGAAGCCCTTTTTGAAACCTTCTGACCTCCTCTGGAAGCAGCCGGCAATATCTTTCTGAAAATGCATTGCCCAGAAGTGATCGCCACGGGGACCCAAAAATGTCCGGCTTCAAATCCGTCATATACTAATCCCAGCAGGCATTGAGGTGAGGCTTTATGGTTTACCCAAGTGTTTTATGTTTGCTATCGCATTTGATTCTCACAACCACCTTGGCTGGCAGGTACTGTTACTATTCCCAATGAGAGCTAATATTTATAGAGAACTTACTATGTACCAAGTATGATGCTAAGTACATTCAAAGTATTGTCATTACCTTACAAGAACCCTAGGATATAGATACTGATGTTATTCCCATTTTACAGATAAGAAAACTGAGGTTGAGAGAGGTTAAGTGGCTTGCCCAGACTCACACACCTAGCCAATAAACATCAATAATTATTTGTTAAACACCCTGTATGTGCCCAGCCCTGTGCTGAGCACTGGGGACACAAACCCCTCTACTAAACATCTGTGGCTGCATTTGAAGTTAGATCTTCCCGACTCCACGTTCTAGACTCCAGCCACTGTGCCATTATAACCAGGACACAGCCAGCCATGGATAAAGTTTGAAGCCTGGTCCTATTCCATCCTACAAAAGCCTGGGCTGCTGCCCCATCCCACTGCCCAGTTCCCGTGAAATGAAACACAAAGCCCGAGTGCTTCTGGTCAGGGCGACTGTTTCCAAATTAAGCTTGATCTAAAAGAATAATGTTATATTTTGCAGCTTCACTGTTTCTTTTCTTCATTTGCACTCGCTCTTTAATCAAAAGACTTTCCCAAACACTACCATATTTTGGTTCTCCACAAAGAAACAGAGCTGGTTTCGTGCACGCCGGGCCGCTCCAAGGCTTGGGCACTGCCCAGCTCCTGTCGAAACATCTATTTTTAGCTGAAACTGGAAAACTGACACCAGAAAAGCCTGATTTTGAGAGGGGAATAAAGCATAAGCTCTGGAGTTGCTTAGAATAGAATGAGCCCTCCAGATAGGAACAATGGCAGGAGGAAGAGAAGAAAGGGAGGGAGAGATTCAATCCAAAGGAGAGAATTTGCCTCAATCCTCCCCCAATTCCATCTGCCATCTCCCTCGTTGCCTGCTTACTCATTGATATTTCAGCTTTCCTTATTAGAATCTGCCATGTCAGGAGCCTAGGACTCTAAATGCTGATCATCCAGAAAAGGACTATGGGGTGGGGATTCAACGATCACACTCTTTGGTCAAGAGGTAGCGAGGGAGCACAATGGGAAGAGCCCTGGACCTCAACTCTGGCAGTCTTGACTTCAGATTCGGATGCAGATGCTTCCCGGGGCAGGATCAGATGATCCCTAGAGTTCTTCTTAACTGTCCTTCCCGGTTCTAACTTGATCCTGTGAACCCTAGGCAGCGGGACAATGCAGAGGCTAGGTGGGTCTAGACAGAGGAAGGCCCTGAGCTGTGTGAAGCTGGACAAATCTCTTCACTTCTCTTTTTGTAAAATAGGCGTAAGAATACTATCTCCTTCACAAGGTTGTTCGGAGGATCAAGTGAGGCAACACATAGGAGGTACTTTTCGCACCTTAAAAAACTATATAAAAACACTATATAAATGTCAGCTACAGTGTCTGGCACATAAAATTGGTGCTATTATTATTATTATTATTATTATTATTATCTGTGAAATAAGGTCATTGGATTCAGGGATCTCTAAGAACCTTCCAATGCTCAATGTAGCATTAATGCTGCCTGACGTTTACTGTGAATGTGGTCTTGGACAATTTACTTAGCTAGTCTGCCTCAGTTTCCTCATATGCAAAATTAGGGGGTCGGAGCAGATGGCCTCGGAGGTCCCCGCCAGCTTGGTCTAAATGCCTCCTCTGTGCCAGGCCCTCTGTCTGACCCTGGAGATACAAAGACAAAACAACTGTACTGGGAGAGGGCAGGGGAAGGGGAGGAGGGACTGTAGAGCACATACCCCGGCCGGGCTGAATGATCTCCAAAGTCCCTTTGCCACAGTAAGAGTTTGGGATTCTGGAAGTCATCCAGACAGCGAGACTGCAGAGGCAGCTTGATTTTTCGGGGAGCCGGCCCAAGCCCTCCGAGTCACATGCTCTGGCAACGTGCTGAAGGGCCCTCGTGGACAACAAGACCTAGGCTTTCGCCAGACAAAGGAAAGCAATATGGGAAGCGGGTGGTGTTAGCCCCAGAGGGAGCCCCCAGCCCCGGCGCTACAGCGGGAAGTACGTGCCCCTCTCTCTGAACTAGAACACGCAGTGAACAATGGAGAAAGGGCCCATTGACGGCGGAGGGAGGACATCCCCGCGGATGCACGGGCTCTGGTGCGGAGACAGTGGGAGGGCAGGCCGGTGACCCTGCTTCCCCAGCCCTCCTCGCTTCTGGGACATTTATCCAAACCCTGCTGGGTTGCACGGTTCTTCTCTTGAAGAGAAGGTTGGCCAAGAGGAAAGAGACACAGTAAGGGCGTGAGGATAACCAGACGTGACCGGGGCCGACCCAAGGGCAATAAAATAGCTTCCAAGTGTTTGGAAAGCACTTTTCTCACATCTATCCCATGAGGACAAACAAGTCGACTGAACCACCATTTTCATATCATCAATCAAGACCAGGGCTTCTTAACCTGGGGTCTGTCCATTTTATTTCTTCTTAATTCTGATAACTGTATTTGGATAGAATTAGCTGTTTTTATAATCCTATGGATTTTAGTTGGAATAGTTTTAAATTAAAGTTTAATTTATTTAAATAGTTATTTAATTATTTTATTTATTTAAAAATATTATTCTGAGAAGAGGTTTATGAAAGAAAAAAGTCCCAGGAGCCCTGTTCTAAAAAGCCCTTTGGAAGCCTGCAAGACACAGAATTACAGAATTTGAGAAGTGGAAGAGAGCTCACATCTCTTTCAACCAGTTCTTTTACAGAGTTAGAAACTGAGTCCCAGTGAGGTCATGTGACTTTCTTCAAAGTCACCCAGAAATCATAAATTACTAGCGTTAGTGCTAGAAGAGACCTTAACCAGCCATCAAGTCAAACCCTCTCCTATCAAAGATAACAATCATAATTGGTCTTTAGATAATGCTCGGCAATTTGAAAAAAAAAAAAAATGAAGAAAAATATCAGGGTTAGGGCCAAGCCGTGATTCAGGAAAGCACTTAGCAGGTTGCAGGTTTTAAAGCGTGTGTGTGTGTGTGTGTGTGTGTGTGTGTGTGTGTGTGTGTATGTGTGTGTGTGTGTGATTTCAAAGAACCAAAGCACAGACTCCATCCCCAAAACATGCTCTAACAGAGGAATAATGATTAATGAAGGCATTGAAGTGTTAGTGAACCATGAGTCTCATGAAAATTCTGCTGCAAAATCACAGTAGCCAGGGACAGAACCGGACTCCCATAAGCCCCAGGGCTTTCTCTCCTCCTCATCACACAGGTATGGCTAACTGAATTCCATTCAAGGTCCTCAAAGATCCGGCCCCAACGTGCCTCTCCATTCATGGGTTGTGGTCTTCCTAAACTGACAGACGGTACCATGGAGATCTGAGTTCAAATCAGCCTCAGACATTTACTAGCTTTGTGACCCCGGACAAACTTCTGCCTCAATTGCTTCAACTATGAAATGGGGGTATTAATAGCACAATGGATGACTGTCAAGATGACAATCCTGAAAAAGTGTCAGGAGTAAGCTCAGTTCCCCTCAAAATGTTATTTTTAGGTTATATTGGATGAAAAAGAGAGGATGGGACCTTTGCTCGGAGTGCACGGGAAGATGGGAGCTGACAGTGGAGAAAAGGAAATGCTGCTCAGTAATGGAAAGGACCTCAGACCATCAAGTCCAAGTTCTGTTTGCACAAGGTCTCTTCTGCAAAGACCCCAGCAAAGGGTTATCCAGGATTATTATTTTTTTTTTATCCAAAATCCTATTTGGACAATTTCCACCCAGTGTTCTGTGGCCCAACAGAACCAGGCAAGTCTTTCTCCAGAGTGACAAAAGACCCTAATATATCCCCCCTCCTTTGTCAATTTTTCTCTTCTCCTTAGTTTTTCAAGAAATCCTCATATGGCAGAAATTTGGGACCCCTTACCATACACTCTACTTTGGAAGTTCCTCCGATTATCATCTCTATCTTCTCCTTCTCTCAGCAGTCTCTCCCCTTTCCTCCTTCCTTCTTTCTCTTTCTTCTTTCCCTTTTCTTCTCGTTCAGTCTCCTCTTCCTGTCATTCTCTGTCTCTCTTTTATTCCCTCCTTCTCTCTCTCTCTGCATCTGTCCCTTCCTCTTTTCCCTCCTCCTTCTCTCCGTCTCTCTCTGCATCTGTCTCTCTCCCTCTCTTCTTCCTTCCTATCTCTTTCTATTATTATGTGTGCCATACACACAAAATAAACACTGTAAATATCCCCTGAAATTCTCCTTGAAAGCTTTCAACTCCCCATCTATAACATGAGATTTGTTGAGTGTGAGAGGTGCAGGGACGGGAGAGTTTGGCTCTATCAGTCTCACGATTGTGGAGCCCAGCCCCAAGTGGGATTGGGAAATCCTCCTTATCTTATCTTTGCCCATTCCCTCCATGCTCCTCCTCCTCTCCACAGCTGCCGGTTCTAAGGCTCAGTGTGAGGGGGCTGAGAATGGGCTGCTGCTCCCATTAACTAACAGAGCCCCGGCTGGAATCCCGTCTCCCCAGCTCCGTCCCTGGAGCACCAAGTGTTGAAAGTCCTTCTTGAGTTTATCATGAATTGCAGAGGGGAAAAAAGCCTTCCTTCGGAGAGCTACCCCCACTACACTTCTTCACTTTCACTGGAACTGGGACATAGATAAGAAGGGCGGGGGGAGTCACAAGGGCAGCCACTCTAGCTTTCAATAGAGCAAAGAGTATCAGAGGAGGAGAAGGATGGGTTGCTGGTTCAGATCAAGAGAAACGTGGCTGCCTAATGGTTAGGGCAGAAAAATCTAGGTCTCTGTCTCACTATTGTACCACATCATCAGTAGGTTAGCAAGAATAATTAGTGCAAGTGGAAGATAGCAGGAGGCCACTTCTCCCGCTGTGGCCATTCTCCTCCCCCAGGCCCATAATGGCCCCTACTTCCCCTATTCTGCAGCTATGTGCCCCATGAAGCCTTTGAATATCCAGATTCCATCTGTCAACTGAATTCATTCAGTCACTGAACATTGATTAAGCCCCTACTATGTGCAAAGCCCTGTGTTAAACATTGGGATTAAGTCTGGAAGTTGATTTTAAGGTCTCTTTTTTCACAACATGCTGATAAATGTTTGGGAACCTCAAGGAGTCCTCGATGCATTTTCTTTCCCTCCAAACCTTCCCCTATTTGTAACTTCTTTCTACCTGTCAAATCCTCCCAGGTTCCTTTGCACCCGTCATTTCCCCTCAGTTCATCACTTCCCCTCATCCCATAGTTCTTTCTGACTCCACTCCCACAACCTATCTCACCTCCCTGCCAGACCCTCTACTCACATCACAACAAACTCCTATTTCTCACCTGGACTGTGGTAAGAGCTTCTGAGCTGGTCTCCTGTCCCCCCCAAATCTCTCCCCACTCCGATCCATGCTCTACCCAGCTAGCACCATGACATCCCTAAGGGGCAGGTCTAGGCAACTACCCTTGCTCTGAAGCTCTGGTGGCTCCCTAGTACCTCCAGACCAGGCAGCTCTATTGGGTGTTTAAGGCATTTCAGTCTTTGGCTCCAGTCTCTCTTTCAAGGTGAATCTGTCTTTATCCCTCTTGACCTTTTTTTTTGAATAAATTTCTTACTGCCCTTGGATATGTCATTCTCTCCTCCATCTCAGGCTTTTGCACAGACTCAATTGTTTTCCCTTTTCTCCTCCCTCTCTTCTTCCCAAGCTTCCTTCAAAACTCAGATGGGTCTCAAGGGAGGCAGCAAGATGGCCCCATGAACAGAACATCAGACCTGGACGCAGGAAGACTGACTTCAGATCCCTCCTCAGATGCTTAGCTGTGTGACCCGGGACATGTCATTTAACACCTGTTTTCAGCTCAGGGGGTTATAATAGCACCTACTTCCCAGGTTGTTATGAGAATCAAATGAAATAATATTTATAATAGCACAGTGCCCGGTACATAGTAGGTACCTATAAATGCTTAGTCTTTCCCCCTCAATTACTTTTTCCCCAGGGAAAGTATCAACTTCTTTTGGATCTCTCCAGCTACTGGTACCCCTTCTCACAAACTACTATATATGTGTATATATCTGTAAACATGTATGTAGGCATATAGACAATGAATATGTATATATATATACATATATATGTATGTATATATGTATATATATACACACACACACTTGTATGTATCTATATTCATACACATGTATTATATATACAGTTATGTTAAATGTAACCATTTAATATCTATATACACATGTGCATATATATCTTTATACATATGTAACATTTAATATCTACATACACGTGCATATACTTATTCATTTATTTTGAATTTACATTTACTCATTCACTCATTCTTTTTTGTTCATTTATCTGTTTATGCATGTGTCTTTAAGTAGATATTGGATGATCTCTTATTGGATAAAATTGAGGTATGGATTAAAGGTCCCTTTAAATTCTGTGATTCAGTAATTGTCACTAGAAAATCTGTTATATCTCCTCATAAATTATTGAGAGCCTTCAAGATCCAATTTAAATAATCTTTTCCCCACAAAATCTACCTAGATTTTCCCAATGAGATATCATTGTCTTATGACAAGTATCCCTTTAGAAAATTATTATATAGTCTATTTTATGTTATTCTGATCAGTTGATGCCAATTAAATCGACACTGGGTATCTCTTGGGCTCTTAGCACTATGTTAGGAACTGGGGGGCATACTAGGTTTGGATCAGACAAGGTTCTGCTCATATGAAAATAGAATCTTCCTCTTACTGTACTGTCAAGTCCAAGAGAACAAAAAACACATCTTACTCCTCTTTATTCCATCTAGAAATTTATTTAGTTAGTTGTCTAATTATTCATTCATTCATTCGTTTGTTTGTTTGTTTATTCCTACCTAGGAGGAGCATAATAATGAAGGAAGCCTTGTCCCAGATAATTAGGCTATAAATCAATAGCTCACCATCATATTGCCAAAAATGGACACTTTGGTTTTGGCCAGATCCATGTTTCACTGGGTAAGTCCTGGTGAGGAAATTCCCTTTCCCAGTAACTGCTTTTCAATGTTCAGTTTTAAGCAGCTTCTGGAGGACTGAGAATAAGTGACTCACCAGGCTCATTAAGTCATCATGTATTAGAGGGAGGACTCAGTCCAGGTCTTGCTGACTCCGAGATCAGCTGCCTTTCCACTGTCCCCATACTTTCACTCATCAGAGATGATGAAAATGTGGAAACAGTCAACATTGGAGGGAGGGCAGGAGGAAATACACAATAATATAGCATTGGTGGAACTGTGAATGGGTGTAATCAAAAAACAATTTGGAATCAAGAAAAACCAATACACTGTGCAAATCCCCTTGACCTGGAGATCCCCACTGTTGGCCAAATATCCCAAGAAGTTCAATGACAGAGACAAAAGTCCCCAATATGCCAAAATATTCATCGTGTCACCTTTTTGTGAGAGCAAAAAAACTCATGTTTACCAGGTACTTATTGCAAATATCTCTGTAGAGGGTTTCTTCCTGAGCCACCGAGGGTGGGAGGCTTTCCATTTTGTCTCTGTCTCCAGCACCTAACCCGGTGGGCGCTCCATAATGAGCGATTAATCAATGCTTATGGCCAATAGTGGCTAATATTTACATAGGACTTTTAAGGTTTTCAATGTGCTTACACATATTACCTTATTGGCTATAACTACCCTGGGAGGTAGGTACTGTTGCTATCTCTATTTGACAGTGAAGAAACTGAGGTGGGGAGAAGGCAAATGATTTGTTCAGGGTGACACAGCTGGGACGCTTCCGAGGATGGATTTGAACTCAGGGTTTTCCGATGACAGACCCTGATCTATCCTTGTTGTGTCTCACTCTTCAAGATCCCCACTTCAAGTTTTCTTGACAAGGGTACTGTAACATTTGCCATTCTCCAGCTCATTTTACAAATGAGAAATCAAGGCAAACAGGATTAAGTGACTTGCTCAGGGACCCACAGCCAGTAAGTGTCCGAGGCTAGATTCGAACTCGGGGACCCCTGGTGCTCTAGGCCCTATGGCACTTCCTGGCTGCCGCCCGCTCGCTTGTGCCTTATCGATTGACTCCCGCATGGAGAGAAAGGCAGCAGAAGTCAGTTAATCTGTTAACGAGGACTTCCCGGATAAAAAGACTCTTTCTGGCACAAACATGGCGTGCCATGGAGGGAGTCACCACGGCTTGGCCTAAGGCCAAGTCTGGGAGCTTATGGATTTATACACTTAACCACAGAAATCCAAGCTGGGATCCAAATTATCGGGAGCAATTGAAGCAAGGATTAACAGGAACACATATTGTACCTGGGTGGGAAGGCATTTTAAACATGAATAATTTTGCAGAAAAGTTTTAATCTTTAAAACTTCAAAAGGATTTCACTTATCAACCAATTCTGAGCGCCGTTCACAAAAGGCAATTAGCTTTAAGGAGCAGGAGGCGGGGATCAAACTTCTGACCCGCCTTTGGACCAATCAGCATTTGCTCCCCATGAAGAGAGAAATGCAATTAGTAGGGGGACTATAAAGCCCCTTCCACTGCTACAATTAACTGGCTGATGAAGTATCAGAAAGGCCTGGCCCAGGGCCAATGTTTATTTTTTACTCCTTGCATGTTTTATTAATGGAATTCCACTGGGCCTCTGGGAACATACAGAATGGTATTAAAATACCCCATGGCAGAATCGAATGGTCATCAGGAAATGGAATCGGTGCTCCATGGTCGGAATCGGTGCTCCATGGTCGGAATCGGTGCTCCATGGCCCGGTTCGGGCCGGGTGGGTCCAGGCTCACCCTGGCCATCTCGACCAGAAGGCCGCGTCCCCAGCAGGCCCGTCTATTTGGAATGAAATGGGTTTTGGCAGTTTCCAGTGAATTCTGTTCAGGATCTTAGCAAAGGACTAGAGAGTCAGGACAAAGTAAGTTGGAATCCCTCCTGATGAGGCCCCCGATGCACAGAAGGGCTGCACTTGAGTTTAGTAAATGACATTTCCAGTAAGTAGAAACCATAAAGATGAGTTTAACATGTTACTCTCAGAGGTAAATCCAAATGACATTGGAAACCAGGAAAAGAAATGCGAAAGTAGGAGTTCTTAAAATTTGTGATCTAAGAGCCCTCGATACTCATTTTAAAAATAGTAATTTATTTTGTCCCCAATTACATTTAAAGACAACTTTTAACATTCATCTAAAAATGTTTTGAGTTCCCACTCCTCTATCCTCTTAACAATTATGGAGAATCTTCCCAAAGAGCTTTTATTTATTTGGGTTATATCAATCGATATTTACTATATTTAAATATTTAAAATTAAAATGTATTATTATGAATATAGTTTTGACCTTGTGGATGCCCTAAAAGGGTCTTGGGAATACTGGTTTAAAGGAAAACAGTTATCCCTTCCTCATCATGATTGGAAGCCACAGATAATAAATGAAGGTCAGCATGACACAGAAAAAGCTCGGAAACTCAGAAATGCATAAACTATATATAGAGAATCGTATAATAACATTTTATCTTTTAATCTCATACACTCACACACACACACACACACACACACACACACACAGAGTTTCTTTTTTAAGGTTAAAATAAGGGCTAAGTTTGTGAAAAGAGCACAAAAGCCCTCAGATAACACAGAAAGTCTAGACATTTCGAGATATTACACTGACCTATGTATAGCCTCTGACCAAATACTTAACCCAGATTTTACATCAAGGGACTATAACACCCCATTAAAAAAAAAAAAAAAAAAAAAAGATTCAGACTTCCTCTTCAGTACCAACAGAGGACCAAAAAAATTTTTACACAGATTTTCCGGGTCATGGGGGTGCTAAACCCCTAACCCCCACTATGGGGAAGGGATAACTGTAAAGCCCAGTAGATTCTTTAATGTCAGACCCTTATTTATCTCCAAGTGAGATTCTGATTACCAGGTTCTTGTCATTATTCTGGGTTCTAGTCCAGTACCTACTGCCTTAGTAAGACATCGGTACTAAAGGGCCCATCCTTGAGTGGAACAGGAAGCCAGCATTTCTGCGGCAAGACTCAATCTTGAATATAACGAATATACCGAAAGACAACCAGAAAATACCCTGATCAGGAGCACTTTGGAGTCCTCCTCGCTGCCCCATCAGAAGCAAAGAGATGGATCCACTGTGGAAGAGCCCTGCCCATCCTGACATGCCCATACTTTCCAAGAAGCCCCGTCTCCTATCTCAAAGCATGAGTCCCAACAGCGTTGGTTATTCATTGACCTTGCTTTTTCCCATTTTGCTTTGGAGTTCCTTGCAGACTCGCTCTGGGCACGAGCTAGGTAATGCAAGTCAGAGCCCCCCTTCCAAGAGAAAATACGCACTGCTCAGCCCTATCGTTCCTCTGTGTCCTGAGGGTGCCTTTTACTTTCTAGACCAGTAATCCTGGTCTCCAGAATTCCTCATCTCTCCTGTTCCCAGGACAGCCTCTCCCTTGGCTTGTGGTCTCTTTGTCACTGAGCAGAGACAGAGAGCAGCAACAGCCACCTGCTGCAGAGGGAGGTTCAAAGCCCCCCCTGTGCCCACAGAGTAGGAGGCACTGCCAGGGAAGTGACCTTCCGGGGTTCTCAGATACAAGGCCGTGATCAAACCAGAGTAAATGAAAGACAAGCCTGAACAATGAGAACTGAGAGTCAGCAGCCCTGCCGGCGACTCTCCACAAGCTGGCCAGAGAAAACAATGAACTGACTGAGAGGGAAACCAGGAATCCCCTCAATGCCTTTCCCCGTTCAGATGGGACCTTCCTGGAAGGCTTTCTGCCCCTCAGCCCCCATCCTCCTCTTCCTCTTCTTCCTCCTTGTCCCAGCTAGCATTTAAATAGTGAGATAAGGTGTATAAAGCACTTTACACATCTCATTTGACCCCGCTAAGAATCATTTTGCCGAGAGAACCCATCACAAAAGGGATGATGAAAACAAATGGAAATGCTGCCCTAAGACCTTCACGGCCACAGAGCGTAATGACACTGATATCCTTACAGACTAGCTCTCATACAATAGAGGGGCTGCTATTAGCTCAGTGTGGGGACTTCCAGGTCTTCAGGGAGGTCCCAGCCCCTCCTTCAGGCTCCCTGATGATCTCTCCTCAAAAAACAGCTTTTCCAACTGGAATTGCCATCCCCCAGAGGAACAGACATCTATTGACAATGGTGGCTCCCATCAAGGCAGACGGCGGATACAGAAGAACGAAACACATCTGGCTGAGGCGCGAGCCCCCAGATCTAGAAGGAAGGCACACTCGCCTTTGTCCTTGAACCCTACACATTCAGCCCTAAAACGGAATGACACACGCACTTAAGAAGGCAATTGAAGGGGAAATAAAAAAGTACTTACGATGATCCAGGGCTTGCCGTGGGTGGGGGACCTAGAAAAAAAGGAAAAGAAACATTTTAGCTTGAGTTAGCCAAGGAGAAGCATGGTCAATCCATTAAGGATCAAAGGCAGTCATTGCCCTTGAGTTCCATTCATTGTCCCAAGATTTATGGCAACTTCCATTTTATGATCCAAAGCTCCAGGAGGTGAGAATGCCGAGTCCCCGGCTACAGTTCAGATCTGATGAATGGCACCGGAAATGTCAACACGGGAGCCATTAAAGTGAGAATCAGTCCAACAGGCAGAGGTGGGTCCTTTAGGAGTACTTGAGACCCTGGACACCCTATTCCAGTCAAATCCTGATGATCCAGTAAAGTCAATCTATAAAATATCATGATTATTGATCAAAATCCCAGGTTAAATTTTAACTATGTGTTGGGGGAGGGGTGCTCCAATTATTATTCTTTATGATAATAATAATAGCTCACATTTCTAGAATATTTTAAGATGGGGCAGATATGTGCTACCATTCTCAGAAAAAAAAAATATCACGATTGCCTAATGACTCCAATCAATGTCCCTATGCCGTCCTTGAGCAGAATGCCCATCTTTGGCCATTCTTCTCATAGTTGTTATTTTTCCCTATTCAAATGTAAGGGTTTTGAGGTCAGAGGTTGTGATCCTTTTTGGATCTGTATCCTCAGAGCTTAGGACAGCGCCTGGCACATATTAAGCATTTAAAGGCAACGCAAAGATCCAAAACAATTTGAAAGAAACTAGGATGAAAAATGCTCTCCATCCCCAGAGAAGGAACTGATGGAATCTGAATGTAGATCAAAACATACTGATTTGTTTTGTTTTGTTTTTCTTTATTTTTCTTTCACAACATGACTAATATGGAAATTGTTGTTTATCCTTCATTCTCAAAGAGAAATATGACTTCAGGGAGATGATGTAAGTGATGTGCAAGTGAATTGGATTGAAGTGAGGGAGGGCTGTGCAAGATCCCCTGCCTCACTTTCCCCTCAGAGTCATCTGAGTCCAGTGGCCAGACATAGAGCAAGCATGGCCCTGGATGCAATGCAAGACAATTAGACCAACTCAGTGAGGAAGGCTAGGGAGCAATTGAAGCAAAAAAATCTCCTCTCTCACCTTGTTCAAAACAAATCTAAATAAATTTAGGAGGAAAAGACCCTCAGGGTTTATGGCCCAAACAGAACTATTCCCTCTTTATATTCAATCTGAGTCAATTGAGACTCAAACAATGACCAAATGGCTCTTGGTCTAGGACTTATCGATGGCCACTGAGAATGAAGATTGGTTCTGGTCCTTAAGAAAGAAATCTAGTCAGTAAGTCCCAAGAGATCTCGGGAGGATTCAGAAGTGCCAAAGAAAGGGGGAAAAGAAAGGGTATCTGTGATCAGTACGTAATAAATTCCTATTGATTAACTGCAGTTGGATATTAAAAAACCAGATGCAAAAGATGGCATCTTACCAAACTTGACAAAGAGCACTCCAGTGGTGGACACAACTTTTTTGCCATTGTTCGCAACACATTGGAAGTAGCCAGTGTCTGTAGTATCCAGGTTCCGTATCCGCAACCGAGAACCATAGTTGGTGGCTCGAAAGGAAATCCTGCGGGGCTCTTGGACCACGGGTGCATCATTTTTAAACCAGCGGATGGTGGGGGGAGGGTTTCCAGAGACTTTGCAATACAGGTCAGCCGTCTGGCCCAGAGATGTGGTGATGTTGTTCATGGGCTCATCCAGTGTCAAGAAGGAATCTGTAAAGATAATATGGAGAGACAAAAGAAAACGGAAAGAAGGGCACATTAGTGAGTATCTTGGGAAACAAGAGGACCTAAAGCCCAAGCCCATCTGTGAAGAAATTCTTCCAACATTTTCAGTGGGCACTGGGGAGTAATAATTCTACAAGAATGGCACTGCTCTGCTCAAGAAGCTTAAGTATACTTCCTGAAAATTACAATTACAAATTTAAAAAAGAATCAATGCAATATTGCAAGAAATTATTAATGAAAATTGCCCTGAAGTTCCAGAACAAGAAGGTAAGGTAGAAATTGTAAAAATCCATCATTCACCACCAGAAGGAAAACTTAGAGGAATAGCATAGTCAATTTTCAAAGCTTACGAAGATATAGTGAGCAACAAGGAAAAAAATCAATTTAAATAAATTTAACAATAATTAATTAATTTAATCAATAATACTAAATAAACATAGGGACTCTCTTCCCGTTCCTTCCTTCCTCCCTCTGTTCCTTCCTGGATTCTTGGCATTTAATCTCTCAGTACACCAGTCTCAGAGCTATATGGCTCAACCTCTCTGAGTCCCTTCAGTTCCTGTGCCTTCCATAAGCCAAGATGGCACCAAGAATGGAAGGGCAGTTGTGGAGTTGGACAAACCTGGGCTTGGTTCCTACCTCTCCCAAATAGCCATGTGACTTTGGGCTAGTAGCTGAACTTCTCGATGTACCTGGAAACTCTCTAAGACCCAGAGTTCTGGATACACCCGTCATCTGTAATGATCTTAGCAACCACTAGGAAACATTTCATGACAAAGTAAAGACACAACATCAAGGACTTCTCATCATGAGCCCAAATTCAGGGAGTGTCTCAATCAAGCCATCAGCTAATAATAAGCATCCGCTTTGTTCCAGGGGTACACAGATAATGGTGAGAAGATCCTTAGATTCATAGACTTAGAGATGAAGTGAATCTTAGAGGTCATCCCATCCAGCCCCTCATTTTGCATGGAAGCGATAGGAATAAGAATCTGGAAAAAAGCATCAGAAACAGAATTTGAACCCAGAGCCTCTCCCTGCAAAGACACAGCTCCTTTTTTTTTTTTTTAATAGCTTTTTATTTATAAGATATATGCATGGGTAATTTTTCAGCACTGACCCTTGCAAAACCTTTTGTTCCAATTTTTCCCCTCTTTTCCCTTTACCCCCTCCCCAAGATGGCAGGTAGACCAATACATGTTAAATATGTTAAATACAATATATGTATACATGTCCATACAGTTATTTTACAGTTCTTTATCTCATGTCAAGGTGGCTTCTCTAAGCTAAAGTAGCTTAAGGGCTGGGAGCTACGGATTGGATTCAGAGACCCACGCACGTGCCATTTTCCCTGGCTCTCTGATCCTTCGCTGGGTGTTCTGGCAGGTGGGATGTGGTCAGCAGTGTTTGTGGCTTACCTCCTCTGGGACTGTCCCTGTCTCCCCTAAGCCTGCGCCAAGGTGGAGTACACTCTAAGCCCTATTGTTTTACGAGTCCCTGACCTTGGAGATGACCCAGCATTTTATAGATGAGGAAAGTCCAATTTCAGGGTTCAAAGGCTTGGTGGAGGGTAACTGTGATGACTTCAGGAGACTATAAAATGCCTGTGTAAACCCACGATCATGTGAGGGTCACAAAGGCACTGCAGAATAAGTGCAGGAAGTAGCTGCTGGGAGGCACCGGGTTTATAGGGGAAAAAAATGAAATTTAAATCCAATCTTTGTGCTTCTTGGAAAAGGCAAGATCCAAGGGGGAGGGGGAAAGTGTCCTGCTAGAGGGAGGGGGATTTGGTTTGGACTTTTCATCAGAAAAGGAAAAATGGTCTCATTTATTTTCAACCCGTGGCTACTCCTTTGGTGTGGATGACAAGCCCTTGACCAGACTCTGGGTGGGTGGAGCTGGGCAGAGTCCATTGCACAAGGGATTCCCCTTTGTTTTAAAATACAAATTACAGGGTCAAGGAGGTTTGGAGATAAACCCCACAAGAATCCACTCTGATATCCTTGAGGGCAGCTCTAGGGACAGGGAGCTCATTCCATGGTCAGAAAAACAAATTGTTGGGAAATGTTTTCTTACGTGGATTCAAAGAATGCTTGAAAGAAATGGGATCTCATTTGATCGATTGGATGCTTTTGTTATTGCCATGTAACAGGTGAGGAAACTGAGGTACGGGACTTGTCTGAGGTAGTAATAATAATAATTATAGGTAATATTTACATTAACTGTCTTGCTTTAGATTTCATTACAAAATGATCCTCAATTAGGATCTAAACAAACTGTGGCACATGAAGGCAGTGTCACATTAACACGTTCTACGTACCAGGCTCCGTGCTAAGTACTTGGCAATTATTATCTCATTTCATTTTCCCAAATTTGAGAGCAGGTGCTCATTTTACAAACGAAGAAACTGAGGCAGATAGAGATGAAGTGACTTCTCCAGTATCAAACAGCTTTAAACTCAGGTCTTCCCCAACTTGAGGATCACCACTCTATCCCCTGTGCTCTTTAACACTTTAACACTCTTTATCCCCAGTGACTCTGTGACATCCTCTTGATTTGACCCTCTGGGATTAAGTGGAGAAAGTCCATTTCCTTCTTCCTATTTTCTTAGGGATTTCATGACCTTAGGCAATTGTCGGACCTTTCCCAGTCTTGGTCTCCTTATCTGTAAGATAAACTCCAGCTTTGTATCTGTAAGATCCAGCTTTGGTGACCTCTGAGGGCCCCCCTCGATCCCTGTCTCTGAGCCTACAGCCCTATTTCTTTTCCTTCTTCATGGAGCTCTTGAATCCAGAGCTAGAAGGCAATTCAGAAGCCATGCAGATCAACTCCTTGATTTTACAAATAAGTAAACTGAGGCTCAGCACCTCATCTTTTTTTCTTCCATATATCAGGCTCAGTATCTTCTAAGCAATTAATCAAAGATAGCGAAATGCCCAGAGCTTCATCAAATTGGTTCTTGTGCTTCGTTCTTGAAGAGGAACAAAGAGACATCTCTATGTTAGAGTCCAGTCACAGTGTCCGACTGTGGCTGATCAGACCAATAGGAGCCCGGAGTGCTCTGCCACAGGCCGGACACAAGCAGGGGATGTTTGTTCATCTCACATTTCTTTTGAGCTAATTCCGTTCTCCTTTGCTCACGGAGCTCAGCCCCTTCTCCGAGGAGGGCACTCCGTGCCGGGAGGTCCTGGCCCAGTGCCTCCCGAGTCATACGACCGATTGTAAAGTTCTTAGGGGAGACCTTGAGAGTGTCCTCCCATTGCTTTTTCTGACCGCCTTGGGAGCGCTCGCCCTGTGGGAGTTTTCCATAAAAGAGCCTTTTTGGCAAGCGCACATTCAGCATTCGAACAACGTGGCGGGCCCAAGGGAATCACGCTCTCTGCAGTAGAGTCAGAAGCTCGCAGATTAGGGTGAGAAAGGACCTCAGGGTCTGGTGTCTTAACCTGCCAGAGGATCTCAGAATCTGCCTAAGACAATTCAGGTGGAAGCAGTTCAGTGTCCCGGTCCGGGGCTGGTTTCATGGGCATAGAAAAATGAGGTCAGCACACGGCTTTGGAAACAGATAGAGAGCCGACTTATTCATGAAACCAGTTCCCCTAGACATGGGAGCCCAGCCTAGCAGATACAGAGGTGGTCTTGGATGCAGGAAAACCTGGGTTCAAGTCTCCCCTCTCTGGCACACACTGACTGGAGTATTCCCTTAATCTCTCAGAGCTGTACTCTCAGACAACAAGCAGCAGTCAAATCTGAATTATTGCAGGGAGTTTCCTGACTGAGAGTCCCTAAACCAATGCAGTCACAGGGCTGGTTCAAGCAGCGTGCCATGTGAAGCATTTCTGGTGACCGAAATACTGCTGATTGCATACTCCATCCCATCACCCATGAGCCCTCAGAGTCTATGCTTGCCACTCAAAACAACCCAATCTGGCTCATTCTTCCTCCCTCCTTCCTTCCTTCCCTTCTCTTTCTTTCTTTCCCTTTATTTTCTTTCTTCCTTTATTTATTTTCTTCTTTCCTCCCCCTCTCTTCTTTCTTTCTTTCTTTCCCTCCTTCCACCTTCCTTCCTTCCCTCCTTCTTCCCTTTCTCCCTCCTTCCTTCTTTCCTTCCTTCTTCTCTTCTTTCCTTCCTTCCTTTCTCTACCATTTCTATCCCCACTCCCTCATTCATTCAGGCCACTAATGGCCTAACACTGCTGATATTGTTAACATTGGAAGCCGAGGGAGTTCGTTGTGATGGCAGATAACATGAAGACCTAGAAGTCAGCAAGACTGGGGCTCCAATCCAGCCTCAGACCACCCCTTACCCAAGCCACTTAACTGCTCTTCTTAGCATCAGTTTCCCCACCTACAAAATGTTGATAATAAACAGCATCTACCTCCAGCACTGTCACAGTGACCAAATGAATTCTCACGTAAAAGTCTTTTGCAAGTCACAAAGTGCGAAGGACTGTGTGCTGCTCTATTTCTAACTATACAGAGCTTCCCGTCCACTAGGATTCCCGAAGCCCACGGGAAGGCGGCAGCCCCGTTATCTTTTGTCCGGGGTGGATCACATCTGGAATTTCTGCTTCAATCCGGGGCTGTAATTTAGGAGGGGGGATTTGCCTGGCGAATGCCTGAGGAACCATGTGAATTTATGGCCATGTAGCTCAGGAGACATCATGTGGATTACAGTGAATTTTGCTGGCGTTCTCATGTACCAATTCTTCCCGACATTCATGAC
Organism: Antechinus flavipes; assembly: GCF_016432865.1. Lineage (NCBI taxonomy): Eukaryota > Metazoa > Chordata > Mammalia > Dasyuromorphia > Dasyuridae > Antechinus > Antechinus flavipes. The sequence goes on from NC_067401.1 coordinate 462,888,063, forward strand.
TTAATTTCCAAAGAGCTCTCCTTTCTGCTCTCCTGGGAGGCGGGGGGAGCCAACGATGATCCCTCTTTTGACAAGCATGGGGAGTGAAATATGAAGGAAGGAAAGGTTAACACCTTCCCTTCTGCCTCCCTCTGCCTGAGCCCGCAGAGCTGGGGAGCCGCCAGCCACAATTAGAACTCGGAGCCTCAGCCTAGGTATCCGAGGAGGCCCCCGCCAAGCCCTTGGCCTCCCAACGTGATGGATCCCGTTGGGAGAGGGGGGCGGCCCCCACCGTGTAATAAAATGCTTAGCTGGGCAGAAATGAGCCCGCCAGATGTACGCAGGTCATCCCAATTGACTCGGAGAGAACATTCTGTTCACACCATCAACCTGAAGTTGATTTTTGCCCCTTCACCGTAAATACTTGGGACTCCCTATCTCAGGAAATAGTTTTATCTTAATAAAGTCAATGCCGAGTGTAATCTAAATCAGCCTGCACATTCTTGAGCCAGGGCCATGAGCTGCGTTCAATAAAAATCAGGCTAATGGCGCGGGACTTCTGCACCGCGCAGGGTGCTCTGACCCACAGGCTCCAGTGCCGCGCCTATGGGAGTGGGCGAAAGCTACCAGACTGCCCGCTCGCCCCCCGGGTCCTCGGCAGACTCCTTCCTAAAGCGAGCAGAGCCCAGCGTCAGGACCCATCTTCGAGGAATCGGGCTCGGCGTCTACACTGGAGGGGCTCTCGGAGGCTGGCCGGGTCCGCCAGGATCCCGATGAGAACTCTCTCCAACGCCGGCATTTCTTCATCAAGAGCATCTCTGAAGTTTCTCCCATCAATGATCTAGAAAAGCCACCCCAACCTACCCATTTCACCTTTGGAGGGATATACGTGGTATAAGCTGGGAAAGGCCGTTCCATTTTGGGTGGATTCCCTGTAATAAACTTGTGGGAGGGTACGGAAAAGAGTCCCACAGGACGGGAGCCATAACTGAACTGGGAGTGGAGAATTCTATTGGGAAAACCAACATGTATCCAGACAAGTCACAGAAAAACCACACAGGCTGGAGACCAGGTCAGAGACTTCATCAGTCAGGATAAGGAACTCCTGGGTGAAGAAAGCCCCTCCACTAAAGCAGGTCAGCACCTCCTTCTGTCATCTTGGAGAGATAAGTGGGACACAGAGAGCCACAGGGTCACAAAGCAGGAGTGGACCTCAGGCTTCCCATGTCCCTTCTGGGCCGGCAGCTTCTCAGCCTGCTAATACGCGGTGAAGACCTCCAAGTGAAATAACCTTTCATCATTTAGTATTTATTAAAGGCTCACTGTACGTCAGACACGCTCTTAGGCAGAGTAGGGCCCTCCCCTCAAGGAGCCTTCACGGTAATAGGGGAGACATGTTCCCAAACAACCACAGAGTAGGTACATACAGAATGGGTAGAAGGAAACCTTAATGGGGAAGGCGGCAGCTGGGGAGACTGGGAAAGGTCACAGAAGGTGGCCTTGGCTTGAGCACTGAGAGATGCAGGGATGCTTAAGAGTCAGAGATGAAAAGAGTGAGCCTTTCCGGCGTCGGGAGTCAGAGCGAAGGCGTGGAGGTGGGAGAGTCATTGTTGTGAGTGAGGAATAGCCAACAGAAAGATGAAACAACCAACACCGTGAAGAACTTTAAAACGTGGCAAGGACGTACTTGAAACCAGGTCTCTCCTCCCAGGCCGTGCTCTTTCCCAAGCTATTCCATATTCAAAATCATATTCTCCAGGCTTAGAACGCCACGTCCAATGCTTTATATCAGCCAAAAAAATGGCCACGATTTGTATTTTTATTATTATTTTTTATGGCTGAGTTATAAAGTCTCAGAGAAATGCTGACAGACCCTTAACGCTAAAGCAAGCAGAGGGGGTGCCCTATAATGAACTTTTAAATGACTGGAGATAGTATCTGGAAAGCCTAGCCTGAAATGCATTTCTGCTCTTGGCCCACCGCCAAAACAAACTGAACACATCATCAGTCATCTCTGGGATTGCAATAGCACGAACAGGAGACGGACGCCATGTCATGTTTAAAAATTACACGTCCTTAAGAGTGAAGACTCTGGCCGATTCTGCACTAGGGGATGGGAAGAGTCATGCTTTGGAACTAGGTTGGGTGATCATGAGGAGGAAGAGAAGAAGGAAGAGGAGGAGGAAGAAGAGAAGAAAGAAAAAGAAAAGAAGAAGACGGAAGAGGAGGAAGAGGAAGAAAAGAAAAAAGAAGGAAGAGGAGGAGGAAGAAAAGAAAAAGAAGCAGAAGAGGAGGAGGAAGAAGAAAAGAAAGAAGAAAAAGAAGAAGAAGGAGAAGGAGAAGGAGAAGGAGAAGGAGAAGGAGAAGGAGAAGGAGAAAAGATAGCATCCTCTGCCTTCAAAGGAAAATACTCTTCTGGGTATTTTCACTCTGTTAAGCAGTTGACTGACCCAATCATCATAAATCCTCCAGGATTTCATGATGTTAAGTGAAACCCTGGGTGGCTTCCAAAATAAAAGCTTCTCATCTTGGCCAAGGAGAGTTTATCTCTCCTGAGACCACACGGTTTGGTGACGTCATCTCCCTTACTGTAAAATCATATCTTGAAACCCCAGATTGGGTTCTGTTCACCTTTCCGGCTAGATCGTCTGGCCAGAATGAGGTAAGGGGTTGGAGAACGAAGAGAATGAAAGATTGACAGAATTTTGTTTTTGTTTTTCCCAGAAAGTAAAGTCTGGTGAATCAGAAAGAGCTGCACGCCCCTTCAATTCCAGGGTGAATTTCGGAAATTTGTATTCTATAAGATTTAATTTTAAAAATAATTGGCAAGAGCTTTTTATTGCAGGCGTTTTAAGGAATCTTAAACTCCATAAAGCGTTAAGAGCTGGAAGGGACCCCAGGACATCGAATAATAGCACAGGGGTTGTTAGAACATAGAACATAAAATGTTAAACCTCGAAAGAATGTTGGAATTTATAATGTGAGAATGGGCCCTTGGAAGATAGAATGTTAGGGATAGAAAAGACCTTGATCCTTAGAATATCAGAACTGGGAAGGATCTTGGAAAATAAATGATTAGTGATAAGAGGGATGTTGTATTAGAATGTTAGAGTTGGGAGGGATCTTAGAACAAACAAAGTTAGAATGTAGAACCTAAAACAAAGTATTAGAAAAGACTTTGGAACTGGAAGGAACTTTAGTACATAGAATCTTAGAACTATAAGGAATTTTATACAGTGTCACTGGGTACTCAATCTTATACGTAGAGGTTCCCAGAGGGCAGTTGACTTTTTTTCCCATCAGGCTTTCTACTGTTGCTCAGAAGCCCCCACCTGTATATTTCCTTTTTATTATCAGCCAGTTACTTCAATTTGCTTTTAGAAAAGGATATTTACTATGGTGGTACAGTAAGTATAATTGGTATAAACCATTCCCCCCAAATTGTAGGCACACTGCTTGCCTAAACAGGCAAGGCCCTTGGGGAGAGAAAAGTTAAGACATGTGTATGTATATGTCTCAAGTTCTAATTCTGGGAGTCTTTTTTTTTTTTTTCCTTTCTAGAGCCCTCATGGAGCTTCCCTGAGTGTAACTCTGGATTAAGCCCTGAATCCTTTCTAGAGTCCATAGCTGGTACTTCCCTGTGCCAAAAAGCATCTCATACCCTCCGGCTATCACCATTCCCAGGGAACTCCTTTCTCTCTCTGTCGGCAAGGATTTCTTTCCCTGTCAAGCACTCCCACTGCAGAAGTCGCTGCTATTCCTTCCAGTCGCTGCTAGGACTTCTGATAGAGCGCTCAAACTCATAAAGTTTCCTGGGGAGCCCAGAGAAAAGACCAAAAGACTCTCTTTCATAAAGTGCCTCCCCGTCAGGGCCTTGGCCTATACTCCTATACTATTAAGCTGCCCGTTGCTAGAATTCCTGATTCCAACCGGCTCTACAAATAGGTCCGGGAGTGTGCCTGATTATTTCAGTCAATCACAAGACATTTCCTGGGCAGTCTAATTTGTCTTTCCCCAGTTGATCAAAGCCCTTAATTCCTCTGAAAGTGATCAGGGATTTGTTTACATCTAGGTTGCACTTTGGATTGATTGATTCAGTTGGGCTCTTGAGGCCTTCTGGGATTACGTTAACTGGGTTGAAAATCCCCACTGCTAACGCTTAGAATACAGAATCTGAAAACCAGTAGGGGCCCGAGAGGGTAGCAATTGCAGTCTTCCCATTTAATGGAGGAGAAAACCAAGACTCCCAGCCCAGTCCTTGGAAATGGACACCCTGACTCCTTCACCCAGAATGCTCCTTGTGGTTGGAGGGTCCAATCACAACCGGGACTCAGATTCCTTAAAAATTAGCAATTGACTCTTCTGGATAAAGAGAAATATTCCAAGTCTTTGGGAGGACAATGTACAAAAACCTACTTCTTGTGCCTTTTTTTTTCAAAATTCAAAGTCAAGCAAGCCAGAATATATAGAGCAAACCTAATGCATGCTGATCGCTGAAATGCTAAACCAGAAATGAGAGTAACAATATCAGTGAAAACAATTAAGAGAGTTTTTAAAAAGCCAAAAAGCACCGAGTTTACAGTATATCCTAAGGGGCACAGGGAATAGTCAGCATGCATTTATTAAGTGCTTCATATTTGCAAGGCACTGTGCTAAGCAATAAAGATGCAAAGAAAAATAGTCCCTGTCCATGTTCTAATAGAAAAGGCGACTCCTTATATTAATACTGATGGACCTGTGCTCCAGGGACTTGTAGTTTTTGTTTATTTGTTTGTTTTCATTTTTGCTCTCTTTTTTAATTTCAATAGTATTTCATTTTGCCAATTACGTGCAAAGATAGTTTCCAACATTCAGAGCACAGTCTAAAATCCTTTGGAGCATCGTTCCAAATTGCCCTCCAGAACGGTTGGATCCATTTATAACTCTACCAATGATGTATTAGTGTCCCAGTTTTCCCACATCCCCTCCAACATTTATCATTGTCTTTTCCTGTCATCTTAACCAATCTGCGAGATTTGTAGTAATGAGATTTTAAGTTCCAAACGTTTTTTCCTGCTTTCTTCCTTCCCTGCCTCCTTCCCAAGATGGCAATCTGATATAGGTTATACATGTGCAATACCTTAAAATCTATTTCCAGATTAGTCATGTTGTGAAAGAAAAATCTAAACAGAAGGGGAAAACCATGAGAAAAAAAAAGCAAACTCGTCCCCCAAAAAGTGAAACTAGTATAATTTGGTTCACATGCTGTCTCCATAATTCTCTCTCTGGATGCAGATGGCACTTTCCATCCCAACTTTCTTGGAATTATCTTGGAATAATGTATTCTAGAGCTGGATTTATCATAGTTGATCATTTTGTTGTTACATATCAATGAGGAACTTATAATAGTCTTAACAGAGTTCCCTGGGGCACCAAGAAGTTAAATGATATATTCATAGTCATATCATTAGTATACATTAAAATCAGGATTTAAATCCAGATCTTCCTGATTCTGTGATCAGCTTGTTATCCATTTCACCACGCTGTTTCTCTTGTAAGTAATAAATCAATCTTTGTTGGAGTGAATGAAGAGCAACTAGGTGGTACAACGGATAAAGCACTGGGTTTAGAATCAAGAAGACTAATCCTTATGAGCTCAACTCTGGTCTTAGACACTTCTTAGCTGTGAGACCCTGGGCAAGTCACTTCGCCCTGTTTGCCTCAGTTTCCTCATGTGTAAAATGAGCTGGAGAAGGAAATGACCAAACCACAGCATTATCTTTGCCAGGAAAACCCCAAATGGGGTCATGAAGAATTGAACAGGACTGAAATGACTGAATAATAACTACATTTTGGATGGAATCACATTGGAATGGAGGGAGAGGGGATTGGCAATTGTCTAATCTTACCCAGTTAGGGTTCAAAAGAATCAAGATCTGAATTATTGGATCATAGACTTTAACCCTTTCATTTTACAAATGGGGAAACTGAGGAAACAGAAAAGTAAAATAGTTTTCCCAAAGTCACACAGCTAGTAGGTATCTAGGGTATGACTAGAAGCCAAGTTTTTCTAACTCCTATCCTATCCTTTATTCCATTCATGACTCTGGGCAGGTTATCCCACTTCATGGAAGGTATAAAGGATTCATTTCTTGCTGAAGGAGTCAGCCTGCTAGAACATTAGCTCCCTCATAGGACAGATCCAGGGCACCTGGCTTTTGGCGGCAGGGCTTTGGGTGAAAGCCTAGAGAAAGGTCAGGGACACTCTGAAGATCTCTTTATGGAAAATCTGTAGAAAAGCAGGATAGGAATCATATAGGATAAGGTATGGATGGGTTGCATTATATATAATTGAGTCCCCAAATGAGCTCACAGGCCAAAGGGATTAAATTCATCAATGAGGAAAAATGGAATCTGCACCCACAAACGCCCTGTGGCCAGGTATTTTTAATTTATTTTTAATTATATTTTTATATTATAATTATAATATATACTTTAATTATAAATAATAAAATTATTATTTAATTTTAATTAACAAAAACCTTGCTCCAGCTTATAGTGACAGTAATGCTCTTGTTGACCACAACGCCATATGTAGAGCTCCTCTGGCTTGAGACAACACTTTCAATACACTCTCTCGAAGTCTAGTCAAGCCAGATACATTTCCTCAATAGTTAGACACCAGAGCCACCCTAAGCAACAGAAGCATGCTAGAGTAGGTCCTTCCCAACCCCAGAAAAGAACCCGAGGCACCCATCCCCTCACAGCCAATTTGGGGACCTCCCTTGCTGGATTTCTCTGGTTCCATCTCATTGGTCCATTCTACTGTCCCAAACTCAACCATCTACCAATCAAGAAGCCAGCTGACTGCTTGGGACCAAACTATGAAGCTTCTACTCACATCTGTGCTCAATGATCCATACCATTCATCAAGATATAGCACAGGTAAAGGTAGGCGCCCATCACCCCCCTCCCCCACACTCACACACAGTATGCAATGAAAAGCTCTTTTGTCTCAGGAATGGGACCAGATAAAAATTCCCTTTGATGAGCCCATTTTGCTTTTCTTTCACAAAAATCTTTTCTCCCCAAACTAAAAGCAACTTGACAGAATAGATTATTCATCAGAGTGACGGCTTCAGTCAGACACTCCTGCTTTGTGAAAGTGCAACTGGCTATAAATCTCTTTCTTTAAATCTGACAATTAATATGGTATCACTGCAACATCCATAGTTGGATCTGGAAGGCAGCTTACAACAGAATGTTTGAGCTGGAAGAGAGCTTAGAACACAGGATGCTGGCTACAGAAAGAATCTTAGAACTCTACTATAAAAAGTGAGATTCCATTTAAAACACAAAATGTCAGAGCTGGAAGGACTCTTAGAACTGAGATGGACCTTAGAATATAGAATGTTAGAACTACATCGGACCTTAAAACAAAATAGTAGCGCTTAGAGGGACAACAGAGAATGTTGAAGTTGGAGGGGACCTTAGAACTCTACTATAAATAGCGGGATTCCACTTAGAACACAAAATGTTAGCGCTGAGATGGACCCTAGAATGTTAGAATGTTAGAAATAGTGAAACCTTAAAACATAGAAGGGTAGAGCTTACAGGGACTTTAGAGAATGTTGAAGTTGGAGGGGACCTTAGAATTCTACTATAAAAAGTGGGATTCCACTTAGAACACAAAATGTCAGAGCTGGAAGGAACTTGGAACTGAGATGGGCCTTAGAATATAGAATGTTAGAACTACATGGGACCTTAAAACAGAATGCTAGAGCTTAGAGGACTTTTAGAGAATGTTGAAGTTGGAGGGGACCTTAGAACTCTACTATAAAAAGTGGGATTCCACTTAGAACACAAAATGTTAGCGCTGAGATGGACCTTAGAATGTTAGAACTATGTGAAACCTTAAAACATAGAAGGGTAGAGCTTACAGGGACTTTAGAAAATGTTGAAGTTGGAGGGAACCTTAGAACTCAGTGTTAGAACTGGATGTCCTTAGAACGTAGAATTTAGAAGCTTTACAACATAAAATCTCAGAGCTGGCAGCGACTTTAGAACACTGAAAACTGGAGTTGGAAGGGAATTTAGAATCCAGCATGATAGAGCTAGATGTGAGCTTAGAACATAGAATATTAGAGCTTAGAGGAACCTTAGAACATAAAATGTTAGGAGTTTTAGAACATAGAATATTAGAGCTAGAAGGGATCTTAACATATACAGTGTTAGAATTTAATGGGATCTAGCATGTTAGAGCTCAGAGGAACCTTAGAACATAGAATTTTAGAGGGGAGAAGGACTTTAGAACTTAGAATGTTGGACCTCAGAGAGACTTTAGAATATAAAAGGAACTTTAGAATATAGACTATTAGGTTTGGAAGAGACCTTGGAACATAAAATGTTAGCACTTGGAGAGCCCTTAGAATATAGAACGTTATTGCCCATGTTAAACCTCTGTCAGATTGCTTGCTGTCTTGGGAAGGGAGGAAAGGGGAGGAGAGAGAGGAATCTGGAACACAGGGTTTTCCAGGGGTGAATGTCCAGGGCTGTCTTTGCATACATTTGGAAAAATAAAATACTATTAAAATAATAATAATTTGGGAAAAGAGCATGGAGTTTTCGGGAGGAAAGAACTTTAGAATTTAGAATGTTAAAGCTTAGAAAGCTCTCAGAACATAGAATTAGAGAGCTGAGAACATAGAGCATTGAAGCTGGAAGGGGCCAGTGCTAAAATGTCCAACATCAGGTGATCAGGCCGGAAAGGGCTGAATGATGGGGCCAGGAGAGAGCTCGGGACAGCCAGTGTCAGAGCTGGTTGGACAGTTAGCACACGGAATCTTAGGACAGAAAAGGATCTTAATAGGAAGGACGCTAGAGAACCTCCCATCCCCTCCTGCTCCCATTATGTTACAGACAAGGAGACTGAGTCCAGCAGGAGAGAGGTGATCTTCCCATAAAAGAGACTTTTCCATGATGACTACAAATAAATAGCATAGCTGAGGGTGGGCGCTGGGGAGAAGCCCTTCTGTGGCTTACGAACCACTGATCTGGGGCTGAAAGGGAGCCCAGGGCTCATCTGATCCAAACTCATCATTTTACAAATGGAGAGACTGAGGCCGGAGAGTCCAAGATCCCAGGAGAGTCCCGGGCAGAGCCTGGACTTAAACCACCCCCCCCCCCCGCCCCAGCATTTTCATTTTCCCCTCTGTCTTGCATTTCAGCCCTAATCTTTCATCCTTCTGGACGTTCCTCGGGAAATTTCTGACCCCACTAAGCTAAGTGGGGAAGACAAAGCCTCTCCCTGGTTGGCCTCCCTAAGCCCACCCTCAGCCTCCCTCCCCTAGCCTCGCCCCTTTTCTGACGGTTTATTTTTAAAGAAAAGTGATTCGTGATTCATCAACAAATATCCACCGCAGGCCGTGAACCAGGGCCCCAACAGCCACCCGGGGCCTTGGCCGTCGCTCTCTGGGCCCCTCTGTTGGTGGCTGGTCCGGCCACGGACCCCGAGTCAGCCCCATTAAGCAGCTTCTCTTGTGCCTCAAGATTAATGCCATGAAGTCAAGAAAAAGCAGTTATTTTTGACATTATGACATACAATCACTTCACGATCTGGTTCCTATTAGTCCTATTTCTGCCTTTTAAAGGCCTATTTTTTACGGAAAATGTCAGGAAATTTGGAACAGAAACTTACAATAAAACACGTCCCCTGACCCTCTGTTCTATCAATCTCCCAAACAAACCTAGATAGCTGGGGAAGTCGGGAAGGGGCGGCCCCCTGCGGTTACCTGGCCTAACCCCCCGGGCTGGCCCTTACCTGGCCGCCTCCTGGAAGGAGGGACCGCGAGGAGAGGACCGGGCTCTGGAAAGCTCCGACACTTTTCCTTCCATTTTCCCCACCCCTCTCCAATGGGTCCATATTGACAGCTCCATCATTCACAAACGAGCCCCAGAAAACACCCATTTCTCAACAAGGAACGCGCTCTCTGCCAGTGGGAAAGCAAACACGGGCTGCTAATGTAGTGTGCCTAAGAAAACTTGCAAACAAAGTGGAGCGAATATACTGCCTTTGCTCCCTGCCGGGCCCCGCGAACAGAGTCTGGATCCCCGGGACTGATGGGAGAGGGGTGATTTACAGCGAAAGAAAATGAAAGAACTAATTGTGCATGAACGTGAAAGCCATATTTCTTCTGCTTTCAACAAATGAATCCACTTCCCAGCCAGAGATTTCAGGGGGAGACCTAGAGAGCCCCGAGGGCAGAGCGGCAACCAGTCAGTGTCCGAACCTGAAGAAGTTTCTCTGAGCTTTTGGGGACCAGACGCATGACTGTTAGCACGATGGCTGCCACAAAGGAGGAGCTTAAGAAATGTTGATTGATTGATCTTCCAACATAGGAGGGCACTCGCTTAACAACTTATGGAGCTTATTGTTTCCTGTATCGTGTTATATCACAATGCACTTTTTGGTGACGGGGAAAGCTTCTGAAGGCGTCTTTGGGATAAAAGTGCCCTCCCTCAGCTTCTGCAGAAACATTCAGCTCATTGTTTTACTTATAGAATGGAGGAGTAGCCAGGGACATTGAAGGAACGAGTCACTAACCTTTACTAAGGGCCTACTGTGGGCAGTGCTAATTGATGGGGACACAGCAATATGTGCTGAAGGCAGGACATCTTCTGTCCCGAGGGAGCATCATGGCACAGCCCCAGGAATAGTCAGGTTCCCGGAGGCAGAGCAGGACACTCCAGGAAGGAGACAGATACATTTGTGAACCCCAGATTGCCAGCAGTTCCTGAATCAGAGTCAGAGTCAGTCAGTCTCTCTCTCTCTCTTCTTTTCATCTCTTTGTCTCTCTCTTTTCATCTCTCTCTTTATCTCTCTCTCTTCTTTTCATCTCTTTGTCTCTCTCTTTTCATCTCTCTCTTTATCTCTCTCTCTCTTCTTTTCATCTCTCTCTTTATCTCTCTCTTTTCATCTCTCTCTTTATCTCTCTCTCTCTTCTTTTCATCTCTCTTTATCTTTCTCTCTTTTCACCTCTCTCTCTCTCTCTCTCTCTCTCTCTCTCCAGGTGATGATGGGAGTAATGGATCACAGAGCTCGCCCCATGGCGGCTTGTCTGAGTTCTTCCAGGGACCGTTGCCTAACAGACCACTAGACCATTTCCAAGGCTGGTAAACAAGCCAGTCTCCTGGGGGCTCTGAAGGACAGCTCAGTGGCTCTGGACCCAGGGAGGATGGGTGGAGTCCAGGGGGTATACTGGCTAGAGCGTCAGACTCAGAGTCAGGAAGGGCTGAATTCAAGTCTGACCTCTCACACTCACCAGTCATGTGCAACTGAGCAAGTCCCTTCATCTCTCCGAGCCTCAGTTACTCCTCTAAGATCAGGGGCTCGTCTCATTAGAGCTTCTTGAGGGCGGGGGCTGCCCTTTGCCCTTCTTTGTGCTCCCAGCGCCCGACACACAGTTGGCTCTGATGAACGTGTGGGGACTTGACTCAGGGATCCTCCAATCCCATTCCCTAGAATCTCTTCCATTCCCACTGGATTTAAGGCTAGAGTAAGATGAAGGGCCTAGGGGTGGTTACATGATGCAGCGGAGAGAGGAGTCAGGAAGCTCCATCTTCCCGAGTTCAAATATGGCCTTAGACACTCGCTAGCTGAGGTAGTGTCAGAAAGTACTGACCCACAGGGTTTTCTTCCTGTGCCCCTGGGGATCCCTCCTTTCTCTGAGCTGCCTATTCCTAGCCTCGTTTTCAGGGTGAGGGAATTGAGGGCAGAAGCAGTTTTCTGACTCTTGAGGAGCGTATCTTTAGCCATGGGTGGAGCTCCAACCTCTTATGGTTTTCTGAACCTCAGTTTTAGCATCTGAAAAAAGGGATAATCATGTCTACTCTATAGTAGGGGGTTATTTGGAGGCTTCATTGAGATAATGGATGTAAAGTGCTTTGCAGACTTTAATGTAATTTAGCATCTATGTTATAATTTAATTATAATTTATATTATATATTATTATAATTATAATAACCCCTACCTACCTGCCCTAAAGAGCTGTAAAGCGCTATGTGAATGTCAGCTTCTTTGTATATTTTACCAGCTTCTATTCCACTTCCTTTTTAGGAGGAAAAGGGGCTCCCTCCTCATTCACACACGAGGAACAGAAAGGTTGCGAGAACCAAAATGGCGGCAGAGTCCAAGAGAGTCTCCAAGTCCAGACCTTCTGTCATTGTTTACCCTCTCCATCCTAGGGGAAAGGAAGGTCTACTGTTTGGATCCCAGGACCCCGAGCAGTGTCTTGGCTTGTGAAAGGGGGCTGGGCTGTAGCCAGGAGGCAGCTGAGTCGGAAGACGTGGCCATTCCCAGGAACACCATTTGGAAGAAGTCGCAGAAGGAGAAGACTTGAGCCCCAGGCTCGCGGGCTTTCAAGATCAGCTGGTCTTAGATTCTCCCTTTATAGATGAGGCAGCCTAGGGCCTCCCTGGCTGCCTTCCTCCAGACACTCTAGTTTCCTACACTGGAGTACCCACCGACAGCAGGACTGAGATTCAAACGCAGGCCCCGACGTCACGCTCAACGCTTTCTCATTACCTGCCCCAGCCCCATGGATGCTAACCAATGCCCCTCAGGGTTTCTCCCCTCCCACCCTTCCGATGCTGGTTCGGAAGGGGATTTGCCAGGAGGAACCGCTCAGGAGAAATTTCCAGGGAGCGAGACAGGCCTCCCGGGACCCCAGCCAGCCTGGGGAAGGCAAGAGCACATTGCAGGGCGAGTGCTGTTATTTATGACTCTGAGAATGTTCCTTGTCTTAGCCGGGATTACCGAAAGCGGTGCCCGGGGAACGGGGAAAACGAGCCCCCGTGATAGGGAGGAGATAAATCTTCAGCTCGAGGATAAATGGGAAGAACAGAAGCCCAAACACTTCTCAGCTCGGGCCCTGCGATTCCGAGGCAGACGCCGGGAGGCTGGGGCCGAGTTCCCGGGCAAGGCAGGGGCTCCGCTCCCGGCTCACTAACGGGAGCCCTTTGGGGCTGGGCGGGCAGGGGAAGGCCATGATGAAAGACTGAGAGTTCTGGGGAGCCTGGCCCCGCCCAAGCAGCCGGAGAGTGCCATGAGGCTGCAGATGGGGGGCATCTGCCAGGGGCAAATGCCGGCAGGGGTGGTCCCCCCGGAGCCAGAACAGCCCGGAAGCCCTTCCCCTTCTCCATCTTTCTTGGCAACGTCATCTCTTCCTTCTTCCCTGCCTCAGGAGTCCCCTTCCCTGTAGGGAGCTTGACAAAAAGTCAAGGGGATAAGGGCATCTGGGAGGGGGCCGCTTCAGCAGGGCCGAGGGACTGGAGCTGGCGGCGGGAGGGCGAGCCTCCCACTTGGCGAGGCTCCCTCCATCTGCACGGCTCCCTGGGGCACCCGGGCCCTGGTCCCTCAGGCCACGAGTGGTCACGGGCCATCCCCACCCGGATGCCACTTCTGCCTTATAACCTTCTGCTGACTCTACAACTCATCCCGGAAAAGCTAGCACAGCATCAACCCTCAACAGAACCCGTCACAGGGACTGGGAATACAGATGCCTCTCGGGAGGAAAAGGGATAGAGGAGGTCAGGGATGTAACTAGGATGGGGCAACCGGCCCTTTGTCTCAGGGCACAATTTCAACAACCAAGACTATAGTGTAGAACTCACTGAGGAAGAGTAAGTCATCAAACAATCTAAAGAATCTGCCAGATTGGAGGATGGGAGTCTTGGGAACCTCATCTTGTCTAACTTTCATTTTACAGAGAAAAAGCTTAGAAAAGTTCTATGTTCTAAGTTCTCCTCTTGTTCTGCCATTGCCATTCCCAGGCCCGAGCTCCCTTTTGGGTCTGACGGTTGACGTCCTCTCCAGACCCAGCAGGCTCTGTTTATATTCTGGCCTTTCCCATGCCAGATTCCCAAATAGCCTATATTTGTTCTAAGGTGCCTTCTGGCCCCCAGATCCCCTAGATTGTAAATGGGAGACAGGGCACAGGTGGCTCTCTGGCCACGCTCAGCCACCAGTAAGGCGACTACTGGCTTCTAGAGATCAGCTCGTTCCTTCCGTTATTTTCCTCTTAAACCATTAGCTTTAGAAACCAGCTCTTTTCCTCATCAATCGCTGCTTTCAACAGCTCTTTACAGGCCGGTGGTGTCTCTTTTAAATTTCATTTCCTGTTGGAAAGGGGAATCGGGTAACTGCGTGCTGCTGCTGGCTGGACTCCTCCGACAGAAAGCACAGTTTGGGAGGAAGCTCAGTGGGGGGGGGGGGGGGGGAAGAAGTGGAGGAAGGGAAGACAAAGGGAAAGAGAAGATGAGGAAGGAGGAGATACAAGAGGGAGGGATTAAAGAGAAGGGGAAGGGTTAGAGAGAAGAGGAAGAGGGAAAAAAGAAAGGGAGGGGAAAGAGAAGGAGAGAGAAAAGGGGGAAGAAGTAAGAGGGAAAAGATAGGAAGAGAAAGAGAAAAGTGGAGAGAAAAGAAGGAGGGGGAGAGAGAAGATGAGGCAAGAGAAAAGAAGGGGAAAGGGGAGAGGAAAAGAAAAGGGGGAGAGGAAAAGAGAAGGGGGAGAGGAAAAGAAAAGGGGGAGAGGAAAAGAAAAGGGGGAGAGGAAAAGAAAAGGGGGAAAGAGAAGAAGATAGAAAAAGGAAGAGAAAAGAAGGGAGAGAGAGAAGATGAGCCAGGAGAAAGCGAAGAGGAAGGGGATTCAGAGAGGAAAAAGGGGGAGAGAAGGCAGAAGAAGAAAAGGGTAAAGAGAAAAGGAAGAGGAGAGAGGAGAGGGGAGGAGGAGGAGGGTGGGCGGACTGGCAGCCAGATTGAAAGGCACTGGCCCAAACAAACCATAGGCTCATTTTCCAGTTCTCAATCTGAATGAGAAGGAAATAAGAAGAGGCGCCCAGGGAGCAGCATGACAAGGGAAGCTTTGTGCTCCTGCGAGGAGAAGGGGGGAGCTGCCAGCTACTCCAGGAAGCCCGGGGGGCCAGATTCCACCTGCAGCCGGGACCTTTTTCTCTGAGGGAGGGCAGGCTACGGGAGCTAGGTGGCCCAGGGGGTAGAAATCAGAAAGATCTGCATTCAAATCCTGTCACAGACACTTCCTAGAGGGTGGCTCTGGAAAAATCTTGGATTTTCTCAAGCCTCAGTTTCCTCTTCTGTCAAATGCGAACAATAATAGCACTAATTCGCAGGTAGATTAAATTATGATTCCATGAGCTAAGCCTTGATATAGTGCCTTGAAAACCCTAATGAACTCTAGGAAGGAAGGCAGGAAGAAAAGAAAGAAGGAAGGAAGAAAGGAAGGAAGGAAGGAAAGAAGGAAGGAAGGAAGGAAGGAAGGAAGGAAGGAAGGAAGGAAGGAAGGAAGGAAGGAAGGAAGGAAGGAAGGAAGGAAGGTAGGTAGCAGTGGGGGAGCATCCAAAGAAAGCTGGCCTGGAACCCTGGGCCCAGCCCTAATTTTGCTCAGGGTCTGTTTCCTCAAGATGGCAACAGGACTTCTCACATCCCCAGGCCTTTGTGAGGAGCCAATGAGAGAGCGCCTCTCCTGAAGTTCAAATCCAGCATCCCTCATTCACTAGCTGCGTCACTCCCCGCAAGTCACTGACTTTTTCTTTGCCTCAACTTCCTCATCAATAAATGGGAATAACAAAAGTACCTCCCAGGGGTTTTTTGAGGATCAAACCAGAAACTATTTATAAAGCACTTAGCAGAGTGACTGGCACATAGTAGGTGCTACATAAAATGCCAGCTGTGTTATCAAGGTTATTATTATCCTTACGGAAGGGATGGTGGTCGGTAACATACTCCCATAGTGCACTGCACAGCACTGCTGGGCTAACAGGACAGACAGGCAACATCCATC
Source organism: Antechinus flavipes (assembly GCF_016432865.1). NCBI lineage: Eukaryota > Metazoa > Chordata > Mammalia > Dasyuromorphia > Dasyuridae > Antechinus > Antechinus flavipes. The sequence continues at coordinate 462,903,878 of NC_067401.1, forward strand.
CGAATAGCCTTCCATAGCACACACAGGAATGGCCGTCCATAAGCGTGTGAGAGATGTGTAAACGTACACACGTGTATCAGCACACGGCACACACACACACACACACACACACAGACACACGCACACACACACACACACAAACATACACACACACAAACACACACACGTACACCGTAGCACATAAACATGACTACACTCTACAGATACGGGCACATGCATTCCCACGGTTACGCTCACTCCCCAGCAGCCGGCCCCAGGCAGAAGCAATGGGGACAGCCCCCGCTGATGCCGGAGCCCCTGCACACGTCCAGCTTTCCTGGTGCGAGGTGGCCCTGCGGAGGCCGCTGCTCGGGCCTGGCTCGATTTGCATCAGACCCCATCCCCAGGAAGCACCGGGGCAGTGCTGGGAGGGTCGGGGGCACCCGTAAGGCACATCTTGAGTCACTTGAACCATGTGGAACACTTTACCAGGTGAAGGGAGGGGAGGAAGAAGCCCTCTCCAGAAATCAGGGATTCCAGATCATTCCAGTGGAAAGGCCGCCGGGAAGCCGGGCTCTCTGTGCCCCCCCACTCCTCCCCCAGCTCTGTCTTCCCTGCCCCCTCCCTCCATCTCCCTCCTTCCAGCTCCGGTAGAAAAACTGCTGACGTTCAAAGGGGGCCCGGCGGCCGGCAGTCAGCCTCCCCAGCCCCTCCTGCCTCCCCGGCTCTGCCCTCACCTTTGTCGAGTTCGCTCGAAACGTTCCAGGACGAGGTGGGCACTGGCTCGGCGGCCTCGGGCACAGACGCATCTGTTTCTGGAGAAAAAAGAGAGGGAGGGAGGTGAGGAAAGGCCATTTCTGCTTTCCGGACTTGGAGGCCTGAGCCACCCAGAGACAGCCTTCAGGCAAGGACCACAATCCCCAGCCCCGCGCTGGATCAGGGCCGAATTTGGATTCTGGATGACCTGGCTTCGAATGACCCCCCGAGTCCCACTAGCGGACGATCCAGAGCAAGTCATTTATCCTCCGAGCCTCAGTTTCCTCATCTGCAAAATTAAGGGACTGCATCAATGGCCTTTAATTGCAACTCCACAGCTCTATGATCTCGCATTCCTATTGGGATGATGTTTGAAAGCATCACAAAGATCTCAGCTCGGTATCGTCTCCATGGAAACTTCCTCCTCACACACACCATCATCCCCAGCTTCTAGGCCCTCCCTTATTTACTTTGGGTATTTTAAAATCTATTTTGCATATGCTAATGTATATAAGTGTCTCCTGGTGGGTCACAGATAAGGGGCCGGACAACATCTCTCATAAATGGTCTTCCCATATACAGGCAGCTCCCATTTTACAGATGAGGAACCTGAGGTGCATAACTAATTATCCCAAAATCAGACAAGTGAAATAAGGAGAAAATCCAGAATTTGAATCAAGAGCCTCCTATTGCAGATATATCAAGTGCACCAAGAAATCACATTATTATTAGGAAGAACACCGATCATGGAGGCCAGAAAAGACAAGATTTTGAATCCTTGCAGAGATCTGGTGACTGGGTAACTGGCTCCAGGATCCTGACAGCGAAGGGGACACGTACTTCCCCCCAGGTGGGAGCCATACTTCCTCCCACTAACAAACAGTTCTGTGTGTATACTTCCACTTCTGCTTATTTATGCACAGGATGTAGCCCCCAACACACACACACTCCCCCGAGAACATAAGTCCTCCAAAGCCAGGGGGTGCTGCTCCATTGTGACCTTTCTCTCCTCAGCACAGGGCGCAACACCTTGGACCCAGCCTTTAACCGATACTGGTTCCACTGAATTGTTAGGTTTCTCTCCGGGGCATCGGAGATTTTTTTAAATGATTTTTATCAACATAATTTATTTTTCCATCATCCCATTTCCCAATGTATCCTTCTCCTCTCCCCTGCCAAAGGGTCATCTCATAACAAAGAATTTAAGAGGGAGAAATCAATCACAATAATGATCTAAATAACCAGCAGATAAACAGCGTTGGACTTTCGATTCCGTGTCCTGTTCTGTGAAAAGCCGCACAAGGAGCTTTCTTTTATCTTTCCCCACCCTTGGTCTCTCTGATTCCTCAACCTTCACTTGGGCTGGTCCCCAGCAGCCGCACTGGTTTCCATTTGATTGCTACAGTCACCTTTTCTATTCTTTTCCGGGCTGTGCTCACTTCACTCTCCAGCCTGCTTAATCTTCTTAGCCTTCTCAGAATTCATCATTTTTTTAAATTAAAATTTTAAATTACATTCGTGTACCACAATGCAGCCATTCTTCAACCGGATGTCATAGATTATTCATTTGCTGAGACGCAGCACTTGTCCATCCTGCCCCACCGAGTCCCGTGGCCATGACGTCCTTCTCCCAGCACCCCATTTCCCCCAGGCCTAGCAGCTGGGCTTGGCCGATGGACAGTCCCTTTCCCAGGAAGAATCTCTGCCCCCAGTCACCAGCTCCCCAATCCTTCAGATGAATCTCACCAGGTACCAAAATCCAGATACAAATTTGCTGTCGGACCTTGGGCATTTACTCCCCCTCTCGGGTCCTAGGTCTCCAGTGGGAAAACTGGGGGAAACACTCCTGCTACGTGGCTAACTGGATCGAGGGGAGAAAAGACGTGTTCGAAGCTCAAAGTGGTGGCGAAACCTGAGCTATTATTTGCCGCTACAATGTCTCACTCAATACGCCCAAACCCAAGACACTTTTCAAGGAAATTCAGCCCAACGCTTGTACCACGGCGAATGGAATTCAAAGCCCTGCTGAAATGGAGCTCCCCAAAGCAAAGCCGATATTCTAGATGTGGTCTGACGCGAGCTTGTGACCCTCCGTCTCTCTCGGCGCATCCAGAGATCTCAGGAGCTTTGCTGGCCGCATTCCAGCTGCTGACTCATTCGGCTCACGGCCCCCGAAATCACAGGCTGGTCTCCACTCAAATCTTTCACCCGAGCAAGCAAACTTTCTAGATTCATGGCGGCCTGGTGGCCAAGCATCTGCCCAGCCCAACTCAAAAAGAAAACCCAACCTTTTCTTTTGGCAACAATCCCCTCAATCTTCCTTGGGGGACGCTTGCCATCTGCCAATCAGGGAATGCCGTTTTCTCAGAGGATTTCAAATTCAGATTGTGGGTCATTGCACAGTGTGGCTTTTTACCAATGATGCATCATGGGGAGGACAAAGATCTCCTCAAAGGGATCTAAGACTAGGAAAGGCCGAGTTCTAATCATGTGGCGAAAGAAGGAAGGATAATGGAACATCCCCCCGCTCCAGGCTCCTCTCCCCTTCTTACGGCCCACCATGACAGCTGGGAGCAAGCCAGACCTGGATTCTAACCTTAATGCTGACACTTCTCAGACACAAGATGATTTGCCCCATGGTCATCGGAGAGTCCAGGTTTTATGGGACGCATAAACTTGAATGACGAAAATACCAAGAAGAAACTCACTCTAACTGGTTTTCTTTGTCACCTTATGTGTTTCACTCACACATAATTCTGAGGGGGGGTCCGCCGCCCAAGAGTCCACGACACACAGAAAGATTATGAACGTGTGATCAAGAGCTGTGAGATTAAGTATGAATTCTGCTCTTCTTTAGGCAAGTCTCAGAGTCTCAGTTTCCACACCTGTAAATTGAAAGATGGGTTGAGATGACCCGTGAAAGCTCTCCCAACTCTGGTATTTATGAGTTTATAATTCCATTCTAATTGTCAGCATCTCAGCTGGATAGGATAGGAGAGAGGGCCCCAGAAGACTCGAGTTCAAATCCAGCCTCAGATTCTTACTAGGTTGTTGTGAGGATCAAATAAAACACCATGTAAAACACCGTGCCATGTAAACGCTGGCTGCTATTATTAAATATTGTCTCTTTTATCAAAGAGGATGATGAGACCGCACAGTGTAACTAAGATCCTTAGCTCTAGGAGGCCGTGAGATGTGGCCCTCCACGTGAGACAGGGGAACTACCCGTATTATGAGATCATGTGCACCTAGTCCAGGGCTCTGGATAGAAGTGCTTAAATGCTTAATGAGCATCTATGGAATGAAATCAAATTGAAAGGAGGGGATGGTATCTCTAGGAGAATCGAAGCCATTACTTTAGGTTTTGTGGAACAAAAGAGAGCTGGAAGAAAGACTAAATAATGGCTGGAGGACTTTGGACAAGTAGCTGCCCAAGAGAGGTTACTCTCTAAGACTGTTATTGGTCATTTTCAGTCACATCTCAATGACTTCATTCGGGGGTTATTTGGCAGAGAGACCGGAGTAGTTTGTCATTCCTTCTCCAGCTTATTTTACAGTTGAGGAAACCGAGGCACACAGGGCTGAATTTCTTGCCCAGGGTCATACAGTTACTAAGTGTCTAAGGCCATTGGGTAGACGGTACAATCAGCAGTGGTATTAAAAGAAGTCCTTTTCTACTAAGGGAATCACAGATGAGAAGGGGAGGCATATTACTTAAAAGATTAAAAAAAGACTTGAAAAATGTCAAACGTTCTACTCTGGAACCCGTAATGCAAACAGACCAGCATCGATCTAAATAAAGCCTGAGACTTGAAAGAAGAAGCGTCCAAAAAAGACGCTGATGCGAATCCAGCTGGCTACTTTCATCATGTCCATCAAGTAAACTACGGCGGGACTGATGGGTGGCTGTGTTTCAGATGGTCGGTGTTTACATTCACCGGAGACAGTTAAGACAGCCTCCCCATCAATGTGAGACCTTCCGCTGCATTTCCTCCCAGGCTACGTATGCGGACGCATTCAATCTTCCCAGCCCCACTCCCGTTCACTCGCTCCAAGAAACGAGATATGTGTGCTGGGGATGATGGGCAGCCCATTGGGGCAACCTTTACCCCCACCTGGATCAGCCAAGCATGAGGGTGCTCATGGGAAAGAAACAGGATGGCCAATGAGCCATTTCAGGAGAAGGAGCGGGGCGGGGGGCCCCGGCTGGACCCTGACCTCTACTTTCAATATTTTGATAGCTTCGTCTTACCGCTCCCACTGAAAGCGGTGGAGGAGGAGTCCGGGACGGGTTCCCCTTCCCGATAATGATGCCGTAGATAGCTAACTGCCCGTCACTTGGATTTTCCACCCCGAGTCTGAGTTGCTGATTGATTAGAATGTCAGAGTGATGAAAAAGGAATGGATTCTTGGCACTCTTCACAATTTGAAAAAAAAAAAAAAAAAAGAAAGGGAAAAAGTTCCAGGCTCGTCTCCTGCCAGTAATTAACAGGCATTCAGGGGCTCCCAGGGAGATCATTTCAATTTACCAGCTCATTAAGTGATTTTATGCTGATGCTGGTGTCCCCTACTCCCCAAACAATACATGTTCCTTAAGAGAAAGCTCCATGTTGTGGAGAAGGAACTCACTGGCCTCTGCGCAAGGGAGAACTGGGTTCAGAACCCATCTCAGAGCCCAGAAATGGGCCCCGAACTCATAGATTCCCAGCAGAAAGCCATTGAGTTCAACCCTAGCAGCAGCAGCGACTTATTTAAGGCAATTCAAGGTTTGCAAAATTAACCCCTTAGAAGTAGATGCTTTTATCTCCCCTTACTTTACAGATTAGGAAATTATGGCATAGAGATTTTAAATTTAATCTAATATACATTTATTAAGCACCTAATATATGCTAAGCACAGGGAATACAATTAATAAAAAGAAATGTTAAGTGACTTAACACTTAGCTTAAGGGAGATTTGAACTCAGGTCTTCCTGGCTCCATGCTATGATGAGGAAACTGAGGCAATTTTGTCCCTAAGTGTCCTTCTCTGCTCCATTCTAGTACCCTAGCTCAAGGAGGTCTGGCAAAAAGAATTATTAACTTGAGTAAGTGTTTTTCAGAAGTTTCAAGAGTACTTTGCATTCTCTAATCTCTAATCTCTCACAATCCTGTGAAATAACTGCTCTTATTATCTCCATTTAAGTAAAGAGAAGACTGGAGTGGGGGAAGGGTCAAGTTCAGTGCCTTGTCTACAGTCCCACAGTGAGGGAGAGTCAGAGACCAAATAGGTTCAGTGCCTTTTATACCCTAAACAAACAAACGAATGAATGAATAAAAAGATAAATAAATAAATGAACAAATAAACAAGCAAATGAATGAATACCGGTTATGAAGTCAAATAATCCAAGTCCTGCTTTCCAAATAAAAGGTGTAAAAATAACCCCTCTGCCAAGTGGCTTCCAAAGATTGGATAGTCAGGGACCAGTTCTGAAAGGCAGATGTTTCCATGACAGCAGATCATACAATCACGCAATTACAGGGGAAGGGACTAAGAATCTATCTCCTTGGAACCCCTGGAAGCCTCTGGATCCTTGATATCAAGTAACTGAAAGTGGGAGCCGGATGAGCCCCTGCCAGCATCTCAACCAACAATTGTCTTTTTTTCCCTCTGAGGCAATTGGGGGTAAGTGACTTGCCCAGGGTCACACAGCTTGGATGTGTTAAGTGTCTGAGGCCAGATTTGAACTCAGGTCCTCCTGACTTCAGGGCTGGTGCTCTCTCCACTGCATCACCTACTTGCCCCCTCTCCCCCCATTATCCTTTACAGAAGGATTTTTTTACTCCATTTGCTCTGGGTGATTAAGCCCCTAAATCCACAAAACTATCACCCGCGCTTGGAAAGACCTCGGATTCCTAACTTGGGTGATCTTTTTATAGAAATTACTCTCTAAATGAAGCTCTCCACAGAGCTGATCACCGGCCATCACCGGGGCTAGCAGAGAGACGGCTTCTCTGGAACTTCCAGACACTCACAGGCGTCTCGGGCTCCGAGCCCTTCCTGAGGAAGGCAGAAATGGGGCCCGGGCCCGGCTTTGGAAGGATGCGCTCTCCCCGAAGAGCACGCTGGTCTCCAAAAGGATTACTGCTTCATCTCAGAACTTGGCAGGTAGGGCCGTCCCTTTCCACAGGGGCCCGAGAGCTGCCAAGAAAGTATTTAATCATGGAACATCCTGTATCCCAGGCCAGGGACATTTAATATTCTGGAGTCCACGCAGTCTGGTGGAATGAGAGTCTCAGAAGAACTGGAGAATGGACGCGGGCCAGCGGGGGTGGGGTGGGATGGAGGAACTGAGAACAGGATGGCAGCTGGGCGGAGGGGGGGCAACCCCGCTCTCCTCCCCCCAAACCTGGCCACTTCCACTCCCCCTTCGTACTCAGAGCCCCAACTCCAGCATCCATGGGAAGCCTGGCTACTTCCGCCTCAGGTGGGAGGCGACTGTAGCTCATGTCGGGGAGGAGAAGCTTTTGTCTTTGGACTTGTATTCCTTGAGGGGCACACAGTGAGTGCCTACTGCATACTTGCCGATGGACACTTCCGGTCTCCCGTCCATCCCGGGCCCAGAGTCGCAGACAGGGCCGAGGGTTCCCAGGGCCTGCGGTATGTCGGCGGCGTTATTTTAACAGTCGTCGGGGGACGGATTTCGGCCTGGATTCCTTCTTCCTTTCCATTGCCTAAGAGAAGAAGGAACTCGGCCGGCTGCCAGCTAGGTGAGCCGCCGACACAAACACCAGCTGGCGGGGCAGGGCAGGCCCCGAACGCGGGCCAAGCCCCGGGTACCGGAGCCAGAGGCGGCTTACCGACGTGAGGGAGAGATCGGCCCGGCCAGACACAGCCATGACACCATCTCGCAACCCTTCCCGGTGTCTGATCCAGCCCAGGCCAGGCCGGAGTGGCCTGACTCTGGGGGACGGGGAGCCCCCCCACGTACAGAATGGAAGGTTCCAGGTTGGGACCAGACCTGAAACAGTGATTGGGCCAAGAGCTGGGGGAGGGGTTCAAAGTGGAAAGAGCCAGGCCTTCGCTGCCGTGGGGGGGTGGGGTCGGACGGGTACCGAATAATTACAGAGCGCCTGGCAAAGGAATAGGGCGAAGACAGCCTACCTGGCTCCAGATCCCTCCCCCGACGCCACCTAAAGCCCGGGAGGGACTCCGCTTCAGTCTGGCCTGTGGGATCCTCAGCAAGTCACTTAACCATGCTGCCTCTGCCGTAAAAGGGGGAATAATATTAGCACTGCCCTCCCTCCTCCCTCAGTCAATCAGTCATGGGTCCTGCCTCAGATGCTTATTGGCTGGGATCCCTCAGCAAGCTCAGACTCAGTTGGCCTCAATGTAGAATGGGAATACTAACACCCACCTCCCAAAATTGTTATGAGGATCAAATGAGATCGTGTTTATAAAACCACTGGCAAAGAGCTACGCGAATGCGAGCTACTATAGCTGGATTTTCGGTTCTAACTAAAATCCCATTTTTTAAAGGCAAACTCTACCAACCCTTAATTCAAGTGCCTTCCTTGTTTCCTATTTACCCTGTCTAGAGCTTGCATGCTGTCGCCCACAATAGATGGTAAGCTCCGTAAGGGCAGAAACTGTCTTTTGCTTCTTTTTGTATCCCCAGCTCCTAGCATGGCTCCTGGCATAGAGAAGGCGCTTAATAAATGCTTTTTTGATTGATTATTATTACTACCACTCTTATTACTATTTCTAATATTATTGCTGCTTCTAGTGTACTGCTATTACTATGAATATCACCTGAGTGGCATAGAGTAGGTGCTTAATAAATGCTTTTCAATTGATTATAATTCCTATTATTATTACTACCGCTCCTATTACTATTCTTATTACTATTATTGCTACTATCACTAGAGGTACTGCTATTATTACTAGATGGCATAGAGTAGGTGCCTAATAAATGCGTTTTTGATTGATTGATTATTATTCCTATCACTTTTATTACTATTCTCAATACTATTGCTGCTACTCGTGGTACCGCTACTATTACTATGACTATTCCTACTGCTACCACCTGATTGGCATATAGTAGGTGCTAAATAAATGTTCACTGATTAATTGATTACTATTCCTATTACTATCATTACCATTCCTACCACTACCACTATTGCTACTGCCACTGTAACTTTGACAACGACTACTGCCACCCCCTGGATGCCTCTGGATAAGTTCATTTCAACATCTGGAAGCTCAGTCTTCTCCTGGAGGTTGGACTCGATCCCTTGGAGGTCCTTGCAAGGCTAAATTTGGCCAAAGAGAGGTCGGAGATCGAAATCCCCGGAGGGAAAGGCCAGGTAAGATGGGAAGAGATCCCTTGGGGGAAGAGAGCAGCTCACAGCACCCCAGGCTTTCAGGGAGTTCCTGACCCTTTCCCAATAAGACATTTTGCCTCATCTGGGGCCAGATTTCATCAGGATCAGGAGAACCTGGTGGGGAAATTCTCACACCCATGCAGACCCGGAGGCGCTCCTTCTCGGAAATGTCTAGTCTTGGGAGCCACCTAGAACTCTGTTGACAGGTGAGTGACTCAACCAGGGTCATAGAGCTAGGAAGTACATGAAGCCAGATTTGAACCTAGAGGCCCTTGCCTCCAGTCCAGCCCTTCATTCACAGCATTTCGGCCCTGAAGGGACCTAAGCAAAAGCCAACAGAGAAGCTCTCCTTGCAAGTGCTTGCATGTGGCCATACACCTGGCAACCAGCCATCCATCCATCCATCTGCTCCAAGACCAGGGAGCTGCCCCCCACCGCTATTGCATATTCAGATTAATAGCTGCAAAGCCCGCTGGGCATTCTAGCACTCAAAGCAGATCCATCTTGGGAGAGGAGCTGGTTGGGGATGGGCTTCCCGGCTCAGGCTGAGGTAAAGCTAGTCCAGGAGTCAGACTCCAGTTCTTTGCACTTGGACAGAGAGCAGAGACTCATTTCCCTTCTCTTACTTCCAGTCCCAAATGGTCCGAGGCATTAATGGGCCCCTTTCCATGAGAACCCCCAATAGGGAAGCACTATCTGAGACCGGAATAGCAGATGGAGCCACGAAGACCTGAGTGCCCATCTTGCTTCAGAAACTTAACTAGCCACATGACCCTTAACCTCACGACCTCAATTGCTCTTCAGTAAAATGAGGAGATTGGGCCTGAGGAGCTCCAAGGTCATTCCTGACTCCAAGTCTATGGTTCTATTTTCTTGCTTTCCTCACCCCTGTCCCAGCATCCCTGAAGTACCCTCTCTTTCCAAGCGAAGGACATAGCCCCTTGGAGAAGAAAAACCCTACCAACTTCTCATCTCGGGGCATGAAGTCATGCTCCATCCCACCCCCCGTATGTCCCTAGATTACCGTAATGGCGGGCTGTCCTTCAGGGGAGAGGGAACTCTTCCCATCAGGATACCAGCATCTCTCTATCAGACCAGCACTTTCCTACCCATTTCCTCTTCTGGGACCTCATGCCCACCACCCCCAACTCTGAGGGAAGGAGAGAACTCCTCAACTCCATTCCCTTGGCAGTGACTAGACCAGGGGAAGAAGGTCTTGCGGGAGAAAAAAGAGCCTGAGAGACAGCTCCTTGGTTCTGCTCCTGATTACCAGAACATCTAAAGGACGGCATCCATACCCAATGAACAGAAGCCTTCTAGCACAGCAGGATGGGTTTCTAGGAAAACAAGGACCAGACAGTATGGACCAAGGAATGCTTAGTTGGCGAGACATGAGCCTAAAAATTGCCCATTTGGGATTCACAGACCTAAGCTGGGCATCTAGGCCAAAGGATCCATTTTACAGACTAAGAAACCGAGGCCCAGGGAAGGTAAACTGGCTTGCCCAAACTCCCAGGGAAGATATGAACCTGGCTCCTCTTACTATACAAAGTTCTTTCCACAGTTGCACACTGTCCCTTCCTTCTGAGGCAGACCACAGCTAGTAGTCCAGTACCAGAGCAAGTCCATCTTTTATCTGCTTATACTAAATCCAAAGCCAGAAAAGAAAGGGGAAAGTCTTCTCTCTGCCTCCAAATGATTTTTCTTTACCAACACGACTTCCCTCTCTAAATCTATCAATTGTATCTAAAGGCTCCCACATTGTGGCTGGGTTTAAAGGGGGATAATCGAGCACAATGCACAGAGAAGACACAGTCTGTTTATCATCTCCAAGGAGAATAAGAATATTTAAGGTGCCTTGAAATCCCTTAAGCCTTTAAGAGCTCCCTTCTCCGGGCCCTCCCTCCCCAAGAGTCTGGAGCTGAGTTCAGTCCCAGAGGATGATCACAGCAAAGAAAGAGCCCCTCAATGGGGTGACTGGTGATGGATGGGTCGGCGGCTCGGCGGTTCGGCATCCACGGCTACCATGACCGTTTGCTTTGAAGCCCAGATGTTTCTGAGCAACGAAAACAGGGGATTCATTCATTCACTCATTCATCATTCATACAACAAATATTTATTAAGTCCCAGGCAATAAGAGGGGAGGGGAAAGTGAGACAAAGAGCCTCTGCTCATGGAGATTATCACAGAGGAAGTCGGCTCTGGGAGCAGGGAGAGTGTCAGACCTCAAGCGTTTCTCTGAGACTCTGTTTGCAAATCTGTAAAACGGGAATAATAGAAATTGGATGACCTAATTGGGGAAAAGGAGTGTTATAAGACTCAAAGGAAATAAATGATGGATGCAAAGGGCTTTGTAAATCTTGAGGAGTTTATGGGTCAGCTCAGGGAGCAGGGACGGGAAAGAAAGTGATCAATTTGGAGATGGAAAAGTTTGAACTCAAATCTTGCCTCTGATTTTTAAAAATTTTTATTTAAAGTTTTGAGTTCTGAATTCTATCCCTCTTTCCCCTTCCCTCTCCCTGAGATAATAAGCAATCAGGTAAAGATTAAACATGTGCAATTACATAAAGCATGTCCACATCAGTCATTTTTACAAGAAGACTCAAATCAAGGGGAAAAGTAAAAGAAAGTGAAAAATAGAATGCTCCAGTCTGTATTCAATCAATGCTTTGTATGGAGGTGGATAATATGCTGATGATGTGATAGCACGCTAATGATGACACATTAATCCTTCGGGATCGTCTTGGATCATTGTATTGCTGAAAAGAACTAAATCATTCACAATTCTTCACCAACCAATATTACTGTGTCCAACGCTCTCCCGATTCCGTTTCCTTCGCTTTATAACGCTTCTTGTGAATCTGACCCGGTTTTTCTGAAATCATCTTTCTTGTCCTTTCTTCTAGCACAATAATATTCCATCACAATCGTAGATCACAGCTCATTTAGCCATTCCCAAGCGATGGGCATCCCTTCACTTTCCAACTCTTAGCTACCACAGAAGAGCTGCTATAAATATTTTTATTCAGCTAGATCCACCCTCCTATCTTGTTTATATTTTTGGAAAATAGACCTTGCAGTGGTATTGTGGATCAAAGGCCTATGCAACTTTATAGCCCTTTGGACATAGTTCCAAATTGCTCTCCAGAAGGGTTTCATCAGTTCACAACTCCACCAATAGTGTATCTCAGTTTTCCCATATCCCCTCCAAAGAATCAACACTTTCCTTTTTTGTCAAATAAGTCAATCTGAAGAGGTACCTCAGGGTTTTAATTTGCACTTCTTTGATTGATAGAGAACTAGAGCATGTTTTCATGTGACTATAGATAACTTTGATTTCTCTGAAAACTGCTTGTTCATATCATTTAATAATTTATCAATTGGGGAATGACATGTAATTTTATAAATTTAATCATTTCTCTATATGTTTGAAAAATGAAGTCTTTATAAGAGATACTTCATGCAATTTTTTTTTCCGTTTTCTGCTTTCCTTATAATTATGGTTGCATTTGTGCTAAAACTTTTTTTTAAACTCAAAAAATTTATTTTTCAAAACACATGTGGGGATAATTCTTTGACATTAACCTTCCAAAACTTTGTGTTCCAATTTTCCCTCCTTCCCCCACCTCCTCCTCTAAATGGCAAGTAGTCCAATATATATTAAACATGGTAGAAATATATGTTAAATCCAAGATATGCATATATATTTATAGTTATCTTGCTGCACAAGAAAAATCAAATCAAAAAAAAATGAGAAAGAAAATAAAATGCAAGTAAACAACAATAAAAAAAAGAGTGAAAATGCCATGTTGTGAACCACACTCAGTTCTCACAGGCCTCTCTCTTTGGGTTTAGATGACTCTCTTAAGATTATACTAAAATCTTTTCATTTTATATAATCAAAATTATCTATTTTATATTTTAATGGTTTCTATATCTTCTTTGGTCCTAAATACTTCTCTTGTCCATAAGTATGATGGATAAATGTTCCATGATCTCTTAATTTGCTTATAGTATGACTGATATTTAGGATCCCAGTATCACAGATTTAGAGTCAACAAGTGTTTGGTAAGTATTTGGTGTAATTCAAGTTTCTTCATGAAAAGAACCTGGGATCCAAAGACAAAAATAAACAAATTCCTGCCTTGTGCTCCGAATGTATGGATGGCCTCCATTGGTCCCCACAACCAAAGCAGCAGAATTGAAGCACTTGGCATTGGAAAGGATGGAAAAAGCCCTAACTGTATATGAACATGAATACAAGACCTCAAAGGTGGGGATTATTTCATTGCTGGTGTTCATACACTGAAGATCTAACATGGAGTCCACTGCCCAACTGCCTGATGAAATCTTGTGGACTCATCAGTTGATAAATGTCTTTCAAGTGAGCATGAATGAGACCCATTTATAAATTGCTTTCTATGTGCCAGGCATTATGCCAAGAGAAGATGCTGCCCTCAAGGAGCTTACATTTTGATGGAGAAATAGCTAAGAAATTATATGAACCTCACATATTAGTGTATAGAGGGAGAAGGGGGATATTTATCAGGTTTTTTTAGTCCCAAAGAATTAAAGTTGGTCAAATAAACAGAGTTTGTTGCCCTAAGAGGTGGTGAGATGCCCCTTCTCAAGATTCATTTCATGCTCTGCCCACACAACTGCTTTGGGGCTAATTCTTCTGCTGTGTCACCCTGCAGTGTCATGCCCTTTGTCCTCCGGAACACTCTGTGTCACACATTCTTTTGTCAGCCCCATATATCTCTTTATTTGGTCTCCTCAGAAAAATCCCCGATCCTTTAAATAAGAGTCCCAGAGCACTCCAGAATCGTATGAAGAAAATAAAATGGGGGAAAAATATGATGTTCAATCTCGTTTAAATCTAACTTAGTAATTAATTAACTAAATCTAAACTTGATCTGATGGTATTTTCTTTACCTTAAAGAACAGATAGTCAATAAAAAATTATAAAGAGTGCCAAGCATTGTGCTAGGAATACACAAAAAATGTTAAAAAGAATCGCTGTCTTCTGGAAAATCAAAAGGCATGCATTTGGAACGGAAGATCCAAAGTTCAATCCCACATCTTTTTTTACCTTAGAAAATTTCAGCCCTGGGCAAAGTCCCCTATGTGTGTTGGACCTCAGTTGTTCACCTATAAATTCAGAAGTCTGGGTTACATGGTTCTGAGGTCACTGTCACCTCTGGAGTTTTAGACCTGGATAAATGAAACATACTCTGACTTTGTGATTTCAATAACTGGGAAAAATCGATAGCCACAAATCAATTTGTAATTAAGCACCTACTATTTTCCAAACTTAGTGTTAAGGAGTGCAGGAGGCAAGAATGATCCTTGTCTTCAAGAAATTTAGGAATTGCTTGTGTGCTGTCAAGCTGATCTAAGTTTGGACAATACAGAGGGCAATGGAAGGCTAGAGATTCATAGAAATTTCCAATTTGAGATTTGGAAGGAGCCTTATCCAATTTAATCCATACTGGGGAAAAAATAATCTTTCCTGCCACTTACTGGAAAGGCCTTCCAATCTTAATTTGCAGACTGACAATGCCGGGGAGCTCACCCTCTCCCACCAAGGCAACCTGCTCCGCTTTGGGTTGGAACTAATCACTAAAAGTGTTTTCCTGGCATCAAGCCTAAATTTGCCTCTTAGCACCCTTTGCTCCTAGTTCTTCCCTCTAGGGCCAAACAGAACAAATTTAATCTCTTTTACACATGACATCCCTTTCACATTGAAGACAGATGGAGTCCCTCCCACCCCAATTTCTTTTCCACAAGCTAACCACACCCAGATCCTTCAACAGATCCTCATGCAACAATTCTCGTGAATCTCCTAAGCTTTAGGAAGGATTTTGACAGAATCTCCTAGAGTTCAAAACCTTTATTTTACAGATAAAGAAACTGAGTCCAAGAACTGGGAGATTTATTAGGTGGTCAGTGTATAAGCATTTATTAAACACTTACTATGTATCAGACACTGGGCTAAGTACTGGGATATAAAGAAAGGCAAAAAACAGTCCTTACCCTAAAAGAACTTACACTTTAATGAGGAAGACAAATCAAAAGATGATGTATCAACAACATCTCCAGAGGTGAAACTGGGGATAATGCCCAAAGGAAAGGCAGTATGGTAGCATTATGGGGAAGAGAGAAAAGGTTCTTGTAGTAGGTGGAACATAGCTGGGATTTGGAAGAAATCCAGTAACTGGAGAAGGGGAAGGTGAGCATAAAAGCCAGCTTCTCTGACTCCAGATCTTGAGCTTTATATCTTACCACCTCCATCTCTTCATTCTCTCTCTCTTTTTTAATAAGTTTTTTTTATTATTTCAAAATACATGCAAAGATAGTTTTCGACATTCACTCTTACAAAACATCGTGTTTCAAAATTTTCTCCCTCCCCCCTTCCTTAGACAGCAAATAATCTATATAGGTCAAACATGCGCAATGCTTCTAAATATATTTCCACATTTCTCATGTTGCACACACACACAAAAAAAAATCAGATAAAAACGTGGGGTGGGGGGAAATCCACATCTTTTAATTCTCTACAAGAATTGTTTGAGAAGAGGTTGGGGCACCAAGAGGAAAAACCATACCATTATCGATTTAGATTGGGAAGAGTTTTTAGAGATCATGTAGCTCAGTCCTCCCATTTTACAGAGAGATTGAGACCCAGGGAGGCAGGGAGACATGACTAGCCTAAAGTCATAGAGGTAGTAAGTAGCAAAGCCAACATTGGAGGCCAAGGCTTCTCATTTCAAATTTGGCACTCGTTACAGTATGCCATGCTGATCATCTCATAAATCAAGGGCTTAAATAAAAAGGAACCCAAAGTTTCTTCCCAAGTCAAATGACCGAACCTTTCCTCAAGCATCATAATGGTAACTGATCTGATTGTTAATTGAAGTGATTCATATTGGAGATTCCCATCAATTCTAACCAACTTTTATCAGAATGAGGAGGGCCATGTGATACTAGTTCTTCTAAACATCAATTCCATGACTTTTCTGGGATCTAAAGATAAAAATGCACATAATTGACGCAATTTCTTATTACAAGTTGACACCTTCTTCTTCCCTCACACTAGAGTTTATGTTGTTTATTTATTTATCGACAGAAAATCATAATTCTCCATTTCACCAGCTTTTTCTAGACGCTTCTTTTTGTCTTCAATGAACCTATTGCTGTTATTTTTTAATTCGATAGACTTTATCTAGAGTTGGCTCCTAAGCAGCCTGCCCACTCTAAATCCAAACTCATCTCTTATTCTTAAATAGGAGTTTTCTGAAGTCCTTCATTGGAAAGGAGAATTCAAGGTTTGGTTCATCAGTAAGCAGAACCAAAAGCAAAACCAGGAAGGGAGAAGTAAGGGGAAAGTACAAAAAGGCAAAGTTGGACTTGTTTCAAGGACATACTTCCTGCTCAAGAAATCTGTACAGAAGTGGAATGGGTTGCCTTAAAGTAGGGTGAATAGTCCCTCATTGGAGATTTTTGAGGAGAGGCTGAAAGATCATTACCACTGAAATACTGGACTCTGATCATGAGACACTGGATGCTGATAGGTAGGCTTTCAATTTATCTTGCTCATAACTTTGCCTCCACATCACTTCCCATCCTTTGTCAAATCATGACACTGTGTGCATAGTATTCCCATTCCCCCACTAGGTTCCCTTCATGCACTGTCTTCCCCATTAGAATATAACCTCCTTGCTTCCTTATATTTATATTCCCAAAATTTAGCGAACTATCAGATACTGAATAGACAATAAGTATTTATGATGTGTCAGACACTGTGCTGAGCAATGAGGCTACAATACAATAAAATACCCCCCAGGAATTGGCTTTCTTGTTCATACGCAGATAGTTTCTCCCATTCCTCCCGACTTGGAGGTACTATGATTTTGGTTTCATGATTGTGGGGATGGACTGGGGATGTTTATATTCACACAGTAATCCTGCTTTTGAGAGTTGCTGAAACACGTTGTTTGTAGCTTCTGAGTAATAGTACCCCATTTCTCATGTCAGCAAGGAGGCTCTCAAGGTAAATTCTTTCAGTTGGTAGCCAAAAAAAAGGGAGAAGAGTGAATGGTCCAACTGTGTCTGGGATGGATGGGGTGGTCTATTTGCTGATCTCTATCAACTACCAAGAAGTGCTACCTGATCCACTCTCAGGGTGGACGGCTTCAGTACAATCGGTACCTTAGAATTCTCCTGAATGGAGGCAGAGAGCAACAGCCAAAATATTTGGATATTTTTCAGTACAAGTCTCACATAAATGTGACACCTCCCTTTTTTTCAATGAAAACCAAATTCAAATCAAAATCTACACAAGTGAAACTAACAATATTGTGTGTGTATATCCATTACAAATGATCATGGTTGTAGCATAGTTAAGATTGAATATGGCAAATGTCGTTGAATGTCCAGTGATAGAGATTAATCACCTTCCTCAGGATCTATTACTACTAGTGTCTGAGGTGTGATTTGAACCTTTCTTTCCAACTCCCAGTCCAGCACTAGGTGGCTCAGTGGATAGAGCACTGAACATAGAGACAAGAACACCAAGTTCAAAATTGGTCTAGGACACTTAATAGCCATGTTATCTGGACAAGTCACTTCACTTCTGTCTGCCTCAATTTCCTCACCTATAAAATTGAGGAAACTATAGTCCCTACCTGCCAGGATTGTTGTGAAGATTAAATGAGATAATATTTGTGAAGTGTTTTGCAAACATTAAAGCATTATGTAAATGGTAGTCAGTATTATTAATTAGTATTATTTCTTACTATTAACACCACAGTCTCTCATGAGTCATGCCATCACAGCTTTTTCATTTCAACAAGAAAATCAATCTTTGTGGAGAAATATAAGAACTATTTTATTTCTCAATCTTATGCATTTTGGCAAATACAATATAGAGGAGGCAATTTTTAAGTATGGGAGGCGGTGCCACTTTTTGAGGGCTAGGAGGAAAGAGACAAAAAGCCACTGGCTTAGGAAGATGACCATGTTCTAGAAACAGCCAAAGGGCCAGGGTGACAGTGATGGTCTAAAACAGGGTGCCTAGTAGAGGAAGAGCCTCAGAAAGACTGGATGAAGGAATCAAGGATGTTGGCTTGGAGCCCAAGACAAGAGGGGGATGTACTGCTGAAGGGCAGTGGTAAGTAAGGTTAGATGGATCTGCTTGACTTGGGATGGCAGAACTTGGGGCAAAGTCTGAAAGCAGTGAAGGCAGGCTGAGGAAATCCACCTTCATGTTCCTAAGTTACAAGATCAATGGACTAAGTCAAAGATTCAAACTGATAGCCCAATGTCCCAATTAGAGGGAGGGCCATAATCAGAACTAGTTCTTGGGTTTCTCATGCCAATATTCTTCCCATTTGACATTCTATTCACAGCATCCAAGAAATTCAATATTGGAAGGGATAATAAATACTTCCTAGCTCAATCTCTAGCCAAACAAAAATCTCCACAAGGCACTTTTAAGAAATGGGCATCCATTTCTCCTCCAGCAACTTGATGTCCTCCAGCAATGGGAAGCTCATTATCTCCCGTCCAACTTTGGGATAGAACTAATTTGGGAGATGAGTCCCATTACATTGAACCTGAACTTCCATATGTATATGTATATGTGTGTATATATATATGTATGTATGTATAGTGTATCCTAATAGATTAAAAAAACAAGAAATTCTCATCTCTTCCCATTATATGGGCACAATTTTGGTACATATGCAGCTCTTTGGGCAGCTAGGTGACATAATGGATAGAGCACCAGAACAGGAATCATAAAGACTCACCTCCCTGAGTTCAAATCTGGCCTCAAAAACTTTTCTCGGCAAGTAATTTAACTGTGCCTCAGTTTTCTCAACTGTTAAATGATCTGAAGAAGGGAATAGCAAACTGCTCCAGAATCTTTGCCAAGAAAACCCAAAACAGGGTCAAGAAGAGTCGGACACAACTAAGAAACAACTAATCTGGCACCTTGTTCTGTACATGTTGTCTATGTCATTCAAATGGAACCCTGTGAGGGCACTGCCATTTCACTTTTGTTATTGTACCCCCAGAACTTAGCACAGAAACTGACCCCGAGTCGGTCATTAATAAATGGCTGCTGACTGATGCTATAGCTGCCCAGGCCTGAATCCTGAAGCAGCTGGGAGCTCATTTAAAATCAGTCCCTTTCCCTGTTTATAAAGACCACCACCAGGAAACCTCTGCCAACTCCATTTTTAATGAGGTACGATTTGTTGCTTTGGGGAAAACTAACGTCTATTTGGGCAGAAACATCCTAAGACAAGAAAACCAAGGGCTGGCCATCTGAGAGCGAACAAAAGGCCTGAATCAATTACTGTGCAAGTACACAGAGCTCTCCTTCAAGTAAATAGACTCGATTTCCCAGCAACCTGGGCACGTCTTGACTGGGCAAAATGGAACATGTGGCCACACAAAAACGTACATCCAGTTTGGGATCTCCCTCCTTCTGACGTTGACAAATGCCCATTTTGCCGTCTAAGATACAAGGAGCACGGGAGCACAGCATGGATGAAGGATGCTAAAGCAACATGATTTCCATAAAAATGGAGGATGTCACAGGGAAATAGCAACAGAATTCTCTTCACAAACTGGGACTGAGCTACATTGATCACTCAGAAGAACATGTTACTCTGGCTTGGACTGAAGCAAAGAAAGACTCGTATTTGTAATGAGGTAAAACCTTAGCTTGGCTCCTCACTCAAGAGGCACATGGAGAAGTTGTCAATCAGCCAGAATGTACATGTCAAGTTTCTTGACTTATTTCCAGACAGAAAATTGACATGTAAATGCTGGCTGATTGATTAAAACTCAACGTTTACATGTGACTCTATGTCTATGTATGAGTGTATATATACACACATATACATTTTCAACAATATGTTCATGTATATATATAAATCCATAGGTTTCTATATAATGTTGATATGATATGATACAATTCTATTTGTGTCTGAGGTATAAATTGAGACATAATCTTCCTGATTCCTGTCTAGCACTATGTGGCAAAATACATAGAGTACTGAGCCTGTAGTCAGGAATATCAGAGTTTAATTTGTTCTCAGGCACTTGATATTATATAACATTATATTATATTATATTATATTATATTATATTATATTATATTATGTTATGTTACATTAATTAGCTGTCATTCTTGTATTACTCAAGCCCAGCATACTAGTGAATAAATATCTTTGGAAATACATTATTTCATTTTTTTTACCCATTCAATAAACATTTATTATTTGCCTATTCTACTCAAGGTATTGGGCCAGGTAATGGAGAAAATACAAAGCTTAAAAGTAAGCTATTTCTGTGCTCTTCTAGAATAAGGGACACATTTTGTCGTCCACCTGTCACCCATAATAACTATGTAGAGACTTTCCCCAACTTTCTGAGATGCACCATGTGAGATCACAAGACGTAGCCAGGATATTGATCCTTGTCTTTATGGATGTCATGTGTTACAGCCCCTGAGGGATGTCCAACACTATGGGCATTTCCATTAATCCCCAATTCTTCTTCATGACATAAAATTTTGGTTTTTTATTATTATAGTTTTTTATTTGCAAGACATATGCATGGTTAATTTTTTTCAATATTGACTCTTGCAAAATCTTCTGTTCCAACTTGTCCCCTCCTTCCCCCCACCCCTTCCCTAGATGGCAGGTAGCCCAATACATGTTGAATATGTTAAAGTATAATGACATAAAATTTTGAAATATTATTAGAATCATTATTGTTTCTACTATTTACTTTTACTACTATAACTACTGCTGCTACTACTACTATTATTACTACTACAACTACTGCTATACTACTACGATTATTACTATTACTACTACTAATCATTTATATACTTACTATTTATATAATGCTTACTACATTATAGTGCCAGGCACTATGTTAAGCATTTTGAAATGACTTCATTTGATCCTCATAACAACCCTGTGAGGTAGGTCCTATTAGGAACCCCATTTTACAGGTAAGGAAATTGAGGCAACCAGCAGTTAAATAACTGCCCAGGATCATCCAGTTTAGTAAGTTTTCTGAGGCAGAATTGGAACTCAGTTCTTACTGACTTCAAGTCCTGTGGTCCAGTCACTGCACCACACAGCTGCCCAAGGTCATGTAGGGAGGAAGTCAGTGCAAAATTCAGGATTTGAACCCCAAATTCACTATGACTCTCAATCCTGCACTCCAATAACACACGTTTAAGAAGCATCTGGAAAAATGTCCATAAAACAAAACGTAATTTTTTGGTGCTCAAGGGGGTTAACTTTCATTTTCTGGAAAATTCCCTTATATGGACCAGCTGCCTATGTCAGATGAACATGGTGTTGCTGTAGAAACCGAGGAGATTTCACAATGTGCAGCCAGCCAGCGCTAACATCCCAGCACATGGAAAACGAGCAAAGCAAAGGCTTGGAACAAAAATGCACATCACATCCACGCTGGGTCCTCCGGGCAATTCCAGGGCCGCCCTGATTCCCAGTGGGTCCGGGAGCTGACTTGTGGAGTTTCCAGAAGGCATCCACCGGGCTGCTGGGATGAGAACGGTTTTCTAAGGCTTATGGACAATCCAGAGAAAGTCGAAGCTAACTCAAAAGGGGTGGGTGGCTCCAGGGCTCTTAATGGCTGCTGCAGGCCTGGCAATTCAATGCCAAATTAACCCAGTGACAATCTTTTGTTCCTTCCACAAAGCAGTCACACTGCCCTGCATTTAATAACATTACAAGACAACCCTGCCAAATGGGCTTTAAAAGAATGATTCACCAAGAAGTGAATCTGTTATTGTTTTCTAAGAAACACCAAATAAATGGAACACTCAGCAACACGGCCTATAAAGGCTCCCAGGTGGTCCTTGGAGAAGACCAGATTGGCAGTCCTCAAGACACCCCAGAGCAAGGCTCTCTAATAGCCTGAGTGTGAGGGACTGAGATCATCCAACTGCAAAACATGAATGTAGCTTGGAAATGCCCTTGGAGAGCATCTCACAGGGGGTCCTTAACCGTGGTTTTGTTTTAATATTTAAATAATAATAACAATACTGAAATATCATCCTTAAGGTTTGAGAAACATTTTACAGATATGTTTTGACATTTTGATAATACAGGAACGACTTCCTTTGTGATCTTATGCCTTTTATTTCATGAATTTAAAAACATGATTCTGAGAAGGAGCCCATTTACTAGACCAGCAAAAGGGTCCATGAAACACATGGTGAAGAACCACCATGTAGATTTTAGTCTAATCCCCTTGTATTACAGATGAGGAAACTGAGGCTTGATGATGATAAATACCTTGCCAAAAATCACACAAGAAGAAAGAAATGAGACAGATCTGAATCCATTTCCTCTAAGTCCCAATTCAGTCTTCATGTCATCTTACTGCAAGATGTAGCTGGCTGTCCATCAGATTTTCAGGGAGTCCTAAAGTCCTGTAGAATCTTGGCTTGGAAGGGTTTTGGGGGGTCCCCTACCCTACCATCCCCCATGCAAAGATGCCTTCCACAACATCTCTGACAGACATTGCTCCACCCTCCCTCCACCTTTGCTTGAACTAAGAATAGTGAATTCACTATCTCCCAAAGACCATATTCCATTTTGAACAGTCCTGATTGTTATTAAGTTCTTCCCGGTTTAATACTAACATTTATTTCCTTGAAAGTTCCCCACATGGTTCTAATTTTGCCCTCAAGAGTTACCCAGAATGAATTTAACTCCATCGACAAATGATCTCCCTTTGAATACTTGAAGGTTCTCCCACAAAGAGAAAATCACCAGTAGATTGTGGTATCTGGGACACGGGCACCAGGCAAGCACCATGAAATGAATTTCGTGTATGTGAAGAGAAAATTTGGGAAATGAGATAAAAAGATTCTAATGAACCATTTTCTCAAACACCAACACAGCGAGTGAGAAGAACATGACCCAGGAAGATAGGTGATATTGAGGAAAGAGTCCAATCTATGTCTGAGTACAAATCCCCACTTACAACCCACTCAATGTCCTCTGAAGACCTCTGCATTAGGGAATGGGAAATCCCTTACCTCCTGAAGCAGCATATTCTACTTTGAGAGAGTTCTGTTTGTCAACAAGTCTTTCCTGAGATTCAAGCCTCAGTTTACCTATTTATAATTTCCATCCACAGAATCTCATAGGAGAGATAGGACTCCCACAAGCCAAGGGAGCAAGTTACCTATGGAGCAGGAGAGCACAGGTAACTCTGCTTGCCCCCAAATAATCCTAGCTACCTGCATTCACTGCTTGTTTGGATTCTAGGCTTTAGAACCATGAAATTTCAGGACCAAAGAAGTCATAATCTACTAAGGAATATCAGGCCCGGGGATGCAGGAAAATGTCTCTACTTTAATGATCTTTATGAAATTTAAGGGTGAAATTTAATGCTAAGTAGCTTACTCAATATGGTTCCAACAAATGGCCCCAAAGAAGTGCCCCGAAGCTATCTTGAAGTATCCTACTGGAATATCCTAATAGAGGACAGAGTTACCACTGGAAAAAGGAAGCTTCCACATGAACAAAGGCCCTTTCTCAATGCACATCAGCACTTTCTCTACAATTGACAATCTTAGAGAGATGCCCAGAGCAAAAGCGCCAAACATGTGGCCCACAGCTGCCCACCACAGTCCTGCCTGAGGCCAGAAGGTAATTCCAATGTAATTGAGAAATATTTAACAAAATAAATAAGATAAGACAGAACACAGATCATGTTGATAGGTGGCTTTCTAAAGGACCCTTAAATATAGTTTCGTGGCCGCCATTTCTATTTGAGCCACTGGCCCGTAGATATCAGAAATGGGACTCAAATCCAGGTTTTCCTAGTTCCAGTATCAGATTCCTGGCCACTCTGCCACAACTGTCTCCCTCTCCTACTATCCTATTTTATTAAAAATAATAAATGAGTTCCCAGCACCCAGACTGCCACCCTTTAGTCCCTAACACTTCATATGTTTCCAGTGATTTGATTGTCTGAGGAGGCAAACGGTTTCTGAAGATAACCTTCTGAGAGACCTTAGTTTGAGCGGTCTCCTGAACATCCTTAAGGCAACAAAGGATTAAATTGAGTATTTTCTTACTCGATAATTTTCCGATGGGGTACCCTGGGACAAGGATGTTTTAACAAGGGTTTTGTAGGAAAGTGAGCATACAGACGTCCTCATGTATAAGATGCAACAGCTGGGAATGATCTTGGAGATCATGAAGATCACAGAGCTGCGAGTGGAGGTAGAGGGGGAAACTGAGGCTCCTTGTCTGGAGGGTCACACGACTAGTAAATATCTGACACAGGATTTGAACTCAGATTTTCCTTCCTACAAATCCAATATTCACTGTGCTTACTCATGCACTTCATTTTTATAGAAAAGAAACTCAAACTCAGAAGTGTTAAGGGATCCATGGTCATATAGAAAGTGAAAGATCCAGGATCTGAACTCAGACCTCTTCCTCCACTAGAACATAAGCTCTCTGAGGGCAAGGACTGTTTTTCTTTCCCCAGCACTTAGAATATTGATTGGCGCACAGTAGGTGCTTCATGAACACTATTGACTGGATGAATATCCTAGCTGCAAGCCAAGAGCTTTGTAAGAAGTCCTTGCAAATGTATGCAGAGGGGAAGGGAAAAAAGAAGGGAGAAAGGTCTCACTTTCAAGATAAACCTGGACCCTGAGACATGGGGAAAACTTTTCCTCATCAGCCCCAAACAGTGAGACTGTCTCTCAGCTGTATGCCCCCCAAGGGACCTGAAACAGCCTAGAGCTAAGCCAGTGGAGGATTGGGGGGATGGGGGGAATTGAGCCTGAAGTTCACAAAGAAAGTGAATCTTTTCATTATCCTGAGTCAGGGAGAAATGTCTATTCCCTTCTTAAAAACAGAACCCATGATTCCTAGCAATTCCAGAGGGGCATTTACCATAATAATCCCATCTCTGGAAAGCACGAGGATAAAAGGACTGGGTCTGTGGATCTCCCACTCTAAATGCAAGTCCCGAGCTGCAGAGGCGACACCTTGGAGGTGTTAAGGCAACACCTTTGTCGCAGAGGACACAGAGAAGAAAAAAATAGGCCTTGAAAAGTGAACCTACTCTGTAATGAAGAAGGATAGAGCCCAAGCCCTGGCTGGCTCATTAAAACCACCCCTTCTGGCTAACCCCCAAAGCCCATTTTCTAAGCTTAACACAATCGAAGGGAGACTGCTGGAAATTTGAAATGGAGAATTTGCAAAGAGATGGAAAGAGATCTTCCCGATAACAGTCATTGCTCTGTCTCTTCCAGACCTCAACCTGACAATTAGCTCTCCTACAGGAAGGCCAATTACAGAAAATAAGGAGTTGAAGCTTTCGCTAATAATAGGTGCTGAACCAGTGATGAGTTCTTTCCTTTCCTTTTCTTTCCTTTTTTTTTTTTTAAAGTACATTCCTAGGCTCCATCAGTAAAGAAGACAGGACTTGGATCAGTGTCACCAGAATGCAAACAATCGTCTGCATGGACAGTCTTAGGGAGAATTCAGATGATTGGGGTGCAGAGGTTATAATTTATACGGGGGAGGAGACGAAGAAACTATACATAGGAAAAGAGATGGGTTCATCGTATAGTGAGAATGAAGGATGCTCAGTGGTCAACTCACTCAAGAAAAAGCTTCCTTCTCTTCCCTAGCATGGGGGATAGGTTTCCTCAATCTGATTCCTGGGGGGATGAGGGCATGAGATAGATTGTATGGGATGGATGGGTTACAGTATATATCGACAGAAGGAGTCTCCATATTAATGAGATCATGAATCCACAGAGCACTGAAGGATAACTGAAGAGGAGGGGGGAGAGATGCTACTCTCAATATGGTCCTTGGCTTGTGAATGGGACAAGAAATCGATTCCCTGACTGTTTACTAAATAGACACATCATCCTCACTACCAACCGTCATTCTCCCAGTAAGAACAACAACCATATATGCAATATAGATTTATATAATAATATAAAATTATTATCATAACCATACTAACAAATGATATTTCCATAGGACTAAGGGCTAACCCTGTGATGTTCTTAGGATGGCACATTTCCAGGCACCAATGGCAACTGGTACTTTTGCTCTGACTTAGTCTTAAAGAGCTATCTAGAACCCTGAGAACATAAGCCTCCTGAAGGTCGGAGCTCACCTTTGTCTTTGTATTTCCAGTACTGCTGAGCCTAGCCCATGGGGATAGAGACTAGATTGGAGATTTTATTGGGACTCCCAGAGAAGGAAATTACATCTACCAGTGCAAGAGTTCCTTCTCCGTAACTCACAACCTACAGGCATTGCATAGGACACTAGTGAAGTCCATCTTGCCCAGGCTGACAGTATATGTCAGATGTGGAACTTGAATCCAGAATTTCTTGGCTGTGAATTTGGCCCTTGACATACTACAGCAGACACAAAACAAAGGCTTTTTGGCCGATTCATTGATTTTCACTCTTTCTCTACAAAATTCTCTGTGCCAAAACTATCCATGAATTATTTCCATAATATTCTGTGCCTGTTTGCATATCTTTTGCTGACATCAGTCCTGAGTGAAGTGTTTCCCAACCTCTTCTTTCATCTATTTTCCTCTATCCTTCCATTCTCTTCCTCCATCTTCCCCCATCTTTCCATGCTCTTCCTCTATGTATCTTCCTCCATCTCTCTGTCCTCGTGTTTCACCTTGTTTCCCCTTCCTTCCATCTGTCTGCTTTCACCTTCAACCTCTTCACCTATCTTTTCCCATCTTTCTGTCCTCTTGTTTCATCAACCTTCCACCTTCCTTCCATTTTCTTCCTCTACATTTGACTCCATCTTTCATTCTCTTCCTCCATCTACCTTCCTCCATTCTTCCAACCTCTTCTCACATGGATCCAAACTTTATCCTTCATTCAAAACACACCATGTGTCCCACCTCCTCCGTGATACCTTCTCTCACTACCTCAACTCACAGGAACCTGAACTCTTACAGTATTTAATTGACTTTATGGCTTATTTTTCTATGATTTAGTTGCTGAGTATGCTTGTACTTGACAAAAAGACATGTGACTGAGGAATCTAGAAGGCTGCTGGCGTTGGAGAAACCAAACCTGTGTCTCAGTTCTGGTTCTTGTTTCCTCATTGACCTTAGACCAGTCATTCCATTTTGGGGTCTCTGTTTAGTCTCTCAGAGGAAGGCTTTGGAACAGATGGCCTCTAAATGCCTACCTAGTTCTAAAAGCTATGATTCTAAAGTGCATTGGACCTAGACTCCTCAAATCACAGAATTTGTGAGCTAGGAAGAACCTCAAAGAGAACTATTTCAAAATTTCCCTAGAGCCCAAATTCCTTTGACATTATTAATAATTGATAATCCTTCCTTCTCTCCTTCTCTCCTTCCCTCCCCCTTCCTTCTTTCCTTCCCTCCCTCCTTCATTTCTTCCTTCCTTCTTTCTTTCCTTTCTCCATTCCTTCCTTCCTTCCTTCCCTCATTCTCTCCTTCCCTTCCTCCTTCCTTTCTTTCTTTCTTCCTTCCTTCCTTCTTTCTTCCTCCATTCCTTCCTTCCTTCCCTCATTCTCTCCTTCCCTCCCTCTTTCTTTCATTTCTTCCTTCCTTCCTTCCTTCCATGTTTCCTCTCTCTCATTTGTCTATATCTGGAGGTCACTGTTGGAAAATCTCTAATAAAAGAGCAGTCATCTCCTCTAAGCCATCCCATTTTGGGGTCGTTCTAATTATCAGAAAACTTTTAGAAGATGAGATTCCACCACATGCTAGTGAAGCAAGCACATAGAAATTAGGGGTAGAATATTTCTAAGATTTCTTACAGCTTTAATACTCTACAATCTGTGATCATACTTCTTGGGCCGCCAACCAGCTTATAAACTCCAGAGGCCAGAGGATACAGCCTATAACTGATATCTCTTCTCTGGCTCTGGCCCACTTGCACTTTGTATATTTGTGGAATGAATGACTGAATGAGCAAATAAACATATGAACCAATGAATACAATAAATGGAGAGACCGAGGCATAGATATTTGGATAGAAAAAATGGACAGCTAGATGAATGAATGACTGAATGAGCAAATGAACATATGAATAGATGCACAAATGAATGGAAGAATGTATCTAAGTATGATTGGATAGACGAATACATGGAATAATGGATAATTGAATAAACACATGGATGGATCTTCAATAGGCATTAGTTAAGCACTTACTATGTGCTAAACAGGAAAGTGGATAGCTGGATAGATAGAAGAATAAAGGAAGGAATGGATGAATGAACTTCTGAAATAAAATCTGCATTTCCCTCAGCTGAATTTTATCTTAAAAAAAAAAAAAAAGAAATCCAAAGTAGAGAACCATCTGTGATGGCGATTCTGGACACTGCTCTGACAGGGAGTGTTGTCTGGATGATTAATGGTCCTTCCACTGAACTCTGTTAAAATCCAAAGTGACAACACCTGTCAAGGGAGCCCTTGATTGAGTCCAGTCTCAGAAGATCACTTAGCTAAAACATGGCAGCGCGCTTCCCTTAATTTGACCAGCAGAGGAATTCTAGAACTCTCAGAAATTTGCTTTGGCAAGAGGGCGAGGACATCACGGCACCATCGGAGCAGGCTCAGCTACTTGGGCAGCCCGAGACATTTGCAGTTTCAGGTTTCTGAAGACACAAAGGAGAACTCAATGTATAGCAAGACCCACACCAAGATGGAAGGCAGCCTACCTGAGGCCAGGGCAGCTGGGGGGGGGAGAGTGAGGGGGGATTCTGCCCTCTTTTTAAAAACCAAAAGCACTGATTCTACAAAGGTACATTATAATATATCTTGTATATTAGTTAGATGGATAGATAATATATATATAATTCCTTGCAAATATAATGTCCATATTGACAGAAGACAGTCAGGATTGCAAGTAAAAAAAAAAAATCATGTTTACATCTTAGATTGTTGTTCTTTAGTTGTTCAGTTATGTCTGATTCTTCATGTACCCACGGAGCACAGCACATCGATGTCAACCATGGAGATTTCTGGGCAAAGATACAGGAGTGCTTTGCAATTTCCTTCTCCAGTTAGCCGAGACAAAATAGAAGTCAAGTGACTTGATTACAACCTCCAGATATAGACAAATGAGAGAGAGGAAAGCTGGAAGGAAGGAAGGAAGGAAGGAAGGAAGGAAGGAAGGAAGGAAGGAAGGAAGGAAGGAAGGAAGGAAGGAAGGAAGGAAGGAAGGAAGGAAGGAAGAAAAGAAAGGAGGGAGGGAGGGAAAGGAAGGATCTAATGTTCATTGGTGTATATAAAAGGCCTATCTGCAAGTCTGTTAATCTAAGCTGCTTCATTAAATATAGCACAGCATCCAAACATGGAGCCTTCCTTTGGCCTCCAGTGTGGGTATACAATTCACTAGGCAGAAGCAACTTTGAGGATGAGTGAGAGGGAGCAGAGGACCCCTCATTTTTCAGGGGGCTTGGGCCCAGATCCCTGGACTGGCTTGCTCGAGATCACAGAGGTTGGAGGCAGCGGAGCATTTTGCAGCTCTGGGAAAATAGTAGCCAAAAATGGATTGATCTTGATTTCTTGACTCACGGCTACATAATGTCCATGAGCAAGAACTAACTGAAAATCACCCAGCAGACAACAGAGTGGAATGATTGAATTGTGTCTTTATGAATAAGTTAACAACCCTTTTCTTAAGAATATGGATGTTTCAATTTTAGTCTGCAGGACCTGGAGCCATGGATATAGTTGCCTAGTAGGCAGATATCGGATAAACACTTACTGATGGTCTGTTTAAGTGATTGAAATACTCCTGAGAAGGGCACAGTGGTACAGTATGACAGATTTGGAGACAAATGATCTGGATTCTGCCATTTAATTCCTGAGCAAATCATTTCACCCACTTAAGCCTCAGTTTCCCCATCTGTAAAATGAGGTGATTAGACTAGATGCCCGTTAAGGCCTTTTTCACCTCCAAATCTATGGTTTGATGGTACGCTGTGCTCTCGGGATCACAAGGGCTGCCATCTATAGCCAATGGCCTCCCGAACAGACTGCAGGATTTAGGACTCAGAAAAATCTGAATTCGAAGCCGTGTTTCTGTCACTCACGAGAGAACAAAACTCTCAGTTGGGTTATCTCTGAAATGGGGAAACAAATCCCTGTGATCCTTACCTCTCTGGGGGATAGGGAAGCCCATATGCCATAATGTGTGTAACCCTTAAACTGCTACAGAAATCTTGGCTATTATTTGTATGAATCCCACAGAATATGTGGCTCGAAGGCACCTTAGACACGATTTGGAACAACCCCCACATTTCCCCAGGTAAGAAAGCAGAAGACCTAAGATCGCCCAGGTAGACAATGGCAGAGCCAGGTGCCCTGATAACACATCTAATACTCTTTGGCACGCTAGCTTAGGGACTCAGTTTCCTCATCTGTAAAGTGAGAGGGCTGGCCCAGAGATGCCTCTAGAATTTCTTTCAGCTTAAATTCTATGATCTCAAGATTACAGACAGATGGCTTTCTACCTTGAGATTCTTCCTGGGGCTCTGTGTTAAATGAAAAAACTTCCCTTCGGCGTGTCCCACATTATCATGCTTGGAATCTTCCAGACTAAGGGTCATAAATACACCCAGGGAGAGGCAGGGCAGGGGTTCGAGCTTTGATGTGTGACCTTGGCCCGCCGTCCGGTCAGTCGTTCATCACGATAAAAAAAAAAAAAATGAAAGAGAAAGATCAGGTGTTGATTCATGTGGCGGCAGATGACCCAACATTTATTATGATGAAACATGAAGAAGAGAAAGAGAAGGCATTGGAGGTGAGGGGTGCAAAGGTCAATGAGATCAAGCAACTTCTGCAAAGTTAAAACAGACTCACAGGTGAGAGCAACCATCAGTTTTGAGGTGAGAGAGATAGGAACAAAAATGGTAGCCATTCAACAGGAGCTCCCAAAGGCAGGCCATTAACGGCAGCTCTCTGGCCCCTTGATCTCTCTAGGTGGGCTGAGGCCTTCCTCTGGCCAGCCCAAGTCTTGCTTCAAGGTTCTTGTTAGTATAAAGCAAACTCTATGCTAATCAGTCCATCACCTAGTCACATTTATTAAATGCCTACTGTATGGCGGAGCGCAAAGATCCAAAGTCAGAATTTAAATATCCCTTGTCTTCAAGAAGCTTATACTCTATTAAAGAAAATATATATACGACTAAGTATATGTGTACATATACCCCTAAGTGTAGGTGTGTATAAGTACATCTTTATTCAAACCTGTCCAAAATAAATATAAGGCAGTTGTGTGGGGAGGGATCAGTAGGAGAAAGGTCTTGAACTGAGTCTTAAGAAAGAAGAAGCAGCTCCCACCATACTGGAAAACAAGTCAGAACTACACCCCTAAAGCTATTCATCTGTCCATACCCTTTGATCTAGAGATAACCCAAAGAGATCTAATATTTTCCAGAGCTAATATCTTCCAGGGGTCTTTGCTGCCACGCTCACACAAGATTACAAACAGAAATAACTTCACAGCTGGTGTTAGGTGTCAGTCAATCAATAAACATTGGTTATTTATAAATATTATAAACAATAAACACTGATTGAGATCTGCCACCTGCAATGTGCCAGATGCTCAGCTAAACATTGGGAATATGAGAATGAAATGAAAGACAAATTCAGTTCAATAGAGAGATGCAAAAGAAGAGGATTGGGGAGCAAAGCTGTTCCTGCGTGGGGACGTTTGAAGAAGGTAGACCGGGAGCTGGGTACCTACACACAGTGAATGGTCATTGCTTGTTGGACAATCAAGGTCAAGAAAAACAGTGCTAATCCTGCAATGGGATGGGCCCTTCCTCATCAGCAGGTTTCGCCTTCAGACCAGTTATCTCTTTGTTGGGCACCATGTGCAGCCCTGACCTTCCAAATCTAAGATCCCATGATTGTAGGGAGGGCCCTTACAGCGACTCCCGCTGACTTCTCAGTGATAGCTCCAGTAGGAATTTGACAGCTCCCTAGTATTCAAATAATCAAACCTACTCAAGATCACTTGAGGCCTTTTGCCAAAGTGCCCCTAGTGCAGAACAAAACTCAGCTCTTCCCATTTTTTGTTGCTGAATTTGGATGGGCCTCTGACCTAGAATGATTTCTGAGTGATCTCAAGTCACCCTCCATTATAATCACACAATAAAATCATATTAGAGTTAAACAGAACCCTGGTACCAACTGCCTCATTTATAGAAGGCTAGGGGTCCAAGGTCACAGAGATATATCAAGGGTCTCCTAACTTTTAGCCCTCACTCGTTTCAACGGCAACCATCCATCAACAAGCAAATTTTTTCAATGTTTTCCATGTGTTAGGCACTTGAGAAATGAAAAGGAAATCAGTTAGTCCTGGTTACTCGGGATTTATTTTGAGTTTGATTGGAGGATTAAGCTCCTTTCTTTAGGAAAAGCTAGCCTAACAGTTAAGCCCAACTAACAGGGATCTTCTTTTAAATCTAAGTTGTTTATAGATTTAGCGAATGGTTAGATTTATAAGACTTTTTCCATTAGCGGTAGGTAATTTAGAATAAGACATCTATCTTTGTAGGAATAAAATAATCATAGGGTATAAGACTCTTCTCAAAGACTCAATTCCCCTTTCCAGCAACTGGAAAAATGGGAGCTGACTAAAGGGTGAGTTCCCTTTTCCAGTCTTAATGGAGAAGCTTTTTTTTTTTGAACTAGAGGTTAAATTCTAAATTCTAAGATTGGCACCTGGAAGATGGTGGATGAATGCTAACTACAAACCCCAAGTTCCTCCTTCTCAGTGAACTTTCTGGTTAAAAAGGCAAGGAATTCTGGGGGAATCTCACTCTGACAGAGAAATTTTGCCAGCAGTATGAATCTGGGTGAGAAAAAAGATTAGGAGAAGTGAACTAGTCAGATCACTTGGCTTACCCAAGCGAACTATGTTCAAAACAACTTTTAATTCATTTTTTCTATTATGAAAATAAGCTCTGTAAATCAGTCCTTTGCCACTAATTATGAGGAATTAGTTGACCTGACTTAACTGTCATTAAGAAACCTCAGTTTATTTTTACTTTAGATAATTAATTTTAATGGAAACAACATCAAAAATTAAAGTCTCTGCCTTCAAGGAGAAAGCTCTGTTTCTAGTGTTCTTCTCTATCATGATTATTATTGTGATTGTAATAATAGTGGCTGTTATTCTCTCTGTAGCTCAATGGAGTTCAGATAGAAAAATTATTATCGTCTTCCTTAGAAGGTAAGCTTCTTGAGGGCAGGATTGTTTCGGCGGCTGCCTCTGTAACCGCAGTGACGGCACATGATAGGAGCTTAATGCTTATGGACTAACCGATCACGGATTCATCATCATCATCCTCACCCACCGCTGCCATCGGCCACATCCAGACAACCCCAAGGCTAGTGAGCCTT
The DNA here is from genome assembly GCF_016432865.1 of Antechinus flavipes. Taxonomy (NCBI): domain Eukaryota; kingdom Metazoa; phylum Chordata; class Mammalia; order Dasyuromorphia; family Dasyuridae; genus Antechinus; species Antechinus flavipes. The sequence continues at coordinate 462,937,447 of NC_067401.1, forward strand.
GGTCCGATTCTGCTCATCACAGCTGAGTGGTCTCTTGTGACCTTTCCACCCAGCTTCGGGGCAGGGATGGAAAGTTTTGGGAGCTGCTGTGTAAACATGGTGGACAGAAATTAGAGGCTGTAGACCATAAGACAGTCAATCACTCCAGCGGCAAACAGCCTTTGTCTGGAAAACTGTTGACTTGCACAGTTAACATTCAATGAAAGGCCATTCCAGTGACCTGGTGGAGAGTTCGAGGTTAATGGTCCAACAAAGGGAGGAGTCAGTTTCACCTCCGCTGCCCAGCGTCATTTATTCCTTACACCAACTGCTGGCTGAATGGAAAATATTAAGCATTAGAATGTTCGTGGACAGCACCTAGAGGCAAAAGGCCTCGGAAAAAAGGGCCAAAACTTTTGTTTTTTTCCCTCGCGATGATTTTAGAGTATTATGGGGATGCTGGCAAGTGTGGCCCAGTGGAGGGAACATTAGGTATGGAGTCAGGGGTCTGCCATAAATTGGCTGAATGATTTGGGGTCAGTTCCTCCACATCCATGAGCCTCAGTTTCCCAGTTTAATAGTTTAGATCACATATTTCAACCTCATCAATTCTATGACTCTATCAAGAAATCCACAATAATTCAAGAAATGCTTTCTACCTGCTATGAGTTGGGGATACGAAGGAAAGATAAAATAGTCACTCGGGCTAGAAGGTACTCAAGTGACCTCAAGTCCAACCATGTTACTTGACAGAAACTGAGGACTCTGGAGGTCATAGAAGCCTTGTGCTTCTATTATCAAAAGGAAACTCAAGAGTCATAAGTTCACTCCTTTTCCCCCTTTTTAAACTGGGACCAAATGACTTAATCCTAAAGATTTTGTGATTTAATGGAAAAGAAATCATTTTAATCGATTTAAATAGGTTTTTTCCTATTAATCATTAATATAAATAATTAACATAAGTGTTAATAAATAGGCTTATACAAGGCAACCACAGAGAAAAAAGTTGTAACATCTGGGGAGCATGTAAGCAAAATTTTGAAGAAAATTAGGGATTCTAGGAAATATAGGAAAGGAAAGAGAGCATGCTGGGTATGAAGCACAGCCCATGCGAAAGAATGGAGATGGGAGACTGAAGGTGGAGAAGTCAGGGGGAGATAAGCAAGCCAGTCTGGCTAGATCATGGCACACTGGACATAAATGATGTCACTGGAGCCTCACAACTCTGTAATATAGCTATTGAGGATATGATAAGATTCATTTTACAGATGGGCAAACTGAGGCTAACTAAGATGCTTAACTGTTAGCCAGTCACCTTTGCCAACACCTTCCTCCAACTCGACAACCTGAGGCAACTTGACCAGGATCACACAGCTAATAAAGGTCTAAGGTTAGAGTTGAACTCGGATCTTACCCCAAGTCCAGCATTTCTATTCACGGCCCCACCCTGTTGGTGTTTAATTATTTCAGTCATCTCCAATTCTTTGTGACCCCATTAGGGGTTTTCTTGGCAGAGATACTGCAGTGGTTTGCCATTTTTATCTTCGGCTCATTATACAGATGAGGAAACTGAGGCAAATAGTATCCACTGACTTGCCCAGTTAGTAAATGTCTGAAGCTAGATTTGAACCCAGCTATGTCTTATCAGACTATTTCCCTGCTCCCCATTATACACAGCCTCTGGTTAATATTTTTAATGATGAGGAGCTCACTACCAACGAAAGCCACCGAGGCCATTAAATGGCTAGTAAGCGGGCAAATCTTAAATCAGTATGAAAGCTAATTATTATTATGGAATACTATCTGTCAGCCTCCAATCTGGCTCCCTGTAACCACCCCCAAGTATTTTTCTTCCCCGTGCCAGTCCTTTGTATATATAAACGTCTCCCTCTAGGTTTTCTCTTCTCCAGGTTAGAAGGTACTTAGAGACATTCTGTCCCCCCAGATCCCTCTCCTGCCAGCTTGGGGGTTATCCCATTTGTTTGGACAGCTCTTTTCCTTTCTCAGGATTTGGCCTCATGAGAATAAACCAAACTCCAGAAAGATCGAGTCCCCCTTTTAAAAAATCTAAAATAATAAATCGAAGAATATCAGTCAATGGCATAAATGGCAATAAACTCGAAGCTTGAGCATTCAAAGTTGAAAGAAGTCTTTTTGGTGGGGGGGGGCTCCCCCCTCACACCGGGCCCTTTGAAAGGAACCTCGCCAGGAATGTTAATAAGAGAAGCAAAGTCACGCATGACCCACACCCGCGCTGCTGAGTGTCTGGTCAAACTTCAGCAAATGTAACCTGATGTCTCGGGCTCATCTTTCTGCCGAAGGGAGCTCAGGGAGTCAAACAGAATTAACATCACGAGAGCGCGCCCATTCAAAAATAAACCATTAAAAAAAAGTTAATCCTGGGTTTCATTCGAGTGTCTCATGCTGTCTGGAGAGTTATCTCAGCTGCCTGCATGAATTACAGCGCGCCCCTCGGCCCCGGGGCGGGCTACCCAGCAGCAGCAACTCAGATGCGGCCTGACGCTTGAGTGAAGGACAAAGACGCCGACCCCAGAGTATCACCCCCAGTGACATAGCGAGGAACCTCAAAGTCTGATTGCTTTTCAATCACTTCAATAAACCAATCGATAAACCAATAAAGCATTATTAAATGGGCCTGTGTACCAAAAGGCACTTAGATAGCTCGGTGGGTAGAGCATAGGGATTGGAGTTGGGATTATCTGAGTTCAAATATGGCCGGAGATACTCACTTAGCCATATGACCATATGCAAGTCACTTAACTCCGTTTGCCTCAGTTTCCTCATCTGTAAAGTGACCTGGAAAAGACAGTGGCAAAGCACTCTAGTATCTTTGCCCAGAAAACCCATATGGATGGCACTAGCATGGGATCATGGGTCATGAAGAGTTGGACACGTCTAAATGCCTGACCGACAACAAAAATGTTAGGAACACTGGGGAGGTCAAAGCGAAAAGGAACCGGCTTTTATATCGAACTGAATGTTCCCAAGCATGTGACATACACGACCTTATTGCTAGGTCTTCAGGAGCAGCCTGTAGACGTGTTCATTAAGAGAAGTCTTATTATTATCCCATTTTACTGATGATGAAATGGGGCAAACAGGGGTCATGCAGGGGTACTAGTTCCTAGTGTCTGAAGCTGCATCTGAACCCAGGTTTTCCTGACCCTGGATCCAGAGCAAATTCACTCTAGGGAAAAGGTTAGATACTCTTATATCAGTTGAGGGGAGGGTTTGATGGCTTCCCATTTTCATTCATTGTTCTGTTTCTGTGGCAATGAAGGATCAGAGATGGATTCCCTCTAAATTAAGGTTTTCTTCCTAGGGAAAGCTCCAGGCTTGTTGCCCTCATTACAGATGCTGCTTAATTGTTAGCTGGTCACCTTTGCCAATACTTTCCTCCAAGGAATTGAGTCCAATAAGTGACTTAGCAGGCCCCGATGGGCCAAGGCAGCAAATGACACCCTTGCTCTGGAATCAGAGGTTCAAATCCTGATTTAGCACTGACTGTGTGCCCGTGAGCAAGCCTCGGCTTCCCCATCTATATATGGGGGGCAGTTGAACTCAATGACCTTTGTGCTATTTAATCTAAGATCCCATGAACCTCCCTACCCTCAGTTCCTCATCTCGAAAAAGAGGGCTTTGTTCGATATGGGAAAGCTCTAGATGAATGATCCCATAATAAGTATGAGGAAGTCGGGAAAGGTCTAGAGAGTGGAATGTTTACACGCTGAAGGGCCAGATAAGGAGCGGAGCTCATCCAAGGAGTAGGAAGAAAGCGGGGAGGGAGAGAAGGCTGAGGATTAACAGCAGTTTTTCTTAAAGTGGGTCATGGGCATATGTTGGGTGTGTCTGCATTCAGAAAAAAAAAAGAGAAAGGGAAACTGAGGCAGCATCCTCTTAGGGGAAACAGGAGGATCCTGGCTAGAAGGCCCCTTGAGATCACCCATTTTTTAGGTGAATGAGATGAGTCGCAGGGAGGAGGAATGAATCACCCCATTGGCTATTACTTAGCAGAGCCAGTCTCTGGACCGAGGTGTTGTGATAGCAAAGCCGATGGTCTTTCCAGAGTACCAGCAGCCCCTCTCCTCAGAGGGCTTCTCTGCAAGGCTGCTTCCCCTGTTTCTGCTGCTTGGAAAGCAGAGGCCCAGTGAAGGAAGGGCCAAAAGACTGCAGTCCTTCCTCACCTGCCCTGACAGCTGCTCCCAACCTGGAGATCCTAATCTTTTGTTTGTGGGTCCCAACTGTCAAGGGAAGGATTAGGATTGTAAGTGAGGAGAGAGCAGAAGTGTGGATGCACACGCTCTACCACTGTGTGAGCACGCGCATGTGCATACATACACACACACATACACACACACGAGTGAGAAGATCACTAAAAGGAGGGGGAAAAAAAAGAAAGATAAGACCATAGAGTTAGAGCACAAGGAACCCCAGAAGCCAGATAATTCAATCCCCTCATTTGACAGAAAAAGAAACTGAGGCAAGGAGAACTTCCATGACTTGCCCAGGAGTTCCCAGGATTCAAATCCACATCTTCTGACTCAAAAACCAGAAATCTTTCCATTGTACTGCAGGCCCTGAGGGAGGTATAGAAATGTACTTCCAGATAGAAAAATCACCAAAAAAGGTCTTTCTCCCTCCCACAACAGCAGAATGTTGAAGTATTTTCAAAACAAATAAAATAAAGATGATAATCAAGTCTGCACTGAAATATATGACTCTTCAATATATAAAAACCCACAGAAATTAGTAAGTGCATCAGGGGTTAAATCTGGCCCATGGCATTGAGTCTATCAGATAATGTTTGAGAATCAAAGAAAAACAGAATCTCTGAGTTCGAAGGGAGCTCTGAAAGCATCTAGTCCAACCCTTTCATTTTACAGATAAGGAAACGGAGGCCTTGGGAAGGTAAATAACTTGAGATGATTAATTTAGAAAAGAAAGGGACCAACTAGACCAAGTCCTTTTTTTTCTAATAGATTAAAAAAAAAAAGGGCTATCAAAGTGAAAGGACAATATATAGCTAGCATTCCTATAGCCATTGTATATGTAGTTAAAAGTTTGCAAAATATTCATTAATATCTCATTTTTATTTCCCTAACAGTTTTGAGAAGTAGGTGCTATTAATACTCCCATTTTACAGATGAGAAAACTGAGGCAGGCAGAAGTTAAATGTCTTAGAAATAAAAGTGGCCTCAGGGATCCTATCATTCAACTCCACTGCAAAGCATGAAATCTGTCTCTGAGATACTTGGCAAATGTGAGTCCTGGAGAAGCAACATGGAACACATTGACTCATTGATTCTGGAGGCAGAAGGACATTGAAAAAGTCACCTCACTCTCTCAATCTATCTCTTCAGCTGGATAAAAGAGTCACTTATGCATTCATTGATATAGCTGGAGCACAAGACAGACAAGACATTAGGAAAGAGAAATATATTTTTAAAATAGTTACCCCCATTTTGCAGTTAAAGAAACTGAGGCATGCAGAAGTTAAGTGACTCCACACAGCATTTTCACTCTCTTGGTTGTTTCTTTGCATTTTATTTTCTTTCTCATATTTTTCTTGTGCAGCAAGATATATATTCAAAATAAATTCAAGTGAGAAAAAAGGGTAGAGGCAAAACCAAGAAAAAAGTACATGGGCTGTTGAACAGCCCATGTGCTCCATTTGTATCAAGAGATCATGTATCCAGAACAATATGTATCCAGAATAATATGTATCCAGCATGTTGGGACATGTATCCAGAACAAAATATATCCAGCATGTTGAAACATGTATCCAGAACAAAATATATCTAGCATGTTGAAACATGTATCCAGAATAAAATGTATCCAGCACTTTGAAACATGTATCCAGAACAAAATATATCCAGCGTGTTGAAACATGTATCCAGAACAAAATGTATCCAGCCTGTTTCCTAGATTTTCTGGGTCAGACTTGGAAGAGAATATGGGCAAGAATTTCATGGGATGAACAATCATGAATGGATCGCAATACGCATCTTGGGAGCAATGTTAACATCAAAGAGATGCACTTCAGAATTGCTGAATTCCTTTTTTCCTGAGTTGATCTTAGGAAAATCATTTTGTAAATTGTTTTTAAGGTTTGTACTTTTGTTGGACTCGGGTTCTTTATCTATCCTTTCTTCTGATTTGAGATTTTTGACCCTATCAATCACCCCAATAAATCAATCAATAAACCAATTTATTAAATATATATAAGTGACTTTGGCAAGTCACTTAACTATTTGTCTCAGTTTCCTCATCTGTAAAGTGGCCTGAAAGCTTCCTAAGGGGAGGCCAATTTCCCAATTCTGTGAACCATTCTAAAGGCCAACCATTTGTCAGATCATTGGCTTAGAGCTGGAAGGGACATGCAATACCCAAATGCAGAAAGGAAATGAAGGGAATAACCATTTTTGTGGCACCTACCACGGACCTGGCACCATGCTAAGTATTTTTTTTTAACAAATATCATCTCATTTGATCCTCAAACAACCCTGGGAGGTTAGGGGCTATCATTACCCCCATTTTGCAGTTAAAGAAACTGAGGCATGCAGAAGTTAAGTGACTCCACACAGCATTTTCACTCTTTTTGTTGTTTCCTTGCACTTTATTTTCTTTCACATATTTTTCCTTTTTTGATCTGATTTTTCTTGTGCAGCAAGATAATTGTATAAATATGTTTACACATGTTGGATTTAACATATGTTTTAACACGTTTAACATCTTTTGGCTCACTTACCATCTAGGGGAGGGGGTGGGGGAAGGGAGAGAAATTGGAACACAATGTTTTGCAAAGATCAATGTTGAAAAATTATCCATGCATATATTTTGAAAATAAAAAACTTTAATAATAATTTTTTAAAAGTTAAGTGACTTGCCTACTGGTAGAAAGTGTCTGAACTCAGGTCCTGACCGCAGATCTAGTGCTGCCCCTACTAAGAAAACTGAGGCACAGAGATAGGAAGTGATTTAGGATGCCAGCATCAGAGATCCAGAAGTAGAAGGGGCCTTTACTTTACAGATGACAAAACTGAGTCCTGGAGATCTCAAATAACTTGTGCAAAGCCTAAATATGGCTGAGCTGAGATTTGAACCCAGACCTCATCTCTAGATTCAGACCGACTGTACCACACCGATGAATAGACATTGGTGGAAAGGTCCAGAATTTACATGGATACCCATTTCACTCCCTCTAGGAGGGCCCACATTATGAGGGGGGGATCCTGTGGGAAAGGCAATATTTTGGCCTGGAGACTCCAGCCCCCAGTAAAGAAAACAGAGAGAGGAAATTCACAGAACATATTTCTTCTCTTGCTTTACTAGAATTTTCAGTTCCCGATTATCGTCTTGCAAATTAGTATCTGAACTGTCTCTCCCTCTTCTTGGGAGAGAGAAGTTATCTTTTCAAAACAGCCTTAGTCCAGAGTGGAAAGCAGCCGCCCCCAGTAAAATAACTCCGGAGGGAACCTAGCAGGGGCCGCCAGATTCTCAGCTGAGATAAGGGTCTCTGAGGGAGGAGAGAAAGAAGGAGCTGTCAAGGAACAAAAAATTTACATCCACACGCCTTCCCCCTAAAAGGGTGGACTCCTGTCGCCCAACAGGATTTTCCCTTTAAAAGCATTTTCTCAATTAAAAAAGAAAATTAATATCTTGAAACTGCTTTCAGACATATGAACTCCTTTTCCTTTGACCTAATGGCCCTCACCAGAAACCGCCCTAACTCTCCCTCTCTCTTTTCACTGCCAAACTCCTAAAAATGTGTGGTCTCCACCCATCGCCCCCGCTTCCTCTCCATATGAACCCTCCTTAACCCTCTATAAGCAGCCCCCATTTCAAAAGTCTTGTGTAGACTGTAGGGTTGCAAAACACTCACAGATATTAGCTCACAAGATCCTCACAATCATCCTGAGAGAGGCAGGTGCTCATCTCATCCTCATTTTTCAGATAAGGAAATTGAGGCAGGCAGAGCTTAAGTAATCTGCCCAGGATCACACAACTAAGACGTGTCTAAAGCAGGATAGGAAACCAGCCTTCTAATTCTAGCATCCAGCATCCCTCTCTATTCTTTTGCCCTGGTTCTTGAAGATGATCGATATCTCCTTTCTTACCCAATCCTATAACTCTCCTTCAATTCTCACTTTTCCCAGTCTGTCTGTAGGATTTATAAACCCTGGTCATATATCTTCCCACTCCATCCTACCCTTGATGTTGCCCCAGGCAGAAAAGCTCTAGGACTTAGTCAGCTTTCTCATCATCACATCATAGCAGTTCTGTGTATTTCTTATTTTAGCCAAGCTATAATCTCCTTAAGAATAGAAAATCTTCTTTATTGATCTTTGTAAACATCTCATCAAATAGCCCACTCCCTTGACTTCTCTGAGGGCTCCTCAGTACCCTTCAACAACTTGGCTTCCTCTTCCCATCCTGTTAAGTATGGGTGTTCCCTAAGACTATCAATGACCTTCTTTCTGCATCAGGGTCTCTGCTCTCTAGATGCTCATTCATTCTCAAGGTTTCTATTAATAGATAAGTATAAATTAATGATAATGTAAACCTAGTTCCAAGACCGGGCCATTATCTACCGTGTCATGACATGGAAACACTCATGCATTATGTTTATACAAAATTATTGCACTGGGATATGGTGAAGCTTTAATGACGACCACTAAATTTTGCCTCAAAACAAAGACTCCTTTTAAGATACCCATGGCTACCAATTATAAAGTTTCACCAAGAGTAGAAGCACAAAGTCACACCAAGGAAAACAGAGAGGTGGATGGTGGGTGGGAGCAAGTGATCACACAAGTCAAGCAAGGAATCCCAAAAGGCACTGGAGTAAAGGAGGGTGTCCTTGAGTGAAGAAGAACAAACTGGTCATGTGTCAAGACTGAAGGCTAGCCCATATTATTTCCTATTATCTTACTGAAGTCAGCAGAGAACCCCAAGAAAATCTGATACAGTCCAGGAAAAGAGGCCCTCGATGGGTGGCAAGGAGCCTGCCTCATCAAAGGGTACAACCAAATCAGTGACATCAGAGAGCCATGGGGACTATGGAAGCAGTCTCCCTCACAAGAGATCCATGCAATGGAATAGTGAGATAGTTTCAAAGCAATTTCCAACTAAAAGGGATCATGGGATAATGCATCAGTGTCCTCCAGCTAGAAGGGGTCCGTGGAATCAAGACTGGCCTTTCCAATCCCATCATTTTAGGGAGGAAGAAATGTCTAACCAGAAGTGTGCAAAGACATGCCTGAGGAACTTGGGGACTGAGGATTTTCTATACAAGTGAACTGAAGAATCGCATGGACACGGACAAGAGAGAACAAAACATAGGCAGAAAATATACACCTTGGTAGGGAAAGCAATGGGAAGAATCCAGAAAAGTCTAAGTTAGGGGGTGACTGCTGAGCAGAACCATAGTGGGAAACTTTCTACAGAAGCATAGGGATGGAGTATCTTGGATGGGCAACCACAGAGGTCACCTGTTGGTCCTTCAGGGCCTCAGTGTACAGAGCAAACAGACCTAGGGAAATCAAATGGCTTTTCTGAGAGGCCCCAGATGAATTACCATTAATCTGCAAAATTGGGGAGTTGGATTAGATGATTTCCAAGGACTCTTCAACTCGAAAACCATGACACTTTATCATTGTTGGCAAAAAATCATTGCTATTATTAAAAATTAAGGTAATTAGTAGTTATGTGAATGACTGCTAATCCAGCAGCTTTGTTACTTGAAAATCCTAGAGGATGGAAGAGTTCAGAGAAAATTGCTAATTACTGCATCTAATTCTTCTTCCTTCCCAAGTTCAAGGACCCGGGCTTAGATGGCTACCGACCCAAGGAAGGATGCCGTAGCTTCTTTACAATTTGGCAAATGGTTCTTGAGAATTTCAATGATCAAAAGTCCCTTTCCCCAGCCTCAAGCCTGCTTTAATTCCTCCCAGAATTTATCCCGTGTATACTCTCTACTGCGGAGGCCTTCCCAGCTACTCCCCAGCGCCTCCTCTAAAACATTAGAATCTGCAGAATGTGTTCAATGGAAAGGGCCTGCCTTGGACCTTTGAGGACCAACGTGGGATCCTAAGCCCAACATTTATTATCGGTGTGATCTCCATTTCCAAATCTGTAACATGAGTCAACTGAGTTGACTCTCAGGTGCCTCTGAGCTCGAAATCTGCTCCCCTGTGATTTGTAGCCGAGATTTCCTCATGCTTTCTAACTTTCCTGAGCCACTGCAGGAGGTGGGCCAACATGCCTTTCTCTCTTTGTTCAGAGCTAACATACAGAATCTTCTGGGTCCCAGCGAGGATCCGCCCCATGCTGGCCACAGCCAGCTCGCTATTGGCTTCAATTTCAGGTCAGCAAAATCCCCAGCCCCAGGGGAACTTGGAACTCATAAAGGATGAGATAACACAAAGAAATTTCACAACCTTGAGGTTTTATTTCACAGGCCTCCTTTAAGATCCTGGGAACTAAAAAAAGAAAAGAAAAAAACTTTCTTCCCCCCAAATAGCTCCCCCTTCTCCTTGGTTTATGCTTATGACTATCTTCTCATCAACTCTTTCCTCCCTTTCCATTACAGCAATGGTGGATCTCTCTCCCCCATGATACTTTCCCTGAATTTCAGTTTTCTATCATCAAAATATGGTTCTAAAAAAGTATTACCCCCACAAGGTATACACCCTTTGTCAGGGAAAGCACAGAGCCAGGGGCTAAGTGGGATCATCTCCATCAAATTCCCTCCTTTTCCAGACAAGTGAAGTAAGGTCCAAACACTTGTTAAACATCGAAACCTCAGATACAGAATCAGAATCCAGGATTGTGGATATAAATGTCCACTAACTGTGCCTTTTACTGAGTATGTTAGACCTGTATTTACTGCTATTATTATCTGCAAATCAACAGAAAAATGTATCCATATGAATTACTACATTTCTCTAAAAGAAGAATATGAATTTTAGAAAGACTTTGGGATTAAGTTGGGCAGTTTGCTACCTAGTGTGTATGTATGTGTGTGTGTTTGTCACTTTATTTTTAATTTCTATAACAGTAGAATTTTAAAAAAGATGAGTGCACATGAAACTACAAATCTCACTATTCATGAATCGGGCAAGGGCTCCTTAACTGAAAGTGGTGATCTCCGATGAGTCATCTGGGCAGGACCGAGAAGGCGGCTTTCTCGTTATTAAGAGATGATTCTTCGTTTAGGACTGACACCTTTGTTGGCAAAGCTGGATGTGTTAATTCCCACCAGGAGAGGAGGGAGGCTGAGTGAGGGCTGGGGAGATGGAAGTCAAAGCCAGTGACTAGCAGAGAAATTCATCTACATGAAGCACTCTGCAAACAATGAAGTCACACAAGGGCCTTCTAGGATTAGGAGCAAGTGATCTCGCTTGACCAAAACAGGTTGACAGAGTTTCAGGAAGGTTGCATTGGACGGTCTATACTTTTGGTTGCCAGCTTCCCAGCAGCTGGGACTTTAAATCTCTTCTAAGATTATCTTAAGAGATCTTAACCTTGGGTCCAAGAAATTGGGAATTTTTGGTTTTTCAATTTCTAAAATTTTCATTGTTGGATTTCCATGTAATTGTTTTCATTGTAATCTTCTGGTTTTTTTTTTTAATCTATCTGAGAATACATTTCATTAGATTGTTTTGGAGTGTTTTGTTTGTTTTGTTTGTGATAGGGGTTAAGTGACTTGCCCAGAATCACACAGCTAGTAAGTGTGACTTAATAATAAGTTATAAGTAAGCTAGTAAGTCTTTTGTCTCAGACTGGATTTGGATTTGAACTCGGGTCCTCCTGATTCTAGCCATAGTCCTATCTAGCTGGCCAGTCCATTAGATTGGAAGCACCTTGAGGATAGGAACTGCCTTTTATTTCTTTTTGACTTTTCTAGTGCTGAGCACATAGTAGATGCTTAATAAATGTTTATTGATTAGGATACTGAGTCTGCCAGATGGACAAAGGATCCATATCACAGCAAAGAGGAAAGAGTCCCCTATCTTGAGGCAGGTCAGCCCTGCCTGTGAATTTATAAGAAATGAACTGAAATCCCACATATGACGATGAGGGTAGGCTACAAATTCTACTGGTAAAGAGATGTAAGCTCTTTGAGGGTGAAGATTCTTTCATTTTTGCCTTTGTATGATCAGCAACCATAGAGTGTTAGTGTTGGGCACATAGTAGGGCTTGATAAATGTTGGTTGATGGATATAGACAGATGAAGAGAGTCTTTGACCATCCATCCACCCATCCATCCATAGAAGATGTCAAAAGGACAATGCGTGCCAAACTAGCCTAGAATGGGACAAGTATCACATTTTCCTGTGTAAGAAACCTATGTGAGGAGCAAACAGTAGTAGTTTATCATATGAACCTTCATTTATAATTTTTTAATATTTAATTTATATAATTAAATAATAAATCCGAATTAATTAATTAATTTTGATGTTTGCGTGTAATACATCTATGAAATAAATAAATTAAAACAAAAATAAATACTAAATAAAATGATAAATTGAGAATTAATTTAATTAATAAAAGTAATGTTTATAATATTTCAAACCTTCCGGTTTCCCAGTGCCCATAAGCTCATCTAAGCATCAATTATCATCACTCAATCAATTAACAAGCATTTATTTAGCGCCTACTATATGCCTGCTGGTTCACTAGGCTCTGGAGGAAAAACAAGCGAATTAAACCAGCCTCTAGCCTCAGAGAATTTCCATTCTGTGGAATAGCTTATATAATATCTCATAGAAGAAGCATGCTGTATATGCTTATTGACTAAAAATGTGAGAATCATCTCTTGCCTGCTGTCCACCCAAGCTCCCAAGACCCCCTCATCCCCGGCCCCAGCATGTCCCCACTAATGCGAAGAGGGGGATAGATCATCTTGAGATCTGCCCGACAGGTCCCCGGGCCTCCTGGATGAGGGTTTGGGCCCAGAGGCCCAGTCCAGGATCCGTCTTCAGCTTTCCCCGACTTGGATGGGAATGCCTACAGGACTCAAGTATGTTTTCTTTGGCGAGGGAACAGCCCCGCCATGCAATTTCTCCCTGACATTTTGATCATTGTTTTCTGTCTGCGTTCTTCATAAGTAATGTCCACAGAGGTCAGGAAGGAAATTAAGAGTTCTAGGAATGCTCCCATTAACATACAGGGCGAGGAGACAGGCCCAAGTCAAATATTGCCGGCCTGGCCGGGCTGCCAGTGTGATGATTAACAAGCCAGCTGCCACACAAGGGGCTGTGTTTGGGAGCCCTCGTCCCGGAGACGGCAGCTCTTCGGGCCAACGTGGGCAGTGTGTGTTTAGTCTATCAAAGTATTTATCCAGGGTGCCTATCGCCACGGATCAGGAACGGCTGTCTAGCAAAGGACACACTCAACAGGAATGGGACTGGGGTGGGAGTGGGAGCCTGGAGACAAGGTGCAGTGGGAGGTACTTTTCCCCAACGGTCTTAAGGGTCTCCCGCTGCTTCCCCAGTGGGGATCTCAACCCACACTGAGAGAGCTCTCAGTGTCATTGGTATAAGGAGGAAGGTGAAAGCCCAAATCATGAGAAATCTTAGCATCCAAGGGAAGGGAGGATGACCACTGATTCACCCAGTTACAACACTTCCTCTGTTTCGACTCGGACACCACCTTAGGAATAACCTTGTCCAATTCCTTCATTTGGCATGTGGGGAAACTGAGGACCAGAGAACTTACTTAAAGTCAAACGGGCCAGATCATAGATTTGGACTCTTAGAATCCATCCAGTTCAATACTCTCCCATTTTGCAGATTAAGAAATTGAGGCTGAGAGAGATAATCACTCTCAGTGCTTGCAGTCTTTTTTTCCCCCAACTGCAAATCCAACCTTCTCTCCACTGCACCCACCAAGCCGCCCTCTGAACACAACCATCTATCACAGACACGTGTTTACTTCTGGTCGGTTATCAAGAAAGAGTCAAGGTAGTCCAGGGTGTGAACACACCACATCTCCAAGTCTTAGAGAGCAGGAGGTAAAAGGGCAGCTTCGTTATTGTTGACTCATCTGAAATTCACACTAACGATGGCCTTGTGCTTTAATTAAATGAATTTTTAGCATGAGTCACCTCATATTTACAAGGCAACATGGAATAATAAAAAGCACAGAGATCTTAGGGGTTTGGGTTTGAATCCTGGCTCTGGCTTATGCTGACTGTGTGACCATAAGCAAGTTAGATAGCTTTTTTGAGCCTCAGTTTCCTCATCTGTAAAATGAGAACAATAATAGCCATATGACCCAGCTCTCAGAATTCTTCTGAGAAAAACATGTCATATACCATATGTCCTTTAGCATAGTCCTTGACACATAGTAGGCGGTTTTTAAAACATTACTTGATTGACAACCTAACTATATTTTTGGTGTTTTCATGTTTTCATGGCTGTGTCCTTTTTATGGATGCAGATTGCAACCCGTCAATATCTCATCTGAAGGGCAATCATATAGAAGGAAGATTAGCTTTGTTCCGTCTGATCTCAGAGAACAGAATGAGGTACCCATGGCAGAAGGTGTGGAGAGGCTCACTGGATATCAGGACCAAAGGTCCTGACAATGAGAGCTGTCCTAGGTGGAAAGTGCTGTCTGGCCAGGGGGCAGGTTCCCCCTCCCTGGAGGTCTTTAAAGTCAGGCTGGATGACCTCATGTTGGGTAGCTTATGGGAGTGATTCCTTTCAGGTATAAACTAACTGCTCCATCATCCTCATCATCATCACAACAACAATAATAATGATAATAACAATAGTGAGCAATTATTTAAAGTATGCAAAGAACTTTATAAATATTATCCTCAACAGCCCCGAGAGGTGGCTACTATTATTATTTCATTTTACAGATGAGGAAACTGAGTCAGATAAAGCTTAAGAGCCTTTCCCAGAACCATACAATTAGCAATCAAACTCATGTCTTTCTGACCCCTAATTGCACCATACGACTGCTGAAAATTTGTGCCTCTGTGATTTTTAGCCCATGAGATTCTAATTAATGGGTCATAATATCACAGATCTAGATCAGAGGGTTCTTACCCTTTGTGAGTCATGGAACCCCTTGGGCAAATAATCTGGTGAAGTCTATGGACCCTTTTATAAAAATGTTCTTAAATTCACAAAACAAAATAAACAAGATTACAAAGGAAATCAGTTTCATTGAATCAGTATCAAAATACATTTTAAAAAAATTAATGTACTTTTAAGAGTAGCTAGAAAGAATCTCAGAGGCCTTCGGAGAAGAAAGAGAAAGAAGAGGCTAGGGGAGAAGAATAAGGGAATGAAGGAAGAAGGGAAGGAAGAAAGCAAGGAAAAAAACAAGGAAGGAAGAAAAGAAGGGAAAATGGAGGAAGGGAAAGAGGGAGGGAGGAAGGAGGCAAACACTTCTAAAGAACAAATTAGATTCAGTTCAATAAACATATTCCAGTGACTATTGACAAAATGAGGGATAGGGGGAGTTTCTGCTCTTCAATAATTTATATCAGGGGGAAGGGGAAGGAAAGATGCCCCATTTGCACAGACAGATAAACCCAAGTTAATTTGAAGAGGGAAGGAGCAGTAACAACCTAGGAATATAGTAGGACTTCCAGGAGAAGATGATACTTGGGCTGAGCACTGGAAGAAGCCAAGGGCTCTGAGCAGAAGTGAGGACAGAACTCACTCTGATATTCAGAGACGGAGGGTCAAATGGACACGACCAATCTGAGGATCGGTAGGAGCAGGTGAGTGTGGCTGGAAACATAAGGCGCATGAAGCGGCATCATGGGAAGCAGTCCCTAAAAGGTTGACTTGGCCAAATAATGTCCACTTGAAGAGAATTTTTTCCTCCTGCGGGGAGCAATAGCAGCTCCTTGGAGAAGGAGGGAAATGGTCAGCTCTGTGAGCTAGCCAGAAAAGGGGGTGAACGAGAGGATAATGTCAATAGCCTCAGTGGTGGAGCACTGTGGGAGAATATCAATATTTCCTTGTGTTGTCTCCCTGAGCTGTGTCAGCACGCACGAGCCCCTCCTTAAGTAGAATAATGAAATTGGTCATTAAAGTAAGGCAAGCCACATTACAGGGGCCCCTGAGGAACAAAATACTGAAAGGCAAGAGCTTAAAATGAATGAAAATGTATCCAACTCACAATCAAATGAAAACATTATGGGCAACGGGCCAGAGAATATTCTTGAATTGGCCTTCTTTCCGCACCCTAAGTTTAACCAGCTGGAATGCTTTCTAAAGGATCTTCCTATTCAACCTCCCGAAATGAAGGATTGGCTTTTTAATGGGAAATCTGCATTTCATCACAAAGATGGAATACAACAAGCTTGGCTGGGCTCACCTTGGGAGCGGCGGCCCCTTCTCTGGGAGACGCTCGCTATGGCGGAGAGACAAATTCCAGCAAATGCATTTCAGGCATGACAGATTGGGAGCGGGCAAACGCAGAGACGGAGCCCCCCCCCCCAACCCCCGCCCCTTTCTCAGGATATTAGCAGCGTGATTATTAATAATAATGATTGGTGATGATAATAATGGCTCACATGTGTGTATCACACCGGAAAGTTTTCAAAGGAAGTTCCAACATGACTCATTTAACCCTTGCGACAAGACTGTGCTGTAAACACTGTGGATGTCTCGATTTTCCTTACGTGTTCTAGACTCCGGGGATGGCCACCCACCCTCCGGGCCGAACGCTCCGAACCCCGAAATCTTTGCCATTAAACCCGGTGCTGCTCCTTAAGATTCCCAGATAAAAACAGGAAGATCCCAGCAGGAAAGCAAGGAAAGACAGAGGAGGGATGTTGCGCTCGTTGCTAGATGTGATCGGTGAATCGGTTATTGTCGCTGAACTCTCTGTTCGATTCTAGTGAGGGTGTGCTTAGGGACGGCGGCTTTTGTCTAAAAAGTGAGAGCTGTACAATTAAAAGCTATATCTTCATTGGGGCAACTAGGTGCTGTGGTGGATAATACTGGATCTGGAGTTCAAGTCTAGCCTCTGATATATACTAGCTATATGACCCTGGGCAAGTCATTTTACCTCATTTGCCTCAGTTGAGTTGGAAAAAGAAATAGCTAATTATTCTAGTATTTTTGTCAAGAAAGCTCCAAATGGAAATGGACACAAATGAAAACAAACAAATAACAATAAGACCAATAGGTTATATTTGCTTATCGATCGTCACATGAACTCAACCACTTCAGTATCATTGCCAAGAAAATCCCAAATGGGATCAAAAGTCAGACACAACTGAAAACAACTGAAGAAAAATATGTCATCAGTGTCAGAAGGGCTAAACAACTTGTAGTATACAAACTGACGGGAATATTGCTGTGCCATAAGAATAAAAAATAAAAAGTCAGAGAATCATGGGAAGACTTCTGTGAATTGATGCAAGACAAAGCAACCAGCATTCCAATGAGGTAAATAAAGGAACGGCAACAAAACAAAAAAAGCTCCCAGAGGATCAGGAAGTAATTGGCACGAACATGCTGGGCTCTAGAGAAGAGATTATCCAAATCATCTTCTTTCTAGAGGTGAAGGACTATGGCTGTGAAATACTGCATACAGTCATTCTTAATGGATTGGTTGAGTTTTGAATCTTTTTTCCTTTTTAATTTTTTTTCTTGATATATAGACAACAGGAGTGGATATATCTGGAAACGGGAGTGATGGGAAAATGAATGAAAATTATCGATTAAAAATAAGATTATTCACAGACATAGATTCAACTTATTTTGACAAATTAAAATGGGGGGAAACTAGCCCACATCGAATTAAATGGAGACCCCAAATGCCACCGGTGAATGGGTCAGCTGGGGAAGGGGGAAGGGGTTGACCACATTTTCACAACATCTGAGGGCTATGTGTTCTCAACTGGTGTTTGCCCTGCTAATGGCAGCAATTATGGGTTGGCTCCATTTCTCTTCATTTACATGAGGAAAGTGGCTTTCTGGGAAAGACCTGGTTAACCACATTGAGGGGACATCTCTTTGCAAAATGGCTTCTGTGTTTGCCTCTTCTTGACGGTTGAGAGAGCATTCCCGGTAAGCTGGAGTTTGCTGCTTCCACGGGAAAAGAGAGATCCACTGATGGATGGACAGGTGAATGATTAAGAGATTAAAGGGGGAAATCCCCCAGGCCTAGACTCCTATCCCTGGAAACTCCCAGTCTAGGGAAACAGGCCAGAAAATGCAAACACGGCTTCCAGGAAGAAGGGAGTTCTGGTATCTCCTTGGTGACCATTCTCCGGCAAGGACATGAGCTGGTCACTAGCTACCACGTGCCCCAAGGAGATGGAAGAAAGACTGGGAAGGGGATATATAATGTGTAATGGTCTGGATTCAAATCCAGCCTCAGATATTTACTATCTGTGATTCTAGGTAAGTCATTCTAGGTAAGTTCTGTTTGCTTTAGTTTCCTTAACTGTAAAATGGGAATAACCATAGCACCCTAATCCCAGGGCTATTGTAAAGATTAAAGGAGATAATAATTGTAAAGCATTTAGCACATAGCCTGCTACATCATAGATACTATAGAAAGGTTTGTTATTATTATTGTTATTGTCACTCACTGACAGAGAGTAGAGAAAATACTAGACACAATGACTTAAAAACCACAGAACACAATGATGGCCAGTGTGTACCAGAGAACAGAAGATGAAACCCTTCTCTTAGTGGTGGGGGCCTATGGGTGTGGAACACCACAGATGATGTCAGTCTTGGGCATCTTGCTGGTCGATTTTGCTCATCTGTTTCCTCTTTTTTTTTTTTTTTCCTTTTCTCTGTATTATAAAACAATGGTCAAGGGAGGCTTAAATATATCAGAGGCAAATGAGACTTCATAAAGAGTACCTGCCTCATAGGGTTGGGTCCAGGTTCCAGTGAGCTCCATCAACAAGTGTTATTAAGTACCTAAAATATTCTGGTGCCATATCTGGTACTAGGATTCATATGAAAAGAAGGCCATGATCTCCATGCTCAAGAAGCTTTTGTTCTGATGGATTTAAAGTATTTCTGACCACTAAATAAATGCTATATATTATATCATAATATAATATAGTTATTATATAATAATAAGCTATATAATAATATATACTCTATATAATACACTATGTAATAATAAAATTTGGTAAATAGGCATTTTACTGGAGTTTAAGTGAAAAAAAAAAAAAAAGAGGAACAAAAGAATTTAGCTGGGATCTCAATCTTGGGTCTCTTCTGCTGGTATAAAGTGTCCTCTCGGTAAAATAGACTGGATAAGCCTAAGGAAAAGCAGCAGGATTCGGAGGGAACCTCCACCTTGGGTCACTTGTATTAGCTTGTGCCTCAGTTTCCCCAAATGTCCTCTGTGGTCCCTTATAGATCCAAATCCTACAGTCTGTGAGTTGTCAGAAGGTTCAGCATGAGGATATGGGGAAGCCACTGAGAGTTTTTTCTTCTTTTCACTCAGTTCTAAAAACTTCCAGCCAACCCAACGAGCTTAGACAGAAAACAGGTGCTGCAAACATCTGAAGGAAAAGTCGGGGCCATTACTGAGTCGAAGCTGCCCAGTGTCTGATTGAATCCACACAAGCAGGAAACTGAATTCTGGTTATACGTACGTGGGGATGGGGGGAGGGGATGATCAAATCAGGAAAGAAAGCTGGGGAAAGTTGGAGAGTTGAGTTCGGCCAGTGAGACCGAGAGGAAAAAAATCCCCGTTCTTGCCGATTGCCCTCGCTCCCCTAGCAGACTTAGGAAGGACTTCTTTCGGAGACGAAAATTGGGTGGAGGGCCCCTGGGGGCACCCCGGGGAACCTTGAGCCTCCAGCAGTCAGAAGTGGGAGAGGGTTTAACCAGGAATAATCAAATCCAGGAGAAAGCACTGACTTTACTTGTTCCAACAAAATGTTTGACGCCAGAGTGAAGGCAGGGGCGTCTTGAATCGGAGGCCGACGTCCTCCCGGCTCTTTCAGGGTAGCATGGATTCCATTCACGGCTATAAGCAGCCAGAGGCAGGAAACCAATCGGGTATAAATGCTTTGTGCCAGTGACTTTGGAACCAATTGATTTTTCGCACCGATTCTGGAAGAAAACGAGATCAGCTGGAAAACACCGGGAGGGCCTTCCATAGTAACCCAGCCGCCACAAAGAAGGGCCAATCGTCAGGCGGAGGCCATTAATCCTTGGGGCCTGGCAGTCACTTGTGTGTCTGTCGCCTGGCCGCTTTCAACCAACAGGTAACGCCATTGGCCGGCTGCTGGGCGCGGAGTCGATTGCGTTTCTTTCTAGCTAAGCTTCTTTTCATCCTCCCCAAAATCAACAGTTTTCAACTTGGCCGCGTCCTTAGCGACATCGTTGGAGAATTTGTTTTTGTTTTTAATCTGATTCCACTAACGCCATCCATTGAGATTTCAGCACTGAGACTCCTAGGGGAGGTCAATGGAGGAGATGCAATCTCCGGTGGGTCAGGAGGAGCTGGAGAGGCTCGCGTAGAAGGGAGGTGATGGATGTTGTGTCTGTCCTCTGAGGGCCAGACTGGCTAAGTTTGGAGAGACGAGCCAGTGAGTATTTATGAAGTGCCGGTTGGGGAGCAGCCACTGGGCTGAGCTCGGGGCATGCAAAGGAAGCCAAAGCAGGGACCCTGCCTGCCTCGAGAAATGGGCACGCTAACGGAGGGCACAAAAGGCCGAGAACTATATGCATGGGAGATAAATATCTAGATATGGTTATATGGGGGAGGGGGGAGAGACAGTAAAACAGAGAGACAGAGAGATAGAAAGTAAAGAGATAGAGACAAAGTGAGAAGCAGAGAGAAAAAGAGACAGAGAAGTGAGAGACAAAAACAGAAACAGAGAGAGACAGAGAGAAAGACAGAGAAGTGAGAGAGAGAAAAAAATAGACAAGAGACAGAGAGAAGTCATCTCAGAGGAACATCACCATGACTACTCATTAAAATGTCTATCAAGGAATGGAAGGTTTTGACCTGAACTAGGTCCTAGAGAGAGGAACTTTACAGATGAAACCACAGATCTTTGAATCGATCAATCAGCTGGTCAATCAACAAGCATTTATTAAACACCTACTGTGTGCTGGTTCCTGTGCTAGGCACTGAAATTACAGCGACAAACATGAAAGCCTCTGACCTCAGGAAGATTAGGGGTAAAAGAGAACTTAGGAAATCAACTAGTCTAATTCCTTTAGTTTACAGATGAAGAAACTAAGGTTCATCAAGGTTGATTGACTTTCCTAAAGTCATGGACATTGTAAGAAGCAAGATCTGAATCTCTTGACTTTAGGATGAGGAAAACCTGGTTCTAAATCTCGCCCCGCTCCTTGCTTATTCACTGTGGGACCCTTAACCTCACTGAGCCATGGTTTCCTCGACCATTAAATGGTGAGAATAAAAGCCCCACCCTCGTGGGGTTTTGCCAGGCTCAAATGAGATTCTGGTGTGTGAAGCATTTTGCAAACCTTAAAGTGCCATAAAAATGTCAGCGATTTCTTTTGGTTTGAACCTATGGATTCTTCAGGGCAGGGAATTCCCCGGTGAGGAAACTCCCTCCACAGACGCAGATTGAATGACTGAAAAAGCGTCAATTAAGCATTTAATATGTGCTGAAAGTTGTGCTAAGTGCTAAGGGTACAGATCAAGAAATTAAGAGCAGCTTGTCTCGAGGAGCTCCCCCGGTAATGGGGTGGACAACACAGGTACAAGAATCCAGCGCAGGGGTGGAAAGGACAAAAGGTGGGCGCAGGGCTGATGGCAAGGCCCAGGGGCCTCCAGAATGACCACAGGTCCGATGATACGGTACTGGGGGGGTTGAAGGGCACAACAAGGTAAGTCCCAGAGTGCTTCAGGACACAGAGGTGAGACAGATGGCAAGACCCAGAGACCTCCAGATTACCAGATGGCCTGCACTCAATGTCAACTAGCTCATCCGAGTAATCTGATCAGCTGTTTTTTCTCTGCAAAGGGAACCCTGGAGGGGCCTGGCCCACCACCTTTGGGAAGCTGGGAAGGGATCTGAGGGTCACAGAAGAGCAGGAATCAAAAGTTCCCTCTTATACAGTGAGGATAGGGCAGGGGGTTCGTCAAGAAAGAAGGCCTTGAAGGAAGATTAGCGGAGCAGGGTCCACCATGTTTGCGCCCATTAAAGCAAACCCAGAGCTCTTTTCCTCAGCCTCTCTCCCCAGCTGAAGAATCCCCAGCTCACTCATCAATAGCTGCTTCATCACAAGGGCCTGTTTGTTTCTTCTCTCACAGGAAGTCCTCCAGAGGCACAGATTTACCAGACACACCACTTTCAAAGTGCTTTCCTTGCTAACAGCCCATTTTGCTGATGAGAAGACTGAGATCTTTTGAGATAAAGGGGCAGACTCAAGATGAGCTTAGAACCAGCTTTTTAGAGTCCTGGGACTTCCCCTCTGGCAAAATGAGAAAAAAAGAAACAGCCAGGCAGTGACAAATGATCACGGGCTATCAAGGTGGATTGGTTTGTTTTATTTCGTGTTTTTTTTTCTTTTTTTTTCCAATCATTTAAAAGGTTCTGGTGAGAGAGATTGGCTTTGTTCCTGAACCATAATAGACTCCACGCCAGATGAAAGGGCCTGGCTCATGCCTCTGTCTCTGCAATTAACCTGAACCACTTCACATTTCTCCAAACCAGAGAAAGAAAAAAAAAAAAGTTAACTGGAAATCTGAGCTGTTGAGGAAGGCTGGATGGTCAAAGCAAGAGCCCAAACCGAAATCCCGGGCGACCCCACAAATAACCTCGGACCCTGCACGAGTTTCTGACTCTTCCCCCTTCCGCAAAAGGGGAGTCACGATAACGGCAGACGTAGCCTTCGGGAGAGCGCTCCAGAAGTCGCACTGCTTAGGCAGATCTGCCTCGGTCTATCTCGGCCATCTCCCATAATTCACTTGGCCCCAATGTGTTAATGGCAAGTTTAGAATGAACCTCGTGTTTCCTCTTTATTAAATAAACACATAAAAAGATAAAGAGAAACTTCCAGAAAAGATAATTCAATGTTATATAACTTTTCAAAACAATAAACAGGGCTCCTCATGGTGATACATTTGTTGTGATGGTTATTGTTGCTGCCATGGTTTTTAAATTATATTTTATTCAATCATTGGCTTGTTTTTGCCTTTTTTTTATATGCCCAATGCTTAACACAGACCCTAGAGAGATCATAGAAAGTACTTAATAGCTGCTTGTTGACTGCTCATCATTCACTTATTTTTTTATTAATTTGGGAACGAGGCCACGTCCACGGATGTGTGTGTATATATTTCTATGGACATAGAAATGTCTGGTAAGGCAAGGTTGGATACACGTTGTTTTCCCCATGAGAATGTGAGTTTCTTGAGAGCTGGCAATGTTTTTGCCTGTATTCTCAGAACTAGCACATAGTAGGGCCTTAAGAAATGTCTGTTGGAGGCAATTCCAATAGACTTGTGAAGAAAAAGCATTCGCATCCAGACAGAGAGCTATGAAGACTGAATGTGGATCAAAGCATAGTGTTTTCATCTTTTTCTTCTTCTTGTTATTTGTTTGCTTGTTTTTTTTCTTTCTCATGTTTTCTCCCCTTTGGATCTGATTTTTCTTACGCAGGTAAGAAATGATGAATGTGGAAATGTATTTAGAAGTGCGCGTGTTTAACCTATATCGGACTGCTTGCTGTTGTGGGGAGGAGAGAGGGAAGAAATATGGAACACAATTCCAAAAATTGGAATTGCAAAGGTGAACGCTGAAAATGATCTCTGAGTGTATTTGGGAAAATAAAATACTTTTTTATCTTTTGAAAGTTTTTTATTTTCAAAACATATGCACGGATGATTTTTCACCACGGACCCTTGCTTTAGATTTTCCCCTCCTTCTCCACCCCCTCCCCTAGAAGGCAAGCAATCCAATATATGTTATACATGTTAAAATATAATACTATCTTTAAAAAAAAAAAAGAAAAGAAATGTTTGTGGCTGGTGATGATGATGAAGTGAGTGAATCACAGCTTTATATCTGAAAAGACCCTCAACTGTGATCTGCTTCAATCCCCTCCTTGTCCATCTTTGGAAACTGTGACCCAAAAAGTGAAAGTCCAAAGTCTCAAAGGTAGGAAGTTAGAGAGACAAGATTTGAATCCAGCACTCTTCCCACCGCTCCCTACCATATGCTTGCATTTGATCTAATGAGTACCAGAGAGGTACATCAGATGGGAAAACTGAAGTTCGGAGTGTTTTCCATACTTGCCCCAAGTCACACAGATAGAGTGCAGACTTAAAAATGGGTTTCTGGGATTCCCAGTGCAAGGCACACCCTGTTGCTCCCTCCTCCCATTCCCGTTCTGCTCTGCTGCTCCGTGCCTGGAATCAGGAATATCTGAGTACAGTCTGGCGTCAGTCACTTGCTAGTTGTGTGACACTGTGACCAAGTCACTTGACTTGTTTGCCTCAGTTTCCTCATTTGTAAATAATAGCCCAAACATAGGAAAAAGAAAATAAGATAGTAAAAAAAATGAAAATAGAATAAAATGTTATTGGGGATAGCATTGTGGGGGATAATAATAGCACCCCTTTCTCAAGGTTACTGTAAGGATCAAATAAGGCAATAATTGTAAAGTGCTTAGCGCCGCCCTCGGCACACATTTAAAAGCTAGCTGTTATTATTCCTGAAAGAACAACAGACTCTTTCTAAAATCTGAGTATCTGGGGTTTCCAAAGAGCCCCAGAGATCACCCAGTACTTGAGATAGCAGAGGGCTGGATTCTTTTTCCCAGGCAAAGCATAAAACATAATGACAAAGTGATTCCTGGCCCCCTTCTCTTCCCTTTGAAAAATGATTTACCTCGGGGGCTGGGTTCACTCCCTTCTACCTTGTCGGAATCCCCGGAGATAGATGGCTGACTGTCTGAAAGGCCCCTCGGACCTCCCAGGCCCAACTCGGTGAGACTCCCAGCTCTTTTTCTGCCCCACATCTGACACAGGCTATCTGTCCATCAGGGTCCAAGACAAATTTCCAAGGCCCCCTAAAGCAGGAATTGCCCTCGAAGACAGAGTTTTCTTTCTATGTTAAGTCAATATGAAGCTGAATTTCCTTGGAAGACTTTGTGTATTATATATATGTGTATGTGTGTGTGTGTGTGTGTGTGTGTGTGTGTATTATGTGTGTGTGTATATATATACACATACACGCACACCTATATTACACACACACATATACATATTAGAAGAAAAAAGGGAAATCCCAAGTGGAATATGACCCTTTGAGAACATGTCCCGTCTCCTCTTGGTACTTAGCACTGGACTTGAAGACCTTTGCTAGGTTACATATTACATTCATGACCCACTAAGCAGAGAACTTAAGGGTCCCAGACTCAGGAAACTTGCCTTGGCTGTGTGGGGGAATGGGGGGGGGTGGATATCACAGAATTCAGGGCTAGGATCTTCCTTCAAAACCAGAGTTTCCCCCTCTCACTTAACGTTGACTTCATCCCAACCTTACAGCCTGAAATGGCTTTTTTCTCGCTGTAGGATATCACCCCTGATAAACAACAATATTAGTATAAGCACTAACAATTGTATTATTACTAACAAAATTATTAATACCAATATCAATACTATCAACAATAGAATTATTGGGAACAACAACAACAATAACAATGATGATAACTGATGGTTCAATAGTCCTTCAAAGTTTGACTTCCCCGTACTGTCTCCCTAGTACCAGTCCTGCCAGCTAAGTGCCCAGGCTGCCATGTTCTCCCCCGCTCCAGAACCCAGAATGCCCGTGGCCACACCGGTTTGCCGCTGGGCTCCTTGGGGTATTTCTGCCTCTCCTTTTTGCGCCATCAGAACCTGGGTTATTGAAAGACCAACAACATGGAAGCTCAGATAACATGAAAAGGGAACAACAGAAAGCAGGTATGGAGAGGGAGAACCAAGCACCCTGATCTCTGACTCGGGATCTCCCTGGGCATAAGAGGGAAGGGATCTTTCAAAATTAATCCTTTAAGGCTCAGAGACACTCAGCTGCCATTAAGTCTCAAAACAACTCCAGGAGAGTTTTCTGAGCCTCAGGCTTTTCTTGGGTACAGATATGGATGCACAGCAAGCTCATGTGGCCGTGTGGGACTCTGAAATCAGGCAGAGGACCCGGGTTCAAGTATCATCCACCGATGACTTGTATGATCTTAGACAAGTCCTTTCGCCTTTCCCTGGGCCTCTTTTTGCCCAGCTGTAAAATGAGACCAGTGGGCCAGACACTCTCTGAGATTTCTTCCAGGACATCCGAGATTACAACTATCCCTGTGGGACATAATCTTTCACTATATAGGTTCCATTGCTGCTCTTTATGTACCCTCTGCTGAGCTCCCAGGATCCCTCGCTGTTCCTCATCTTCTGAGATCTTGCCCAGGCAAATACTCCCTCCTCCCTGTGCTGCTCGGAACCCCAAGCTCCCTGCAAGACTCAGTTCAAGGACCACCCCCAACAAGAGTCCTTTCCCTATGCCCTTTTCCTTCATGGTTTCCCTCCATCCCACTAGCACCATTTTGCATTTTTTCTATATATATTCTGTACCTACTTATCCGGCGTGTTGTTTCTCCTCCATCCCAAATGCTACCCTGATGTTTGACACCGTGTCTGGCACACAGGAGGTACTTAATAAATGCTTCTTTATTAATGAATTAGTTATTACCAGTGAATCCTCAAGATATTAGCTTGGATGGAACATTTATGGACCAGAAGAGCAGAGAGCAGAATGGCTTGGGCACTTCTGGACAAATCCCCTTTCCTTCAGGGTGTGCTCCGAGACAGGTCAAAGTTCCTGGTACCTGATGGGCAGGAAGCCTGAGCATCCGCCTGGTCAACTTTGACCCAGTAAAGAGAATCATACATCTGAGGTCACCTTCTCTCTTGGCTACTAATGGCCATTTCCATCTAATACCTCTCTCTCCCATAAGTACTGAAGCTAAAAGTTAAGGAGTGTCCATTTCCTCATCCCAGCTCCCATCTGCACAGGGAAGCCCACATGGTTATGGGCCCATGGAAAGCAAAGGATTGCTCACACTCAGGATGAAAGAAGGAAGCTCTGGTGTCAGCCAATCAACTTCTCCCCTGGCCCTCTAGGTAGTGGGATGCTGATTACATACAGAGACCCTAAACAACCATTCCCCAACCCTCTAGGTAGTGGGGTGCTGGTTACATATAGAGACCCTAAATAGCTGTCCCCCGGCCCTCTAGGTAGTGGGGTGCTGATTACATACAGAGACCCTAAACAACCATTCCCCAGTCCTCTAGGTAGTGGGGTGCTCATTACATATAGAGACCCTAAACAACTGTCCCATGGACCTCTGGGTAGTGGGGTACTGATTACATATAGAGACCCTAAACAACCGTCCAATGACCCTCTGGATAGTAGGGTGCTAATTACATATAGAGATCCTAAATAACTGTCCCCCGGCCCTCTGGGTAGTGGGGTGCTGATTACATATAGAGACCCTAAACAACTGTCTAATGACCTTCTGGATAGGGGGGTGCTGATTACATACAGAGACCTCCAGCTCCTGGGCACAATCCCTCAGCATCCCTGGCCTGCCTCACCTACCAGTTATGAGGGCAGCAGTCCGACCTGCAGGTAGCAAAGAAGCAACTTTAGGCTTGAAGGAAAAAGAACTGGGCAGTGGTGGGAGTTATTAAAATGCAGAAGGGTGGTCGCAGGGGAGATCACTACTGGTCTTGGAGCCAGATCCGGGTGACGACTTGGGCACATAATTGAGGAGATTATTGTCCGGGTCCAGGATGTATCAGATGGTCTCTGAGGACAGAGATTATCAAAGGGAACTGAGAGATGTCCCTTCTTTTCTTCAAGAGAGACAAAGAAGTGACTCTTTCATCATCAGACCTGTCCAATCTGAATTAGGTTCAACGGCAGTGGTAACAAATATCCCCTGGCTGGAAACCTGCATTTCAGGATCCTGGATTAGAGCTGGGATGTCCCATCTCCTTATTTTACAGATGAGGGAAACTGAGGCCCAGCAGGGCGAAATGCCTTGCCCAAAGTCCCAGAGTGACACTTTATCTGACTCTAAACCCTGTGAGGGTCTCCAGAGAATCATGGGACCTCACTGCCTAACCAGAGCAAACCCAGACCTCCAATCCCAGCTGAAGTGCACTCCTGTCAATGACGGGAGGCTCACTGGGGGTGGTCTCTACCTATGGCAGCACCCCGAACCCCGAGCCCGCCTGGGAGAAAAGGCGGCAGCCCCTCACAGCTGCAAGAAGGCATGGCGTGCTAATAAAAGCAGCCCGGGCCTCTGGGGGAAGTGCCAGCCCAAGTTCCTACATGCCAACGGTCAGCTGACTTTCCCCACTGACTTTTCTGGATGGTTCTAAGGGGACAAACCACCCAGACTGTTTTGAACGTTACACAGAGGAGACGTGCCAGAAAAAACAGAGGGAAAAAGGGCCCACCCTCCTCGCAAGCTGGACGTTTCCTAAGTAAATTCTTCCTCTCAAATAAACCCAGGCCTGCTCCCCCGTATTCCGCTGGCGCTCACCTTCAGGAAGGACATCAGAGCCACTTTTACGAGCTTTTCCAGCCCCACGGCCTCTCACTCCCTGCATCAAGGAGACGGTACCGGCCATTTTGAAAAACAGATAAAAGTTGGGGGGGGTGGCAAAGGGCCTGGAGATCCAGAGGTGCAAGGAACTTGCACTACTTCCTCCCCAGTGAAGAGCTAGGATCCTAGTCAGGATCTGAACCCAGACCTTCTTTGGCAGCTTAGTGGATAGAATATTAGAGAGACACAGAGAGACAGAATCAGGGTTAAATAAAGACCCGAGTTTCAATCCTCGCTCAGATCCTTCCTTAGCTCTGTGATTCTGGACACGTCACGTCGCGTTTCCTCATCTGTAAAGCTGGGATCATACAACACGAGGTTTGTGGTGGGATCGAATGAGATAACACGGAATTGTAAAGCTCTCTCTTAATCCGTGCTGTGCATTATTAAATCTCAAGTTCTATCCATGGTCCCAGGCTTCTTGAGGGATGAGGTCACATCTCCCTGAGGGTCATCAGTCAGTCCACAAGCATTTATCAAGTGCCGACCCGAGGCAGGAAGGACGCTGGGAGACAAAGGCAGAAACACACGTCCCCGCTCTTAGAGGGCCCACGTTGCGGTACCTTACATCCCTCTCATTCTAAGAGTCCCTACTCTGCCTGGGACCCTATGGGCCAATGTCCACCCCTGAGGTAACACAGCAGCCACCCGAGCGATCCGTGCCCTGGGAAGCGGCTCCGGCAAAGTCTGCTGATCTCAGCTTTCCAGTCATTGACTTCTTTGTGCTGAGAGCAGGCAGAGAGGGCACTCACCCAGGAAGCTTGGGGTGAGCATCACTGTTATCCTAGCTGCGTGATCTTGCTGTCATAGCACATCATGCAAAGCGCAGCATGAGAACAGAAGGCTGTGACCCCCTAACGCTGATTATTGGGGGTCTGAGGAGCAGTCATGATTAGATATTCTTTAAGCCACGGGACATTCTGGTGTGAGAAGCTGAAAGGACTAGATGCCGGGTATGTCGTGGCAGGAGAGCCATGGAATTGCTGTTGGGGAACCATCCCGTGGTTGTGTGGCCCTCTCTGCCATAGCCAGAAAGGAAAGGAAAACCCGAGAGAATGTATATCATCTCCACGGGACCCTCAGCATTGGGGAGGGGGGAACAGAACTAGACAAAGAAATAGAGTAGTGGGATGGTGAGGGCCCAGAGCTGATGGAAGGCAAAAAGGAGAAAAGCAGTCGTTCCAGATGGTGACAGTCCAGTCACCCCACACACGGGTGTCATCTCTGCCAAGGAACTCTCCTCAGCTTTAAGCCCCAATGGCACCTGGCGACAAATCCCCTGATGCTCGGACCCTTTTCTGAAGACTCACCAACTCAGGGGTGCTTCACCGTTTTGGCCAGGGAGCCCTTTGGCAAGCTGATCGAGCCTGCCCAGAATAATGTTGTTGTTATTGTTGCTTTCTTTCATAATTAAGGGAAAGCATGCAGAGAAGCTTGGAAAGGCTTAGACAAACTGATGCAAAGCGAAGAGAGCCAAAAACAATATACACAATAACTGCAACAATGTAGAAATGAAATACCGCCACAAAAAAAAAAAAAAGAAAGAAAGAAAGAAAATGAATTCCCAATTACAAAGCTCAAATGTGGCCCCAAAGGAAAGATAGAAGAAGTCAAGAGAGTTGCCCCAATTCTTCTGTAGGGTTGGGGGGCAGCATGTTTGGGGACCTCAAGGAAGAAAGGGAGTTAATATATTGACTGATTTTGTTGATTTTTTTCTCTTTCTCTTTTTTCTGTATAAAAATATGTTCTCAAAGATGGAAAGGATGCAAGAGCAAAGTTAAAAGGTATAAAATCAAAAGTTTTTTTTTTAAGTTCACAGGCTCATAGGTTTAAAGATGGGTGAAACCTCTGAGCCAGCTAGTCTGATCCTCTCATTTTTCAGAGAGGGAAACTGAGGCCCAGGAAGATTTCATGATTTGGCTAAGATCAAAGGAATGGCAAGTATTTGCGGTAGCTTTGTGGCATTTTCTCAATCAATAAAGACTAATAGCACCACTATTATCACATCAGGATCACTGGAAGTGTTTGGTGTGAAAAGGGGGTCCTTGGGCTTAGAATTTATAAGATTATAAAGTTAGCAGGCTCTGTCATCCAATTAAGAGCTGGAACTACCCAATACATACTAATCCTTTCTTTTTTACAGATTTTTACAAATCCAACTTTATCCCCTACATAACCTATAATATTCAGGCCCTGCTTCAAAGGGTGAAACATAATTTTAGAGGTAGGAACTTAGTGAAAAGCTGTTGCTTTCACCCTGAAATCACGATACGGAATGAGCCCTGTAAAGTGAACCTTTCATTGGATGCCAGAGTCTGCTCCTTTTATAATCTCATTAACCTGAACCGGCTGGCTCACAACCACTCCAGGGTAGGGATAAAAAAACCGGGCTCTTCTCAACCTATTCCCCCCCTCCAGTAGCTCTTGGATGTCTTTCAGTCTGGTTGTCAAATGACCGGGTAATTAGGCCCTAGAATGATGTCAGGATCCTTAGAACCAATTGGTCAGAAGCTCTTTAAAGGAACTGAATTGCAGGCCTTAGCCACCGCGCCCTCAGCCAACCAAATGTTGGTTTTGTCATTTCTAGGTTCACAGCACGGATCCATTTTGACACTGGCACCTCTCTGGTCCACTCCCCCATCACCGCAGAGCGGGATTATCGTCCTGGTTCGCAAGCGGGTCCGTCCGCCTCACCTCTCCCCACTCCAAGCCATCCTCCTCTCAGCTGTTAATTTAACACTGACGCTAAAGCATCTTGGTCCACACTGGTCCACATCACACCTCCTGTCAACAAGCTCCAGACGTTCCCAGCAACCCAAAGGACACATGCAAAGTCCTCCATTTGGCATTGAACGTTCCTCACCATCTTACCCCCCTTACTCCCCTCCCCGGCACTCCCCGGATCTTCCTCACCAGCCTATTTGCTCTTCCTTGCTCATGGACTCGGATGCCCCCCCCCACATGACTTCTTTGGCTTGTTCCTCTCTTTGACACTTCTCAAGATTTAGCTCAAAGCCCATCATGTGCACCATGACCTCGCCTAGTCCTCCAGATGGTTAATTTTAGAATTAATACAATGGCAGGAAGGAGCCGGCCTTGCTGCCCAATGGCCTGGGTTTTGGATTCTCGGGTTCAGGAAGGAGAGAGATGCACCTTAAAGCCCCAAAGATAGATGAGGGGCAGGTTGTGATGGGCTTTAAATGCCAAGCAGAGGAGTGTGGGATGGCTGGAAAAGCAGCGAGAGATGAGACGGGGTGCTTCCTCCCAGCGGCAATTCCATGGTGAGGGTGCCAGGGGACTAAAAAAGGGAGGAGCCAAAAGAGGGGAAGGGACCAAAACAGGGGGAGGGGCTGGAAACCTAATTTCAGAAAAAGATGACCAAGAGAACATCAGTAACCCGCAGCCTCCGTGCCCATTCCTCATCTTTAAAAGAGCTTTCTGAGAGGCATCCCTGTAAGAACTGAGAGCACTAGGGCAGCTAGCTGGCAGTTAAGGCTGGAGTGGTCCTTCTCCGGCTCACTTTACAAAAAAAGAAACTGAGGCAAACGGGATTAAGTGACTTGCCCAGGATCAACCACTGGGAAGCGTCCGAAGCTAGGCTTGAACCCCAGAAGAGGTGCCTTCCTGACTCCCTGCACACCCTGGCAGGCCAAGGTTGTCTGGGCATGGGACAGCCACCCCCACCCCCGCCGGCCTGGCTGACCGCTCCTGCTCTTCAGAGGAGGCTTGTCCAGTGTGGAACTAGCTCCCCGCCAGTCCCGGCTGCTCTGCTGTTTGTGTGGGCGGGGCTCGGCCCCCCAGCCCGGCCTGTTTACACAAAATTCATAATCTCGGCCAGACACGGAAACGCGGGACGGCTGCCGGGTCTTGTGCAAATCTTTAAACAAAAGCAATTCAAGAAAAGTTCGGTTTAACGCTCCATTTGTCATCCAGCCTGAGAGTCTGTGGGAGCGAGCGATTGATCGATGGACTGGGCCAAGCTGGAGCACAGGCGGCCCTTGTTCCCTCGGACCGCAGCAAGGGGACGGGCAGCCCCCTCTGAAGAAGGGGCTCCTCTGCCTTCCTGGGTGGCAATCTGGAGAGGCTCCCCCTGCGCCCGGCCTCCACGGCCAGCCCCCA
Source organism: Antechinus flavipes (assembly GCF_016432865.1). Taxonomy (NCBI): domain Eukaryota; kingdom Metazoa; phylum Chordata; class Mammalia; order Dasyuromorphia; family Dasyuridae; genus Antechinus; species Antechinus flavipes. The sequence goes on from NC_067401.1 coordinate 462,970,173, forward strand.
TTAATGCTAGTAGGAAGAGTAAGGGCGTAGCTAGGCAACCTGGGGCTTCTCAGCCTGTCAACATCCCTCCTCCTCCTCCTCCTCCTCCTCCTCCTCCTCTTCTTCCTTCTCCTTCTCTCCCTCCTCCTCCTTCCAACCTTTCCCCCCACCCTTACCTCCTGGCTCACCAACATCCTTGTTCCTCTGCAGCCTCACAGCCTCTAAGCTACCTGTCAGAACAGTCAAATGATCTGATAAAGTGCTTCCTGCTAAAAACTATCCCAAAGTGGAACAAGCTGGCTCCAAGGGGGTGGGCTCCCCATCACTGGGGTTTCTTTCTTTCTCTCTCTTTTTCTTTCTTTCTATCTTTGATTCTCTCACTTTCATTCTTCCTTATTTCTTTCCTACTCTTCCTTTCTTCCTTTCACCTTTCTTTTCTTCCTTCCTTCCTCCTCTTTCTCTTTCTTTCCTTCTTTCCTTCCTTTCTTCTCTCTTTCTCCCTTCCTTTCTTCCCTTTTTTCTTCCTTTCTTCTTTTCCTTCCTTCCTTTCTTTTTCTGGGTCTCCCTATCTCACCAAAGCTAGAAATGCAGCAGCCACTTTTGAGTCCCTGACCCCCTCAGCTGTTTTAACCAGCACTTCCTCACTCCTCCTGTGACAAATGGGTGGGCCTCCACTCCTGAAGGCTCGCCCTATCTGGTGCCTGGCTGAGGAGGACTACCCAACAGGCTCTAGCTCTTTTACCTTAGCCCTGCCAGGAGCAGGGACCTTAAGCACCCCCATCCCCAGTAAGATCTTCAAGCCGTTTCTCAGTTTCTCTGAATGACCATTTCTCAGAGAAGCTGCAGGTTCTTTTTGAGATGTGGGTTGGACAAGAAGACTGATCCAAGCGGCTACCCTGTTACAGCTCAGCTTAAGCCACAGGAGGCCAAAAGGGCCCTAGACTCGGTGTCAGCTGAAGCCTGAGCTGGAGGCTCAATTCAAAGCTTAAATACCTCCGGCCTTAGCGTTTCTCTGACCCTCGATTTCTGCAGCCATCAAGCGGGACTAACGAGACTTCCACTAAAAGTCATAATGCCAAAAGGACACTTTACGTGCTGCGTAAACATGAACTAGAAACAATGCTGATGAAGCAACATTCAAGAGGAAGAACTGACCGTTATTTAATATGTTAAGGTTTTCAGTGGGCTTTCCATACATCACATTGACACATTAGCTAGATGGTGGAAACATAAGCAGATGATGGGCAGACAGACGGAGGGAGAGAGGAAGGGGAAAAACAGATAGACAGACATAGATAGGCAGATATCCAGATATATAGGATTTAGACAGACAGATACAGAGATACATAGATGGACAGAAGGGACAGATGGATGGATAGACAGATGGAGGGAGGAGGAAGGAAAAAAAGACAGACAGACAGATAGATAGACAGGCAGATCTACAGATATATAGGATTTCGACAGATACATAGATGGATACATAGATATATAGATGGATGGATGGATGGATGAGAAAGAACATTTTCCTGAGCCTGATTGCCGGGTACTGGACCAAGCATGATGGAAACAAACACAAACCCCTCCCAAAAAAACTCTATCATCAAAGGGCTTAAATTTGAATGTGAGAGTACAATGTATACAAGAGGCAGGAAGTGGGAGGCTGGGAGAAAGGAAAGACCCCTGAGCGGGGACAAGGCTACTGGGGACGTCTTGAGACTCAAGGGTGATGCCAGAAGGAAAGTGAGTCTCATCAGAGCAAAACGGCAGCTCAGGCCGGGGACTCATGGATCAAAGGAGAGGACCCTGAGCGGCAGAGGCATCCCCAGAATAAAGAGCTTTCTGACTCAAAGGATGAAAAGTCCAGAGGAGAAATGGAGCCAGGAGTGAATTCTCACTACATTACATGCGCGATTATCTTTAAAAAATCGTTTTCCACGGGCCTTTGTGTCTATTATCCTAGCAACGAATGGGGTTCTTGGTTCTTCTCTGTTTTCTTAATTTCCTTTATGGTGCAGGATACCTGCTAAGGATGGGCTAAAAGAGATCATCCCTTTTGTCCAATAAGGAAACTGAGGTTCAGGCCACTTAGATGACTTGACCATGTCTACTCAAGTGTCAGAAGGCTGCATCTGGACCAAGTATTTGGTTCCCAACCTTTTCCCGTGCCAGGATCTGGCCAGATTTGTTTCTCTCCCTCCCTCATCACACAAGACGCTTCACTGATGATCCGTTGTCCCCGGAATAGACGCCTGCCAGCCGTCGGCCACGCACCCAAAGCACCGCGCCTCCCGGAGCCCTTCCTGCTCCGTCCCCGCAACGCCCGCTACCTTCTCATGGGGCCTTGGAGCCCCTGCCTCTTCTCCCTACGGAGTCTGCGTGTGCTTACTAAATAGCATGTCGAGATACATATTAAACATGTTGTCTCCCGGGGGGAGACATGTCAATACACATGTTCCCCTGCAGTCTCCCCTGGGGGGAAGCCGGGCTTAGTCCCAGTCCCAGGCGCTCTCAGGATAAGTGCTGGGAATGATGGGATATCCCTGAGGGGGCAGCATTATGGAAAAGCTGAGAGGGACAGACAGAGGCAGGGCGTACTCTGCTTCAAATCCCCCCGTGAGCACCAGCCACGTGGCTCCCTGGAACCCTCAGCCAGGAGACCAGAGAAGCCGCCCTGAGACAGAAAGCAGGCGGATCATAGAACCAGCAATGGCCAGGGAGCCAGGAGCCCCGGCTCAGACTCAGGCAGCTGAGGGGCCCCAGTTACACCCTCTGACTCCTCCGGTCCAGGTCCAAATACTGACTGCCACTGACTGCCCTCCCACCTCTGACCCCGAGAAGCTCTAGAGCTCAGCATTCTCATCTGAGAAATGAGGAGGGTGGGCCCTGAAGACCCTCCCAGCACTAACATTCGGCCATTCTATGACCCTGCAAAGGTCAGCTTCTCCCTGCAAAATAGCAGCGTGTCCGTGCAAGATAGGAGAGTGTGTGTGTGCGTGTGGGTGCACGTACAGCGGGCTCCCTTGTGAGGTGTCCCGGGGCCTGCAGGGAGGAGAACCCGAGTTCAAATCCAACCTCAGCTACTTACTCCCTGGAGAAGGTCCTCTCCTTTTCTCAGTCGGATTTCCTCATCTATGGATGTCGTTAGGGTCCAATGAGAGCCATGTGAAAGGTGTGAGAACTGTCTCGGTGCAAACTAGTGTATTCTCTGCCTGGCTGCAGACATCTTCCCCACCTTTGTTCTCCTGGATCGTGTGTGTGTTCTAAACCCATATAGTGGACACACAGACACCCCCAGTGCCCCTCAGACATATAAAAAGGGTTTTCACACACATTGCCACTTTCTCTCACAAGCAGAATAGCCAACACAAGGGTTACTTACTCTCTTCGCTTCCCTGATGAGAAAAGGGAGATTAGTTAAGAAACATGGGATGGCAGCTCTGGGGCTCATGGGATGGCAGCTCTGGGGCTCATGGGATGGCAGGTCTGGGGCTTGTGGGATGGCAGGTCTGGGGCTCCGTGGGAGGGCAGATCTGGGGGTTGTGGGATGGCAGCTCTGGGGCTCATGGGATGGCAGGTCTGGGGCTCATGGGATGGCAGGTCTGGGGCTCGTGGGAGGGCAGATCTGGGGGTTGTGGGATGGCAGATCTGGGGCTCATGGGATGGCAGGTCTGGGGCTCGTAGGAGGGCAGATCTGGGGCTCGTGGGATGGCAGATCTGGGGTTGTGTGATGGCAGATCTGGGGTCATGGGATGGCAGGTCTGGGGCTCGTGGGATGGCAGATCTAGGGCTCGTGGGATGGCAGATCTGGGGCTCGTGGGATGGCAGCTCTGGGGCTCGTGGGATGGCAGATCTGGGGGTTGTGGGATGGCAGATCTGGAGGTTGTGGGATGGCAGATCTGGGGCTTGTGGGATGGCAGGTCTGGGACTTGTGGGATGGCAGATCTGGGGGTTGTGGGATGGCAGATCTGGGGCTCGTGGGATGGCAGATCTGGGACTTGTGGGATGGCAGATCTGGGGGTTGTGGGATGGCAGATCTGGGGCTCATGGGATGGCAGATCTGGGGCTCAGAGGGCATCCCACCCGCCACCCTTTTGTTTTACGAGAAAGCCAGGCAGGTCCCAAGCCTCTCTTGCTCCTCTGCCCTGGCCCCAGAGCTGTCAGAGTTGGTGGGACCAGAGAGGATGCCGGATGATGGATACAAGAACAGCAAAGGGGAGTCAGAAGGTGGCACCCGAAAAGCCTTTTTCCTCGGGGCCTCTCGGGAACAAAGAACGGGGCAGAGCCTGGATCTGGCGCATGCAAATAGTGCTGGCACGGTCTTCAGAACCCTGTACCCGGCCCTGGCGCCAAGAACAATGGGCAGGTGTATTTACATTAAACATGAAACTCCCTCCCTCCTGTTTTTGCGAGATAGGGCGCCCCTTTTATTCTCGGCCATGTCGGCGTTTTGTAGGGAGCTAGCTCCTATTACCATGTTATTAAACCTTTCTCCCGAGGCTCCCGCCTCCCCCCGCAGCCCTTTCAGAACTCGCTCGGCAAAGCCGTGCCCCTCAATGTCCCACCTTGAGAATTAGCGGGGTGGACAGAAGGGGAACGCTCTTTGGATTGTGCTCCCGGCCGTAATGGGAGCTGCCATCAAAGGATCAGTTTGCAGGTTATTGTTCCCCCTACAAGGAAGGTTATAAAAACTCATGAGGTCAGTGCTTTCTGCTGGGTTGCCCTTCCTCCAGTTTCACCGGAAAGATTCCTTTGTACTGAGGGGTGCAGAAGGGAAAGGTCTCGGAGGGAAGAGGATCCCCATGAAAAGCTTTGGGGGCTTCCGAACCAATATGGCGGATCAGTGGGGAAGTTTAATATGACCACATGTATCCTGGGGGTTAGAGAATGGAAGGAGGCAGGGGCTGGACACCAGGGACAGAGCTCTTAGGACAATGTGTGAGGGACTTCACAAATGACCCAAAGGAGCTCACAGCCTCAGTGGTCCTCGATGTAAAATGGCCAAATGACCTCTGAGATCCCTTGCAATCATTGACCTGTGCTTCCATTCCCAGATGACCTCCTTTTTATTTTGTGGGACACATGTCATCCTCCCTGAAAGCCTCTCAAGTTCCAGGGCAGGGACTTGAAAAAACTCTGTCATTTTATCTCCAGGGCTTAGCGTTGTGTCCGTCACATAGTAGGAACTTTGAGCCTGGCACGTAGTAAGCGCTTAATAAATACCAAGTGAGTGATTGAAATATCTGTTGTATGTTCAATGGATTGATCCATGTTGGTGACTTGGAGGGGGGAGAACCTGGAATATAATAATATCATTTTTATTATTAATTATTCCTCAGTAACTTCATTTAAGCTTCCTAGATGTCAACATCTGATTAAATTAAAAATTGATTAAATTAAGTGATGAAACACTTGTAAAGTTAGGGAATTACACATGTTGAGGTAGGAAATCAGATCAGATCCCTGTGGTCCCTTCCAGATCTGAACCTAGGATGAATTAGGTTGGATAAAGTTTGTGTATCTCACGCTTGAAGGTATAAAAGTAAGATTCCACTCTCCCTCAGCCAAATGGCATTCTGGGGGATCGGGACACCCATGCAAGTAGTTACAGTTATCACGGCCTATTCGGGAAATCTTCCCTTTGTTCAACCATTTTTCTGTTTTGCCTGATTCTTCCTGATGCCATTTGGAGTTTTGTTGGCAAAGATACCGGACTAGTTTGACATTTTCTTCTCCGGTTTGTTGTACAGATGAGGAAACTGAGGGAAACAAGGTGAAGTGACTTATCCACAGTCACATAGTAAGTATCTAAAAACCAGATTTTAATTCACAAAGATGAATCTTTCTGATTCCAGACCTGGAACTCTATCCAATGAACCATTTTACAGATAATGGAACTGAGGCAAGAGAGATTAGGCGTCTTGCACACACTCATATATGACACAGAACTGGCATTTGAACCCCTTCTGAAGTGGCAGCTGGGGAGTTCAGTGCATAGAACACCGGGGCTTAGAATCAAGAAGAAATAACTTCACATCCTGACTTGAACACTGTCAAGCTGTGTGACCCTAGGCAAGTCACTGAGATCTACCTCAGTTTCCTCCACTATAAAAGGAGATATTAATAGCCCTGAATTCCCAGGGTTGTTGCGAAGATCAAATAAGATATTTGTAAAGCATTTAGTACATAATAGGTGCCTGTTTCCTTCCCTGCTTCCAAAACCTCCTGACTTCAAACACACAACTCTGACACATCCTCAGAATCCATAGCCAACTTCCACTGTAGTACAACCACTGTCCCCATTTTACAGATGTAGAGACCAAGGCACAGGCAGTTAAAGCATTTGGTCCACGGTCCCATGGAAAATATCAGATCGTTGGACTTAAAGGCTATAGGATCCACAAACTTCCCTCCTCCTACACGGCTTCCCATGATTTCACACTTTCTTCAAGTAAAAATATAATGGGTAGTAGTTCCTTCAAGAGAGAAAATGGAAAAAAAGATGGCGCCCATCCATTCACTTCAAGGCCCTTCTCGGGCCAGCAGAAACGGAGCTGCCACCTGGACACTTCCCACCCGAGCCAGCAAGCCCACTATGGCCCAAAAGCCACTGGCCCGGCTGCACCTGCCAGGCTGTGACCTGGGCCCATGCGCGTTAACGTGCCTCAAATAGCCCTGCGCCCGGCACCAGGGCAGGGCACAGAGGGAAAAGGAAGGACGGGGACATCGGACTCTGCTCCGGAAATGGGAAGAGGGCCGTCCCCGGGTCATGCTGACGGCTGAAGAAGGCGCCATTTCCTGAAGCTGTCCCACTGGCAAGTGGATGAATTCTGCCCGGGTCAGCCCCAGCCCTCCAGCCCTCCCGGAACAGCTGGGAGCCACAGCCAGTGGGCCCATCTGGGTAATCTACCCCGGGCCCCTGGGTTCTGTCCCAGTGTGGGCTTTCCAGGGTCCCGTCCCGGTGCGGGCCTCCCGGGGTCCCGTCCCAATGTGGGGCCTCCCGGGGTCCCGTCCCGGTGCGGGCCTCCCGGGGTCCCGTCCCAATGTGGGGCCTCCCGGGGTCCCGTCCCGGTGCGGGCCTCCCGGGGTCCCGTTCCGGTGTGGGCCTTCTGGGGTCCTGCTTGTTACTGAGAGAAGCGAGGAAGTCCTCTGCGGCTACTGCTGGACACATCTCCATCATCCACCTCCATCCCCCTCCCTTCCAGCCCACAAAAGTGGCCACAGCTGGCGTGAAAGTGAAACTGGTCGGGAAAGGGGCCGGCGGCCCACAGGAATGGCTCGGGGAGACCACAAGCTCCAGTGTGCTGAAGGACACGGGCAAGAGCTCATTCCTGTGGCCTGACAGCAGCCTGGAGAAGCCGGCTCTCATCTGGACAATGAGGGCGCCTCCTGCCCGGTTTCCTGGCCTCCAGGCTCCCTGCCCCAGTCCAGCCTTCCCCCAGCTTCCAGGGTAGACTGCTAACGCATACGGGCCCCTGCTCAGGAGCAGGAGAAGGAGCTCCCTACGCTTCCCGATCCCTCTCGTGTCTAACGGCCGCTCCCCTCGGCACGGAAACCTTCCTGCTCTAAGCTTTCCTGATTGCCCCTCATTTCCTGTCCTCCGCGTCTCCGATACCTGGAACGCCCTCCCTCGGTGCACCTGCCTCTCGGAATCCCTCGGTCATTTTTCACGGTCCCATTGGGGACGCCCTTGGCAAGGACACTGCTGTGCTTTGCCATTTCCAGATAAGGTAAACAAGGTGACTTGGGCAGGTCATAGAGCCAGAAAGTGTCCGAGGCCAGATGTGATGAGTCTTCCTGAAGCTCCCTCCACTGCTCCACCCAGCCCAAATCCCCGGCTTCCTTCAAATTACCCAAGTGCCCTCTCCTAACAGGCCGTGCCGAGCCTTCCCGTTCTCCCTTCCCTCTCTGAAACTGCCTTAGCCGCGCTCTGTGTCTGTGTCCTGGGGAATTTCCCATGTGTCCTCTCTCCCCAGTGGCCGCAAGTCTCCTGAGGGCGGGGACTGCTTCATGGCTCCCTTTTATCTAGCACAGTCACTGCCTCGCCTGTATCCGATGCCCAACAAATGAGCGGGGCTGTCAACCAGCGTTACACCATTTTGCACAACTCCATAAACCATCCTAGTTGACTTATGTTTTTTCTTGCAAGACAATTGGGCTTAAGTGACTTGCCCAGGGTCACACAACTTCAGGCACTACGCATTTGAGACCGGATAGAACTCGGGTCCTCCGGACTCCAGGACTGATACTCCATCCACTGTGCCATCTAGCTGCCCCTATAGTCGACTTATATTAAAAAAAATAACAACTTTGGATTTTTAAAATTGGAGGAGCCCTTGTGTCCTCCTGGTCAGAGGTGGGTCTTCACCTTCTTTTGCGTCGGGGACCCCCTGGCAGAATTGGGAGCCTTCTCAGGATAATGCTTTGGGATTGCACGGAAATCGATTATACCGCATGCATTTACAATTTATCGGTTTGCCAAGTTCATGCCCCAGCACCTCGAGAGCCCTTGATCCAAGCTGTATCTGAACAGGAATCCCCCCCCAGAACATCCCCAACATGGAGTCTTCCTGACCATGCTTGAAGGCCTCGAGGGAGGGACAAACCACAGCTCGCGGGGGCAGCCGGCTCCACTCTCTCTGCGTCTCCCCTCCACCAGGCCGGCGCTCCCCTCTGGCCAAGCCCAGAGGGCCTGGGCCTGTGCGTCCAGGACAGCCCCGGCTCCCATCCCATCTATCCGACATTTTGCCTTCTTTCGACCAAAGATCCCCAGCCCCTTGCGGTCGTTCTCCCACGGCGTGCCCGTGTCCTTTGGCCATCCCGGGGGCCCTCCTTATGAGGCTCTCCAGCTGACCACTGTCGTTCCTCAAACGCGTTGTCCTCCTCCAGAGGCGGTCTGCCTGGGCAAAGGACAGTGGGACCTCCCGGGCCCAGACGCCACGACTCCCAGAATGCTGCCAAGGATCACACTGGCTTCTTGGCTGCCATGACGGTTGACTCATAGTGAGCTTACGCCTAATGAAAGCCCCAGATGTTTTTGAGATGAGCTGCTGTCTACCTGGGCCATCTCTATTTTGTACCTAAGCCGATTCTTTGAAAGCCAAATGTAAGACTAATAAAATGTGTTCCCATTAAGTTCCAGCTTATTCAGTCTGGCCCGGTACTGGAGACTTTAATTTTTTTTCTTGTACCCCAGCACTTGATACATCATAGATGCTTCATAAATGCTTGCTGATTAATGGAGTAAGTTTTATAAGGTTAACGCTTGAGATCTCTGCTCCATCCCCCAAGCTGTCCAGGCAGAAGCAAGACTCAGTGGAGATATTGATACTACACTTGATCTTAGCCAAAAGGTCGAGAAGCGATCAGTGGAGATATTGAAAAGTGGACTCACATGTTGAGCAGGGGGTTGGACTAAATGACCCTAAGGTCCTTCTAAGGCAAAAATAAAGGAAGTGAGAGAACCAAGTAATTATGAACAAGGTGCTATGTTAAGTCAAGGGAGGTCTACTCCCTCTTCTTTCTCTACAAATTACATCATCCTTCAAGGCCCAGATGAATTATGGGTGACTTCCTCTGAGAGGAGAAGGCGTGTCTGATTCCCAATATGAAGCAATCCTCCCTTTCCTATCTTTCTAAAGCGCTGATCCTCTAGACCTCTCGCCTTGAGCGGTTGTAGGGCATCTACTCTACAGTTTGGACCCATTATTTCTATCTTGGACTTTTATTAGACCTCTTATAGATTTATAACCGTTCTCCTTCCAGTGTGTTTTAAGCTTGCTGGGAAAAGGACTGTGAGTGGTGCTCTTTCGGATCCTTTGAGTTAAAAGATAAAAGATATTTTATGAAACTATTACTAAAAATAAGAATTCACAATTCAATGTGTCAACGGCCTTTCTCAAATATAAATGATAGTCCATACTTAAAGTATACTTTGGAAGATTACTAAATTGTCCTGATGACCCTACTGGATGTTTACCTCTTCAATCCTTCCGGCCAGCTGGTCTACCCAAGTGGTCTATGACCTTTTATCCTCTGGCACTGTGGGCATTCCCCCTTCGGCCTTCCTGACGTGTCCTCCCCCTCTTTGAGGGCCGGGGATTTTTGCTTCTTTCTTGTATCCCCAGAACCAAGCACAACAACTTGTCCATAATAAATGCTTGTTCCTCTAGTGATTAATTGATTGGCTCCCCTGTGCCACTCCCTTATCCCCGAAGGTCTCCAAACAGGATGGAGAACCACACATTAGGGATATCGGCAGAAGATTTCTGTACTTGTAGAGTCAGACAAGAATATCAATAAGATTTGGAGTGTATGATTATCCCCATTCTCTATATAAGAAAACTGAGGCTTCAAAGCCACACAATATATGAGAGATCTGGGGATTGAAGGCGGGTCTCCCGATCCCAGAACCCAACATTCTTTGCTTTTTAGCATATTGACTTTGCGCTGAGAGTCTAGGCAAGATTCCAAGAAGCAAGTATCAAGTCCTCAGAGCCCTTAATGTATTTATTTTCAAAGCTTATCTGTCCTTCTTAGCCAAGAGTCCGGCTCGAATAGGCAGCCCCAGCTGCCCCATGCTGGGAAAAGTCCACCTGGCTTGGAAACATAACACTTGAGTTCAAATCTTGAGCTGTCAGCCCAGTAACCCTGAGCAAGCCCCCTCCCTGTATGCCTTGGCTCATGGGTGCTATGGGGGTCATGTGACTTCAAATCAACATAATCAATAAGGATCAGGAGCCTTCTATGAGGCAGCCTCTGTGGTGGCTCCATAAAAAGCTCCAACCCCTGCTCCGTAACCTCCGGCAAGAGAGATCGGCCACTCCCAAAGCCCCCTTCTGGTGGGGAGAGCCGCCTTTATTGGGCACTTTCCTCCTGCTAGCTGGCTCCAAACTGCCTTTTCTAAGTTCCCCTCACTCTTGTCTTAGTCTCGCCTCTGGGGCCAGGCAGAAGAAACCTAATCAATCCCTCCCCCTACCCTAGACCTTTAAATCCCCGAAGACGGCCATGTCTCCCTCCCCCAAATCACCCCCTCCCACTGTCTGCAGTCATATGCACAGAATCAATGCATCCCTGAGCTTTCCACACTGGTGCCCAAAGGGAAGTGGTGCTCCTGGATCCCCTGCTCTGCCTTATCCTTAAGCAGCGGAGCTGAGCCCTGGACCACGTTCGCTTTCTGGGCCACCCCATCCCGCTGCTGACTCACACCGGGCTTGCGGTCCCCAAAACGGGGCTAGCCACGAGTCAGCTCCAGATGCTTCCCCTCAGACCTAACCCTCTCCCAAACTGCCATATTTCTGGGAAGAAACCACCATTCTTCTAGTCTCCCAAGTTCGCTGTTGTCCAATTGTGTCCAACTCTTTTGATCCTATTTGGGGTTTTCTTGGCAAAAATACTGGAGTAGTTTGTCATTTCCTTCTTCGGCTCATTTTACAGATGAGTAAACCAAGGCAAACAGGATAAAGTGGCTTTCCCAGGGTCACACAGCTAGGAAATGTCTGAGACCATAATTGAACTCAAATCTTCCTGATTCTAAGCCCCATGCCTTAGCCACAATGTATCACCTAGCTGCTGAGGAGCATTTATTAAACACCTACTATGCGCTCAGCACTGTCCTAGGTTGTTGGGATAAAAAAACAAAAATGAAACTGTTGCTGCCCTCAAGGAAAAGCTTGGTTTGGAGGAGAGGAGGTGCTAGAAATTAGTGCAAAGAACCTGCCTTTGTATCCTCAGCACTTAACACGGCACCTGGGACATAGTAGGTGCTTAATAAATGCTTATTGGCCGATGCATTGAGTCTCTAAGGAGGCCGGGCACTCTCGGTGCACCCCGCTGTCTCTGTTATCTGACCTGCATCCAGGTCATTGATGGGGAGGTCTCCTCCGCCCAGGGCAGCTGCCTTCCTCCGCCAGCCTGGGGAAACACTACCCACAGAGAAAAACAAACTGAGCCCAGCGAGTTCCTCCCCCCACCCCCTCCACCTCGGAGCTCGGCTCTGGGAAGGTTCTTGAAGCCATCAGGGCTTCGCAGGCCCACAAATGGAATTTCAAATGCAATTTGTCATGAGCCCAAAGCCTGTTTCTAATAAAGGCCTCCTCTCTATCCTCGGCCTCCTGAATACGGGCCTTCATTGCCGCCTTCTTGCTCCGAAAAGGACAAAACCCGAGCTCTGCAAACTCTCTTTCCTTATTTATTTTTTAAAACCTCAGAGCTCAGGGCCGCCTCCCGGGCTCGGCCTTCCCGGTCCGTACAACAGGGCATTCTACCTGCAGCATCCTGGCACTCTTTATTTATATTCTCGTGGAGGCCGCGCCTCCGAGTCCTAACTGCGCCCTCCAGTCCTCGGGGAGGCCGGGACTTGAAAGGACGCGCACTCCGGTTTTTTATTGGCCGCCCAACAATAAAGTCCCCGATGCTCGTGCAAGCCCATTAAAAATAAATGGCCTTTTCCAGCCGGCCTCAGTTTATTATTGTCCCTCCAGCTCTCGTCCAAACTGCCTTGACAGCTTGTTTATGGAGGGCCCACAGTGGCCTCCCCATGCCAAGTGTGGCGATGACAGAATCACGGGCTGTTTGTAGCCAGAGAGAGCTTGGTTAAGAAAATCACAGGGGGGAGGAGAAGCTTGATGATAGGACAGGGATTGGCTCCATCATTCCCCCTCCCCCCCTCCCCAGGCCTTGCTCCCAGGTCTTCCTTTTCTAGATCATGGTGTCCGACTGGAAAGACCTTTAGCCATCATCCATTTTTTGTTAATGTTTTAATTAATGAAGCTTTAAAAAAAAAATCTGTTATTTCTAAATAAGTCAAAATTTCCTTATATGAAATAAGGCAGACAAACCAAACCAAACGGTCCATCAGTCCTCACGCTGTACCCCTCCATACTTGTCCAGTCCGCTACCTCTTTACCTGGGGGAGGAAGATAGATTTCATTGGCCGGGATCTCTCCCCTTCCTGATTAGCATCTCTAAAGCACTTCCTTCATTTGGACCTTCTGGACAAAGGTCTCCTTGGAGTCAGTCCTTGCCCTCGTCTGAGTTCCGATGGATTTTTGGTGTGATTTTCCTTCTTGCCGTTGTTGTGGCCATGGGGTGTATCCTTTTCTTAATTTGGCTCCAATCCCTCCGCCTCGGTTCAAATAAGTTTTCCCACATGCTGGGGGAATGTCCCACATCCATCATGACTTACGGCACGATGATTCGCCGTTCCGTTGGGAGGCACGGTCTCCCCACAGATCCACACGGCGTGGCCGGGGAAAGCAAACTCACAGCGAGAGCACATTAGCACAAAAGCATCGTTCGTCATCCATTTCCAGTCAAGAGGATCCGCTTTTTTTTCCCAAGATTTTTTCCACCTCTCGTAATATTTGGTCCATGCCCGGCTTTCCTGTCAATGACCCCCTTGGAGGATAAGATGAGTGGTGCTCTCCCTGGATTAATGGGGCCTGGAAGGTCTGTTTGCTCAGCCAGTATAGAATAAATGGTTTTGCAGAACGCCGTCTCCCTCATTTTTCAAATGAGTTAACGGAGGCCAACAGTTAAGTTATTTGCTCAAGATCACACAGGGAAGCTGGATTAGAAGGACTCTATCTGGTAAGGGAAGCCAAGAGGTAACCATTTAGCCATGTCTCTGACTCATCCCGCTGCGCTGGCCATCCCAGAAACGATGGCGGCCGTTCCAGGAAACCCTAGGCCGGCCCGCCAAAGGCACATCTTCCCCCTGACTTTCTTTCTACTTGCTTGAAATGCTGAACACAGTGATTCCACTGGGCCTTTTCTTGGTCCCAGCAAGAACCCAGGAGTTAAATCTTTCCCGTTGCTTGCCAATCCTGCAGCCACACTGCATTCCTTTCGATGGGGAGATTTTCCTAGAAGCCAAGTGATTTGTAAAGAGGAAAAATCCCAGAACCGAATGACACGGCCGTGGCCAAGAAAAGAATTGGGGTCGTTCCCTCTCATCTCGAGAGAGTTCTCTCCATCTTTATCTGAAATTACCCTCCTTCTACCCTGGGTCCATTTGTTTTCTTTAAAGTCTATGAAGATTTCAAAAAAAATCTACTGCCAACAGATATTTTCCTCCTCCATTCCATATTCACAGCTGGATTGTAATGTTATTTCTTCCAAGTTGGGGGAGGGGTAGAAGGGGGTTACAAGTCCTAGAGGGCAGAACTAATACAATGTACCCCGATAACTGCCATGAAAAGATTCGGTTTCTGGTGTAACTACCCACAAGTTTAAGGTATTCTATAGGTCTGCTCTCAAAAACAAAATACAACAACAAAAACATAACTCACAAGCCCCCACTGGTGTGTTTCCCTTTAATAGTCAGCTAAGATACAATTAGCTCAAAGTAAAGACATTTACAATCACTACAAAGTATTCCTCCGATAATCCTAGGGCACAGCCCCCCACAAATACACATAGTACCGCTAGGGAAAGTGGGCTCACATCAGAGTACAATAGTACAGAAGCACACACTTAGGTGTGACCAAGGAAACTCAAATCTCTCACATTGCTGGACCTAATATCTTTTTTTTTTCTCATGTTTACTACTTGGTGATCAGTTCCCCTCAAGATGCAAATGTGGGGCAAGGATATGAGAGAAATATTTTCCCTTTAGGAGCTAAGGATGATGCCATTTCAAGAGTCAGTAAGGTTCTACCTCTTCAGATGGGTCTCTTTTGTTGCCAGAGATCATACTCCTCAGAGCGGACCTCTGATTTGCCCCACTCCCTAGACGATGCCTTTTATTTTTAAGGGCTCAGTTGCTTGGGCCAGCTGCCCACTAAGTCTACCAAGATTGTTGTAGAACTTCTTCCTATCTGACCCTTTTTTACACTTTATCTGAGACCTTAGCACGTCATTGTCTTTGTTATCCAATCCTTGTGTTTTTAAGGTTTCTAAGGTCTCTTTCCCCTCTAATATTCTTTGATTCTGTGATTCTCACTGGAAGATACAAGGGGCAGACTTCAGCCCAGTGTATCCAAGATGTTTTAGAATTTAGTCCTTCAAAATGAATGGATGCCCATCAATTGGAGAATGGCTGGGTAAATTGTGGTATATGAATGTTATGGAATATTATTGCTCTGTAAGGAATGACCAGCAGGATGAATACAGAGAGGCTTGGAGAGACCTACATGGACTGATGCTAAGTGAGATGAGCAGAACCAGGAGATCATTATACACTTCGACAACGATATTGTATGAGGATGTATTCTGATGGAAGTGGATTTCTCTGACAAAGAGACTTAACTGAGTTTCATTGGAGAAATGATGGACAGAAACAGCTACACCCAAAGAAGGAATACTGGGAAATGAATGTGAACTATTTGCATTTTTGATTTTCTTCCCGAGTTATTTTTACCTTCTGAATCCAATTCTCCCTGTGCAACAAGAGAACTGTTTGGTTCTGCAAATATGTATTGTATCTAGGATATACTGCAACATGTTTAGCATATATAGGACTGCTTGCCATCCTGGGGGGGGGAGGAGGGAGGGAGGGGAAAAAACGAAACATAAGTGATTGCAAGGGATAATGTCGTGTAGAAATTATCCTGGCATGGATTCTGTCAATGCGAAGTTATTATTAAATAAAATAAAATTTATTATAAAAAAAAAAAAAAGAATTTAGTCCTTCAAAAAAAAAGAAAAAATATCCTCATGAGGTGATGAGAACAACAATTCACATTTATAGAGCACTTTCCACTCAGTTTTAGAAAGTATTTTCTTACTACAACCATATGAATGAATAGAAAAGCACTTATTAGGTTCTTACAATGTGTCAAGAAGCCTATGAGGTAGGTACTTCAATTAATATAAACCCCAACTTACAGGTTAGGAAACGAACACTACATCCTTACATCATTAGCTCCGCTTTACCCTTTTCTTCGGTTGTGCCTTCTGAAATGCCCATGCTGCTGTTAACAAACCCTTAGAACACATTAATCTTTTATTTTCTTACACTCACAGTTTGATTCCCCCTTTGGCAAACTCTGCAGTGCTGGACATAACTCCTCTTATTTCCCTACTCTCCTTGGTTCTTCTGTGTCTCTCTCTGTGTTCCCCCCAGAGAAGCTGGTACAGAAAAAAGAGAACAGTATGTTTTTAAAAATAGATTTTCTAAAACAACAGGACCCGATTCGCATCATTCTGATAGCCAAGTTCCCTTTTTCTTACTAACAAAAGAAACTTCCCTTGAGAACGCTTGAAGATGTTTTTGAAAATCTTTTGAAAAGGCCATTTCAACATTACAGTTGATGTAATGGCAAAACACTCCACTATTGTTTGACTTGGACGGACATTTCCCCCTAAGTTAGCTTTCTTGACGCACATCACATCTGGCTTCACGAAGACCTTCCCGGTGTCGCCGGTGGGCCAGCTCGATATTAAATGTCGACGCAGGACACCAATAAGCAGGGGCTTTAAACGCCATCTAATCCAGCCCTATTATGTCCCAGATGAGGCGGTGGAGGCCCAGACTGGGAAATTGATGACTGGAATGCAGGCAGTCTAAATGAATCCCAGAACGGCTGACTTGGAAGGGACCTTAGGGCTCATGGAACCCAACTCTAGATCTGGACAGGAATTCCCTTGACGGGCTGAGCTTGCAGACACTTACACTGACGGGGAGTTCACTCCCTCCTGAGGCAGCCCATTCTCCAACCGGACCACACTCAACATTAGAAAGATTCTCCTTATCTTGACGTTAAGTTGACCGTTGGTTCGCCCATCCTAAGTCAATAACGCCTGGCCTGTGGTGGCCACAAAAGCCGGCGTAACCTTGGGCTGGACCCTCTCTGGGAAGAGGGAAGCGTTTATCCTGCCCCCTCCACCCTGCTCAGAACACAGCTGAGTGAAAGGATTCTGTTCTAGGAAACAACATTTCTTGAAGGATACGATAAGCTGCAGAATGTTAATAGGGAAGTCATTAGGAAGGTGAAGGGTCTCCGGGATGTGCCAGAGGAAGGGTGATTGATTAGCCTGGAGAAGAGAAGACTTATGGAGAGCTGTCCTCGAATATCTGATGGGTGGAGAAAGGGTCAGAGTGGTTCTTCTCGGCCCCAGGACAGCAACGAGAGCCACGAAAGAAAACTTGTCCAGAGACAAATTTAGGTTTTCTAACAATTAGGAGTAAGATGGGCAGAATAAGTGGGTTCTCCCATACGAAGGCCCTCAAGGAAATAAAGACAATTGTTCGGGACATCATAGATGGGAGTCTCGGGATGCATCGGACTAGGTGATTCCGGCAATCCCTTTGAACCATAAGATGCTCCGACGGTCCGGCCCTTTTTGTCATCAGGAAATAATCAATCAACAAGTATTTATTAAGTGTCTAAGAGGAAGAGGACGTGCATTCCAGACATGACGGGGCAGAGACACAGAACAGGGAGATGGGAGACCCTCTGGGAAGGACAGAGACAAGACTGGTTTTTATAGAGAAAGAGAGGGAGAGTAATGTCAAATGACACGGACAACTCAGGGTGGGACCGGCTTCCGAAAAGCCTATGGGAGTGCTTTAAAAATCGCTCTCTCCCATCCATTGGTCTCTCCTTCCAAAGAATCATATGATCGTTTCTCTACCTCATCCTGTACTGATCATCTGCACTGTCAAGACAGAATCTGAAACTGAGGCTTAGTGCTGGGCTCGACATAGCATACACGTGCTCATTCCCCCATTCTTTCATTCATTGACTCAACCTACCAATGCGTGCAACATGGAAGTTTTCTCCATTTTGGTAGAAGAGACAGTCCCTCTGCTGAAGGGCTTTCCCTTAGTGCTCACAGAGGGACTGATTAAATAGCTCTCCAGACACTTCAATGGGTGGGAGGCAGCCAAGGTCTCCCTCCACTGCCCCACACATTCCCCAGCCTGAAAGCACGGCGCTCAAGTGTTTTCCTAATCGAAAAGAACTCAGATCTCCTTTGAATCACGCCAAGTGTTTGTGGAGATTCCTGAAATGAGCTGAAAGATTAAAAATAAGCCCGAGAAAGGCGAGCGAGGCGGCAAACGGCTGTGAGTCGTACCGACCCACTCTGGTATATTGATCCTGTTTGATTCTCGGTCCCGGGTAGCAGCTATTCATGCTGATTTGCTCATTGAAACAGGAACAAAGCTGACCCAGATGTGGACTCTGCCAGCCTGGAGTGCTCACACATTTTCTAAGGGTCACGCCAAGTTGGGGAGGAGGTGGGGAGAGAAGGGGAGGAGTGAGCCGAAAATGATTTTCTATCTTGCTTTCCTTCTCTCTCTGTTTCTCTCTCTCTCTCTCTCTCTCTCTCTCTCTCTCTCTCTCTCTCTCTTCTCTCTCTCTCTCTCTCTGTCTCTCTCTCTCTCTCTCTCTCTGTCTCTCTCTATCTGTCTTTCTGTCTCTCTCTCTCTCTCTTTCTCTCTCTCTCTCTCTCTCTCCTCCCTCTCCCTCTGTTTCTCTGTCTCTATCTCTCTCTGTCTCTCTCTATCTGTCTTTCTCTGTCTCTGTCTCTGTCTCTCTCTCTCCCCCCTCCCTCTCCCCCTGTTTCTCAGTCTCTGTCTGTCTCTGTCTCTCTCTCTCTCTATCTCTGTCTCTCTCTCACTCTCTCTCCATTTTTACATAGCGATTCAGAAATGTATACATACATACATATATATCTTCCCAACCTCAGCACCCAGCTGCAAGAGTCAGAAACCAAACAGCCATCTAGAGGTGATCTTCAGTTTGCATGTGGGGAGTTTTTTTTTTTTTTTAATGCATTTTCAAACCATCTTGTCCCCCTTCCAACCCTGGGTTTCTTCATCCCCATTTATCCCTCTAATTAGAATCAATGTATAGCATCAAGGCAGGAGGTCAAACATCTGCAGACAGAGAGCAAGGAGAGTGTTGGGGAGGATTTAGTGGCAGTGCCGTACGGTGATACAGGCATTAGGCCGGGGAGCAGGACACTTAGGGAATCAGGGAAACTAAGGATCAGAGGGGAGCATATGGAGGCGTCTAGAGCAGAACCACAAGTGGCAAGAGATGGACGGTCATGTGAGAGGAAACACAAGGAGGCGGGAGACCTTCGGGCAGTCCTGCCCATCCCTTGCCCACTAGAGCAGCCTTTCCAAAGGTCCTGAGTGGATCTCACTTGATGGGGCTCAATGGAGTGGAGCTTGACTCTAGCTCCCAAATTAGACGCGTGGAGCTTTGCTAAGCACCTGGGTTCAGACTGGCAAAGGGAGGAAGGCGAAGGCCCTGCCCACCCAACATTTCCTGCACCCAGGAGGCTACCGTTAGTCCTTTCTCCAGAACAAAGTCGAGGGGAGGGATGGGGAGAATGGCGCTAAGTCACCTGCCCCCCAGTGCCAGGGTCCGTCCCTAAGCCGCTGCCCCCTGACCTTCCCTCTGGCAGGTCCCGCCACCCCAGCAGGCACAAGACCAGTGACGGATGAGCGGCGACTGCCATCCAGACCGACCAACCATGCTCATCACCCAACTCATCGCCACCAAAGGAGGAATTGCTTTGAGTTCTAGCATCTCATGAAGAAATTTCACAGGCAGGAAGAGAAGCAGAGGATTGTGGGATCCCAGGTTTTGAGCTGGAAGAAAATGTCAGGTCATCCCATCTAATCCTCTCGTTTAACAGCCAAGGAAACGAGCCCAGGAGAAGAAATGCTTGCCAGCCCCGGGCAATCGGCAGAGCGTGCCAGACACCGAATCGGATTCCACCTCCAGCCTTAATTCCATGACAACACGTCTGTCAAGTTTTTTTCATCATTCAAGGTCACACAGGTATTACGTGACAGAGGTGAGATTTGAACTCGGGTCCTCCAGCTCCCAGAGGCTTCTTTCCTCTCCCTCCCTCCCAGTGACAGCGTTCATTCATTCTACAACCCTCCGCCTCCCTCACCATGAAGCTGCAGAGACAACTTTTCTTTGATTTGCTTTAGGTTTTGTTCCGCTTTCCTTTGTAACCAATCCCCCACCCCCCACCCCAGCCCCTTCCCGGCCCCAAAGGGAATTCTTTGTCTTTTTTTTTTTTTTTTTGCACCGACCTTGGAGGGGATCAAAACTTGAGAAGGCGCTTTCCAAATCTTAAAAATAAAGCGGAATCGTATGTGTTCTGTCAAAAGGAGCGTTTGAAGGGATCACGTAACCTCGGGGGAGCAGAGAGATTTCATTAGCCGGCTATCTCTGGCACATATGAAGGCCCTCGGAGGCTCCCCGGCTCAAGGCCTGGGGGGCAGGGGTGAAGTCCCGCCCAGGTGCATCCGAGCCCCTTCTCAGCCCGAGCACACAAGGGCCTATTGATTTCCAGGGGGGGCTTCCAAATGCCTGGTCTCCAGTGGGGCGCCGGAGGGTTAAGTGAACGGCTTCCTAAATGCTTACCAGGAGCCAAAACATATGGGTTTGTACTTAAAGCACCAGAGTAAAGGAGCCCCGACCTTGGAAAGGTCAAAGGGAGGCAGGGTTCACCCCAGCCCGGACGCTCCCCCGCCAAAAAGCCAGACTTGAGAACATGTGAGTCTGTGGGTGTGAGTGTGTGAGTGTGAGTCTGAGTGTGAATGTGTGTGAGTGTGTGTGAGTCTGAGTATGTGAGTGTTTGTGTATGTGTGTGTGTGTGTGTGAGTCTGAGTATGTGAGAGTGAGTCTGAGTGTGTGAGTGTGTGAGTGTGAGTCTGAGTGTGAATGTGTGTGAGTATGTGTGAGTCTGAGTATGTGAGTGTTTGTGTATGTGTGTGTGTGAGTGTGTGTGAGTCTGAGTATGTGAGAGTGAGTCTGAGTGTGTGAGTGTGTGTGAGTTTGAGTGTGTGAGAGTGTGAATGTGTGTGAGTGTGAGAGTGTGAGTGTGAGTGTGTGTGTGACACAGACCCCCTCTTTGCCAGGCCCTGCTGGTCAGGGGTACCCCGCTCCGAGGCAGCGTGGTCCCCTCTGGGAGTCCCAAGGTCACACAGAGACACTGTACTGATAAAACTTTAGAACCGCCAGGGGCCTTAGGGGCTCACAGAGTCCGGCCCCGCGGATCACAAACAAGGAAGCTAAAGTGACTGCCCTGAGTCCCAGGCACGTAAGCACCAGAGGCAAGAGTCTGTACACAGGTCTCCCAAGTCGGCTCTTTCTACTTTTCCAGCGAGCCCTCGGCGGGGAGACATTGCCAGGGGCCGAGGGCTGCAGAGCAGCGGCCATGATTCTAAGCCCCCGAGAATGGGTGCCTTCCTCCACTCCCTCCCTGGTCCAGAAAATGGGGCTCCGGTGGCTGAACAAGCTACTTCATGGACATTACTGTCCATTTTTCAGAGCAGTGAAATGGAGCAAAGCACTCTGGGAATTCTGAGAACTGTTATCATGACGGTCCCCGTTGTGTCACCTCTTGTGACTTTGCTATTGCACAATCCATGAATGGCAGTGTGGGGGAGAGGGACAGACTCCCCTAGCTGCCAGACCTCTGGTCACAGTGACCCTGGCCCAGTAACGTAACTCTTACTGGCCCCAGGTAACCAAAATGGCGGGATGTGCCAGGAGGCATTGCAGAAGGGAGTCCCCTTTGTCTGCAAAGAAGGTCTTCTCGCTCTTGATCTCGGAGCCCCTGAAGTCGCAAGCCTGATGCAGCCGCAAAGCAACTCTTCATAGAACGGTAGAACCCCAGGATTAGAAGGAAGCACCGGCAGCAGGGGATCCTGGGAGCACAGTCTCCAGCTCCTCTACTTTCCATTTGAAGAAACGGAGGTGTGCGTGGCTAAGGGATTTGTCCACGGTCAGATTAATTTGGACCCAGGCTTTCTAACTCAAGTCCAGCCTTCTTTGAATTGCACCCAGTGGTTCCCATCACCTAGTACAACCCCCTTATTGTAAATAAGAAGGAACTGAGACCCAGATTGGGCAAGGGCTGGCCCAAATTTCCATGACCAATTTTTTTTTACATTATTATTATCTTTTCATTTTTATTTATTTATTTATTTTGCTGAAGCAATTGGGGCTAAGTGACTTGCCCAGGGTCACACAGCCAGGACATGTTAAGTGTCTGAGGCCAGATTTGACTCAGGTCCTCCTGACTTCAGGGCTGATGCTCTATCCACTGCACCACCCAGCTGCCCCACAGCTCCATCTCCCATTCCTTGAGAGCCTCCCCTCACCCAATTTTGCCTGATTTCAGTACTTCTCATGCCTCTGGATCAATACAATCCAATGACTAACAGGAGGGATGTCAGAGCCAGAAGGCTCTCAGACAAGAGAGGGGAGGTGCCGCGGCAACCAGCCGAGCGCGATGACAGGCCACCGGTGCCCCAAACTGCACCGGTGTCAGAAAGGAGCCCTTGTTATTTCAGTCGGTCATGGGATTTGGATTTGATGGAGTGAGTATGTCAACAAGAGCTAGCTGGGGAACGAGGGCAGACTCCTGGGCCCCGGCAGCCTCGTCATCCCCGCAAACCTTAGTGCATCCCTCGAAAACTTAGCTCGGGGGAGCTTGGACACCTGGGTCCTGATTCGGGGTCTGCCTCTGCCTTACTGGACATCCTGGAGCAAAACAAGCCCATTCCATGGGCAACCCTCCAAGGATGTGCGAGTGCCGGGAGGTTCCCACTTGTCTTGGGAGAGGGACTTTCTCACCCGGAGCTCCTTATACTAATGAAAACAAAGTCTAAAAAAGAAAGCTTTTCTATATGATTTCTCATTATTACTAATTATCATGAGTGTTATTATTGTTTTATAAATGATAATCCATATCATGTATTATAACAATATATTATTTTGTATTATAATCATATATTATAATATATGCTAATATAGTATTAATATGTATATTATCACATGTAATAATATATTGTGTGTAATATTAGATTATATATGATTATATACTTGTTTTATATATGATTATGTACTTTGCCAAAACTAGATCGATTTAAGAGGACACAGTGCTGGCCTTCAGACCCCTTACGGTTCCACAGATTCTACAGCCCAGAAATGGTATTAAACAAACCGAGGATGGAAAATGGCCCTCTCCCCCGCATCTGGCTTCTGCCTCCAAGACCTCCCTTTTTGCATTTGGCACAGGCTGGGGCCCGGGGAATCTGGAACTCGCCGTCTGGGAGATGGGCCGGGAGCTTCAGGAGCCTCGCGTCTCTCTCTTCCAAGAACGTCTCGCCGTCTGCCCGGTTTTCTTGCCTTGAATTCTAACCCGGTGCCAACCCAAGCTATCGCGCTCCCTCCGAACCATTTACAAATATTTTCAAGTTGTGTTTCCTTGAGGCGTTCCGTAATTAACTCCTTTAATCTTTCATCAGCCCAGCTCCTGCTCCTCCACCATTTCCATGGCTACTGAGGTGCCCAGAGTGGAACGCCGAGCCACAATAATTCACTACATAAACTTGGCCTTTACACCGCGAGAGGACGCAGGCCTGTGTGGTCTCGGTGGCTCTCCAGGCCCGGCTTCTCAGCTCCACGGCTCCATTTGGATGGAATAGAACCAAAAGTTTAAAAAAAGAAAAAGCTTGGAAGCCAAGGGACAATCTTCCCCACACTTGGTAAGCGCTCTGTAACTGCTGGAGTTGATCTAGTCTGATTATTAATTTCATTTGAGCAACATGGCGGAGTCCTCAAACTTTTTAAATAGGGGGCCAGTTCACTGTCCCTCCGACGGTTGGAGGGCCGGACTAGAGTAAAAACAAAAACTTTGTTTTGTGGGCCTTTAAATAAAGAAACTTCCTAGCCCTTTGGATAACCGTCATCAGCTGCTGCATCTGGCCCGTGGGCCGTAGTTTGAGGACCCCCGGAGCCATAATCGATAGTGAGATCCACAAGAGCTGGGTCCAAATGTTAACTGGGTGACCCTGGATAAATCAATTGACTCCTCGGGTTCCAGAGCTGGCTCTCTGGGGCTAGAAATTGCAGAGCAAGCCAGTTTGAGAGGGAGTTTTCCCATAGAGAGTCCTCTAAATCCTGAGTACCATCAAGAGCACCAAAGAAATCCCAGGTTCTCATTCAAAAAAATCACTCACATAGATTTTTTTAGACCTGAAGGTCAGCATTTTAATCCCATCATTTTATAGATGAGAAAAAAGCATCCACAAAGATGCAATGAGGCATCTCAAACCACATAATCAGTTAGGAGTAAATCAAGAAATAAATTCATACCTTCTGACTCCAAGGGCTTCTCCACTGCCCCAGAACTAATGAGGACCAGAAGGTTCTGGGCAGTGGAAAGGCCCAGAACCACAAATGGGACTCAGAAGACTCCATGGGCAGTTGTAGGAGAGACGGCAGCACCTTCCTAAAGTGTCACCCTGTGGAGAATCCGCTGGGAATTATTTGGAAGCTCTGTGAGGGGAGCAACTGTCTACTGCCTCTTAGCCCAGGGTCTGGGACAGTGTTTCCTTTTTTTTTCAATCATATTTTGTTTTTCAAGTTACTGTAAAGACAGTTTTCAACTCTCACTTTGCTAAGATTTTGAGTTCCAATTTTTTCTCCCTCCCTCCTTTACCCTTTCCTGAGACAGCAAGCACTCTGATTATACACACATAATCCTTTTAAACAGGTTTCTATATTAGTCATATTGTAAAAGAAAAATCAGAACAAAAGGGGAAAACCACGAGAAAGAAAAAGCAAACAAAAAAGATGAAAACAACATGCTTTGAGCTCCTTTCAGAATCCACGGTTCTCTTTCTAGATGCGAATGACAATTCCTATCCCCTCTTTTAGAATTGTTTTGCTGAGAAGAGCCAAGTCTATCAAACTTGATACATGATCTTGCTGTGGTTGTGTACGATCGTTCTGTTCGCTTCGCTCGGCATCAGTTCCTGTAAGTCTTTTCAGACTTTTCTGAAATCATCCCGTGGATCATTTCTTACAGAACAATAATATTCCATTACCTTCATAAGCCATAACTTATTCAGCCATTCCCCAACTGATGGGCATCCACTCAATTTCTAATTCTTTGCCACCACAAAAAGGGCCGCGACAAACTCTTTTGTACACGTGGCTCCTTTTCCCTCTTATGCTATATTTGGATACAGACTCAATAACGACGCTGCCAGATATTTCACTCATTTCAGTCACGTCCAAATTTCCATGAGGTTTTCTTGGCAAAGACACTGGAGTAGTTTGCCATTTCTTTTTCCGGCTCATTTTTACAGATGAGAAAACTGAGGCAGTGTTAAGTGACTTGCCTAGGGTCATACAGCTAGTAAGGATCTGAGATTAATTTCACTGTAGACATAACTGGAGTACTTTAACTGTAACTTATTGTTATAACTTCTTCTGGTTTCTTATTCATTACATAAGAAATTAACTGCTACTTAACACTTCCTGGATGTGTGACCCTGAGCAAGTCACTTAACCCCAATTGTCTCAGCAAAAAAATAAATAATAATAATAATAACTCCCAACTCTTTAGCCAATCAATCTTGTGTCCTTCAAAACTTTGCTCAGATGGTAGCTTCTACCGGACACCTCCTCCCAAGTGTTAGTGTACCCCTCCCAAAATTAACCTTGCATTTTTAGTTCTGTGTATGTGTCCATAATTGTGGAATAATGAAGAGAGATGATCTCAGGAGCCGAGATGTCCGGCGATCCCACTCTGGATGAATCTGGACACTTTTGAGCACCCCAAGAAACTCTCTAAGACTGTAAATGTCAGGGAAGGCACCTACTTGCATTCGCAGAGGGAGCAGATGTGACAACTTAGATGCTTTTATTATTCTCACTTACAGATGAAGAGATTGAAGGTTCAGAAAGTCAGCTGATCTACTGAGTCACAAATTTCGGCTATATTTGACATCGGTTCTTCCCGACTCTGGGTCCAGCATGTCATGCAGCAGGAGATGTCATTGGACCATCCACCTCCGTACAGACCCACAGGTGATGTCCTCAGAGAGCAGAATGAGGCAGAGTTTGAACACAGCCAATGGGGGAATCATTTCGTTTGACTACCAGGTTTACTTGTGATAAGACTTTTGGATTGTTTCAGTTTTCTCTTTTCAATGAAAGAGAAAATGAGAGGAAGAGAAAATAAATTTTAGTTCATGAAAATCTTTTTAATTTAAATTTAATACATTAATCTTTGCTGCTAGGCTATTGTGATCTAGCCCCAAATCCACTTTCCTTATAACCCACACCACATGCTTAGGCTCTAGCCAAACATATTGCTTTCTAAAAGTAAAGAATCCGCCCCTCAAATCGCACGGGTTCTGCTGATTCTCAAAGCAATGACAGCTGCCAGACCCGTCTCCTCCACTGAGTCCTTATTCATGGAAAAAAATAACTAATGCAGCAAAAGCAAGACAATGTCAGTACTGGGAAGTGTTGGAGACATTTTCTGCAGAAGAGAATCATGGAACTCTAAAGTTGGAGGAGATTTTAAAAGTCACCTGATCCAATGTACTCCTGAATGAGAATCCCAGGCTAACAAGAGATCATGAGCAGCTAAACAGTCTGGTACCAAGGGAAACTCACCTGGGCTGAGAGGCAGGGAGGGAGGGAAGAAGGAAGGAAGGAAGGAAGGAAGGAAGGAAGGAAGGAAGGAAGGAAGGAAGGAAGGAAAGAAAGAAGGAAGGAAGGAAGGAGGGAGGGAGGGAAGGAGGAAGGAAGGAAGGAAGGAAGGGAAGGAGGGAGGGAGGGAGGGAAGGAGGAAGGAAGGAAGGAAGGAAGGGAAGGAGGGAGGGAGGGAGGAAAGAACAGAGGGAGAGAGAAAGGGAGGAAGGGAAGAAGGAAGGGAGGGAGGGAGGGAGGAAGAGAGGGAATGAGAGAGGGAGGGAGGTTAGTGACCCACAGAAGAAGGAAAGGTCAGAAACAGATCAGGAAACAAAGACATTGGGGAAATGATTTTTCAAGTAATTTCTTGTTTTTATTTTTTTCCGATTAGCAAGCCTGTTTTTTTAAATGAACTCATTCCTCCTACTGTCTCCCCAATGAGCAAATAAAAACAAACCTGAAAAAATAAAGCTTCATGATATATCTGCAAAGTCCAGCAAAACAAATTCCCACATTAGCCATCTTCCAAAAAAAAAAAAAAAAAAAAAAAGCACATTTCTACCTTTAGGAACAATTTTGAAAACATAATAGCAGCTGATATTTTTCTCCATTATCTTGAGTTTCATAGGAACTCCCAGAGATAAATTCTATTAGTCCTATTATCCACATTTTATAGATGAGGTCCATAGAGATGGGTTTTTGTGGATTGTAAACTCACTGTGGCTCATCAGAAGTAGCTGTGATCTCAGGGAGAGGACTAGGGAGCTGAGTTTCTTTATACTCTGCCCTGTAGCGAGAATAGAGCAACTAGGGGGCGCCACAATGGATAGACACTGGACTTAAAATCAGGGAAACTCATCTTTCAAGAATTCAAATCCAGCCTCAGACACGTACTAGTTGTGTGACTCTGGGCAAGTCACTTCACCCTGTTTGCCTCAGTTTCCACATTGGTTAAATGAATTGGAGAAAGAAATGGCCAACCAGTGCAGGATCTTTGCCCAGAAAACTCTGAATGGCGTCACAGGGAGGTGACCTGACGGAACCACAACAATGCTTGAGTATCGGGGCACCACAGTTCAATGGAGGCATCGATAATCTACAGAGGAGGATAATCGTAGGAAGAAGGGAATTGGCTCCATGTCAAATGACGCTCTGTTGATGGAGTGGGAACGTTTAGCTGGCAGAGTGAAGCTTCAGGGAGGAACATGAGGGCTGCGTCAGAACCTTTGAAGAGCTGTCATAAAGGAACTGGAGATGTTTAGCCTGGAGAAAAGAAGGCTCCAGGGGGAGGGGATCCTAGTCACTGTCATGTCACAAAGGGATTAGCTAATTCTGCTCAGCCCCACAGGGCAGCAACACCTGGAAGCTGCAAAGATGCAGACTGAAGCTTGGTAATAGAAAAAGTTTCCTAAATCCCCAAGTGTGTGTGAAAGGAAGCAGGTCCAGATGCCTGCAGGTCACCGAACAAAGCCTGGGTGAATAGTTTAAGAAAAGATTCCCATTCTGATATGGATTAGATTGTATGACCAACAAGGAATTTGACCCAGATTGTCCTTCCAGCCTTCCTGCCCAGTCCTTTCCCTGCCCTATCACTCTATTCCCAACAGCACACAAAAACTTAAAGCAGCAAAATGTACCTAGGGTAGGGCAACCAGAACATCGTACCAGGGCAGAGAATTTTGAGAGTGCCGAAAGGAGCTTCATCGTTACTCTTATTTCCCTTCCCAGTGCCATCCCCGACAGCAAGGCCATGATTTAATAATGGGTGAAAACTTCTCAAGGTGTACTTTCCCCTCTCAAAGGCCACATGCTAGTTTTTAAAAGTTGATCATCATTTCCCTGATGGCAGAAAAAGAAATCCTCACACTGAGCTTTCAGTCTGCATTGTTTTCCTATGTTAATACAATCATGACACAAAATCACATTTGGGACTCTAAAAGATAGCCAGATTAAAAGTCTCTCTCAGTTCATTCTCTTTTTGTTTAATGGCGATAATGGACTCTTAGAAATCTATTTCTCTAAAGCAAATCAAAACTGGAGGAAAGCGAGGAAATTGGTGTCCAGATTAAATGCTCTTGTTACCCCATAGAGCCCCATCAGCTGCTCACTTAATCCTCAATCCCCCAACACTTTCCCCAGTTCTATATGATGTAGTGACAGAGCCTGCCTGTGATCTAAGAAGGGGAAAATAACCTCCTTTTAAAGAAAGGAGGAAGGAGGAATTTGCCAGAAAGAGAATTTTCACTTCCTTTCCCATATGGTGTCTGTCCTGCTATGATGTGCCCCCCCCCCTTCTTTCACATTAAGAAGTTTGGGGCTTTCCTTCCCTCATCTCACTCTGCCTTGACATTTCCAAGAAAATAAAAGTCCCCGATTTGAGCAATTTCACATTTCCAAAACATGTCCATCAGACAGGTCGATCTGAAGATCTCTCAAATGCTCTCGTGTACACGAATTTTTTGTGGATCGGACCAACGAGCTACGGACATAAAGCTTGCCCTAATGTCCTCCTCTTTGTCCCATCTGAGGCTCTCCTAGATTTACACACACACACAATCACACAAACATCACACAAATACCATACATACACAAACACTACACACACACTCACACAAACACACACACACACACACACACACACACACACACACATACAGTCAGACTAAGTCCCCCAGTTCACTTCAGCCTATATCCTCTGTGCTTTTGGGGAGTCCATTTAGCACAGTGCCTGGCACCTAGTAAATACTTCTGCCTGCCTCCATATCTCCTCCACACTCATCCTGCCTCTCTAAATAAGAGAATCCGAGAACGCTGGAGCCAGCCAGCCAACATCCCCAAGAAAGAATCCCCTCAACAAAGATCCAGTGAGTGGTCATCCAGTTTCTGCTTGGACATTTCCAGAGACAGAAAACTCACTAACTCTACTTCTGGACAGCTTCCTCTTAGGGAGGTTTTGCCTCCATAGAACAGCTGCCAAGTGTTCCACTCCCAGAATGCATTCTGGAGTCTATGGTTTGTTCCACATAAGAACCCCACAAAAGCTTCAAGTAGGTAATAATCTCCCCACAGCCTTCTCTACGATGCTCAGTATCCCCACTTCCTTCCAACCGCTACTCTGATGTATTATTGTCGAGTTAGACCTGAAAGGCATATGGGAAGCTGCTGGAGCAGCTTCTTCACTTCACAAAGGAGACTTGCTTAAGATCACACAGCTTGTAAGTGCCCAAGGAAAGATTTGAACCCTGATTTCCCTCCAAGCCCAATATTTTATGAACTACCCCCATCCATTTTTGGCCTTTCCTGGTCTCAAACTCCTTCCTTCTTCGAGAAGCTTTTCCAGATCCTCCCACCCCTTTTTAATATTAATAACTTCCCTTGAATCTTGACTCCAAAGGATCCAGTCCATATCTTCTTTGTCCATTTGTATGTCGCCTCCCCCATTAAATATAAGCTCCCAGAGGATAAGGACGGTTTTTACCTCCCTTTGTATCCACAGGGGACAAAGATCCTCTGCAACGGGGGCATCCCTCTCCGATCCAGAGGAGGGTGGTCAAGTCCAGCTTTGGGCAGAAGAATATGGACACATTCATGTCAGTGCTCGAGAAATGGTGGTTGAGCGCTTGTTGGCCAAGGATAAATCGGCGTGTACATGTGTACGGGGGGTGGGTGGATCTGCATGTGCTGTTTCCTCTGGCTAGACTCTGAACTCTTGGAGAGCCTCACACAATATCTAGTAAAAAGGAAGCACTGAACAAATGCTTGTTGACTGATATATCGGTAGAAAGGGGAGCAACAAAGTCTTATTACTACCAGTGCCTCGGGGTCAGAAGAACTTGTGTAAGTCTATGACCTTACAGGTGGAGGTAAGAAATATGGCGCCTCCAGCTCCCGATGACTAACCCATTAACCAAGGTGGGGATGGGGAGAGAGGGTGCCAGATAAGGTAGACCTCTGAAAAGCTGCCGTGTTTGCTCAGGGTCACCCAGCCAGTGGAAGTCAGGATGGGACGCTAATTCTCCCTGGTGCTGAGACGTCCCTTCAGTCCCTACATGGACTCGTAAAATACCAAGAAAGGTGAATTAAGCACATTAATATAACTGGAGCTTCATCTAACACCAGCTGCCTCCATCCCACCCAAGTCCATCGCTGGCCATGGCCAATGGACTGCAGAGATGGAAGACCTGAGACACACACGCCAATCAAAACTCGGATGGAAGATCAGTTCCAATTGATCAGTGATGAACAAAACCAGCTACACCCAGAGAAAGAACACTGGGAAATGAGTGTGGACACAACATAGCATTTGCATTCTTTGTGTTGTTCTTTGCTTGCATTTTTGTTTTTCTTTTCAGGTTATTTTTACCTTCTTTCTAAATCTGATTTTTCTTGTGTAGCAAGATAACTGTATAAATGTATGTGTGTGTGTGTGTGTGTGTGTGTGTGTGTGTGTTTAACATGTATAGGACTGCCTGCCATCTAGGAGGGAAAGAGGGGGAAAGCTGAAACAGAAGTGAGTGCAAGGGTCAATGCTGAAAAATTACCCATGCATATGTTTTGTAAATAAAAAGCTATAATAATTTTTAAAAACTCAGATGAACAAGTGTCAGGGAAGCTATAGAAAAGGCATTCTTGAATTCAGCTTCTCAAAGCAACAGGAACTTACTGAGGACCTACTAGATGCCAGGCACTGTGAAGGATTCTGGGACATCCGACAACAGACAGCTCACGTCTTCAAGAAACATCTGCTCCTGAATTATGTGGGAGACTGGGATCTCCAAGGTCTCTCCCAGATAGAGGACACCATGATTCATGGATCATAGGGAGAGCCTGAGGCTCATTAAACCAGTGCTCGGGACGGCAATAACTGAAGCTTTGGGATATCCTTTCTTCTTCCCCTTCGAAGATTAAAAAAGTCTCCAAGCATAATTCTATCCTGTCTCAGCTTCGGAGTGGAGGCCAGATAAACTGAGATCACCTTTTCCGAGATCAAAGAAGCCTTCTGAATGACTCAAGTAAGCAACTACTTCTTCAGACGGACTGCCCTTCATCTCAGGAGGAGACTGGGGAAGAAAGTGGACAGCTCACATTGCCCTGTCTCCCAACTGACTAATGATCTGACATTAGAGATAGGAAAGGCAACACTCCATCTGTCTTCTTGAAGGCTCCCTATTGGTCTGGTGGTTTGGGGATCACCTCTACTTTGATAAATTCTGGGAATTTGTGAGTAAATAGCTTTTTCTAAAGCCTTTTAGCCGATCAAACTACTCGGGTGCCTTAAAGTGGAGTTGGGCCATGTGTTTTCACATCCCTGGAAATCCAAGGGGTGCTAATTATAAATAGTCATTGAATGGGGCCCAGATCGATCGATCCCCAAGCTCTTGTAAGTCACAGCCACAGGTTTCTGACCTGAGGGACAAATGGATTGTCTTTGGTTTTATTTTCTTTTTTCTCTGCTGGTACTTGTTTGTAACTTGGCAACATGTTTTAGTACTTTTTGTTGTTCAGTCATTTTTCCATCATGTCTGACTCTTCATGATCTCACTGGGCTTTTGGATTGGGGGGGGGTAATTTTATTTTGGTTTTTGGCCATTTCTTTATCCAGCTCATTTTACAAATGAGAGAACACATCTTACCAGGGTTAAGTGACTTGCCCAAAGTGCCAGAGCTACTAAATGTCCGAGGCCAGATTTGAACTCAGAAAAAGAATCTGGCCCAGCACGTTATCCACTGGCCAAATAGCGGCCATCTTAAGTCAACAACTACCCTTTAACGTCCAGCCACTGACCTCAGGGAAAATTGGAATGAAGACCTCATCTCTGATGGCTTCACCCCAACACTCAGTCCTCCTCTCCACTAGTAGAGTCCCTGGCTTTCTCCAAGTCATAATTCAAGCCCCACCTCCCACTCTAGGCCTTTGCTGTGGGTAGAGCTTTCTCTCTTGAATTTATGTTGCACACTGTGGATGTGCCATTCTATAGCTCCCCTGTATCCACATTATGTCTCCCATGACAATACAGGCTGTGGAGGGCAGAGAATGCTTCATGTATGTCTCAAACTTTTTAAATAGGGGGCCAGTTCACTGTCCCTCAGACTGTTGGAGGGCCGGACTATATTAAAACAAAAACTTTGTTCTGTGGATCTTTCAATAAAGAAACTTCAAAGTCCTGGATGAGGGGGATAATCATCCTCAGCTGCCCATCTGGCCGCAGGCTGTAGTTTGAGAACCCTTGACCTACATGGTAGGTCCTTAACTAATGGGTTTTGAATCACATGGAATTGGGGTGAATCTCTACCCATAAAACTCTATAAATATTTTTCAAAACCCACGAAGCCCTCACTGATTTCTACCCTTTCTATTCCGGAATAAAAACTACCAAATTTTCGAGCTAAAAGATTATCTCATTCGATCCATGACAAAGGCCATGATGACCACCCAACAAGTGGTCGGTCAGCCTCTGTTGGTAGAGGCCCAATGAGGAAGAGGCTGTCCAAGTCTTTTGGGACAAGTCTCTTCATTAGAAAGTGCTTTTTCTTATAATAACCCTTAATTCATCTCTCTGGATCCTCCTCCTGATTCTGCCCTTTATGTAACAGCTCTAACAGCCTCCTCTCCTTTCCAAAAATGGAAATAAGTTGGTCTTCACATGGCATGGACTTGAAGCCCCTCGCCACTCTTTGGAGCTGCTCCCCTGAGCCTTCTTAGCTCATCTATGTCCTTCCTAAAAAGTCATGGCCAGAACTAAATGCAATAGTCCGTGGGGGGCAAAGTACGCCAGATATCCCCGTGGCCAGCTTGTCCACCTCTTCTTGAGACAGACTGCTGCCCAAAGATATTTCCCCGTTTTGTATCTGTGAGGTTAAGAATTTGAATATAAAGCTTTATCTTTGTCAGGGTAAGGATCATAATTCCAGACCTGGAAGGGGTTTCAAGGTCCTAAAAGGGGCTTCAAGGACCTAGAAGGGGCTTCAAGATCCTGGGAGGGGCTTATGAGACCATCTAGGCCAAACCTCAGGCATCAGAGATGAACATGGGGAGGTCCAGGCAGCTAAGGTGGTCTAGTACCTGTACCTTAGGAAGATTATTCTGGCAAAGGTCTGGAGGATCAATGAGAGAGCAAGGGGGGAGTGGGGAAAGAGAAAGAGGGAGAGAGGAAAAGGGAGGGAGGGAGAGAGAAGGACAAGACAGAGGGACACACAGAGAGAAAGAGACAGACAGAGCAATACAGAGAGAGAGAGAGATGGCTAAAGGGCAAATCAAAATCCTTCTGTCCCCAAGGAACTTATAATCCAATCATAGCTTCCAAAGGGCATGACGGAGAAACCAAATAATCAAGAATGGACTAGGGACAAAAGACCAGTGGGTTCAGCCCGAGCCCAGTGAGAATTCCAAGAGAGAAATCACACATCTCACTGGACACCTCCGAGAGGGGATGGATGGTCCTGGAGTTGGGACACCTGGATTCAAATCCCAATCCTCCTGTTGACAAGCCGGGAGACAGTCAGCACATGTCTCCCCTCTCAGGGCGCCATTTTCCTTCAGTGAGGAAGCTAGGCTCTGAAGCTGTCTCCCTGAGGTTTCTCCTCCCTCCACATGCTCTGATCTCACTGCCTTCTATCTCCTAGAACACCCTGGTTTTGAATGGGCCTGAGCTCACTGTTCTTAGGAAACGACAAGTCAACAAGACTCTACTAAGTACCTGGTGAGTGTCAAATAGCAGCTCTAATGTCATTTTTCACCCCCTCCCCATGTATATTCTGGGGTGGGGGGGGGATATAGGAGGCAGCAACTTATGACTGACATTTCTGAGCAGGCAAGAAGAATCTGCAACGAAATCGCTTCTGAGCAAAGGCACCGAGGCTGGATACTAAACTGGGGAAGGATCTCAAAGCCCCAGGATGTGTTCTCTTGGAAAGGGGGAGCAGGCTTAAAGAAAGTGTGCATCAATCCACTAAGGCTTCCCACGGCCCCAGAGAGGAGGCTTCAGTCCCAGAATCCTCAGTCTGTGGAAAAGAAGCAGACTTTTCCTCCGATGGGGCGGGGAGAAGGAAACAGAGCTCGCTCCTGTGCCGCGAGCCGCCAAGGGGGAAGCCGTCCAAACCGTCGGCAAAGTCGGCCTTTCCAAAGCCTGGGCCCCGTCCCCCCACACCTGCCTGGTGACAGACACAAGCAATAAGCCTGCCTGCCACGGCCCCCAGGGCTGACCTGCCTGGACACACTCCAGGTCACTCTTTGTGGGGGGGAGGGGCAGCCCTCCCCAGGTGGCTCCATTGCTGGGGCACTGCAACGTTACTGAGTGCCGAGCTTAGAGTCCGGGGTTCAAATCTGACCTCAGACACTTCCTAGCCGTGTGACCCTGAGCTAGTCCTTTCTCCCTGTTCCCCTCAGTTTTCTCTTCTATAAAATGAACTGGAGAAGGAAATGGAGAAGGAAATGGCGAAGGGCTCCAGAATCTCTGCCAATGGGATCACACAGAGTCCCACCCGACTAGAAAGACTGAACAATAAATTCCAATTTCCCAATGATTTCATTTTCCCCTCAGAGAAACAAAGCCCGGAGCAATTCCCGGCCCTTCTCTCATTGTTCACAAAGCCTTTTTTTTATGTTCTCTCTCTTGGAGCTTCCCAACAGCCCAGTGAGGTGAAACCTACGGTAACCACTGCACCCATTCTGCAGAGGAGA
The DNA here is from genome assembly GCF_016432865.1 of Antechinus flavipes. NCBI lineage: Eukaryota > Metazoa > Chordata > Mammalia > Dasyuromorphia > Dasyuridae > Antechinus > Antechinus flavipes. Next base: position 463,005,246 of record NC_067401.1, read on the forward strand.
AAGCTAAGGCTCAGAAAGGTCTCACACTTAGCACAGTAGCAAAGTCAAGATTCAAACTCAGATCTCTTGACCCCAAATGCTGAGGGCTCTCCATGACACCAGATGTGCTCACATCAAGCCATGAGTCTTTGTAGACATATTTGTGGTGATGGGAGAAGGCCCTCCCCCGAGGTCAAGGCCGGGAAGTCTGGGAGCGAGGGCACAGACAGAAGGGCCCAGAAGGCTCCAGCACCTTTCCTGGCGGCTCCCGGCCCCCAGTCTGGAAAGAGAGAGGCCAGCCACGGGGACAAAGCTGCCCCAATACGCCTTAAACCAACGAGGGGCGATGGCCGCTGGCCAAGCCCGGAGCCGTTCCCGGCCCCGCTTCCCCCTCCCCGGCCCCATTATCCCATGGGCCATTCTTGGCAGGCCAGGCAGGTGATTAACATGGCGCTCTCAGAGCCCGCCACGCTTGTGAACCTTCGCCACCGCCCCCCTCCTGGGGCCCGAACCCACAGCGCTTACCTGGTCCTTCTCCCCAGTCACCCCCGGGCACCCGCCTCCTGCTCACAAGCCTCTCCTTCTGGAGGGTTCACAGGGCTGGGAACGAGGGAAGGGGGGGGAATCACCAAGATGGAAGGAGGGGTGAGGCTGTCTGGGTCTCTCATTTTTCTTTCTTGTGGGTGGGGACTAGGGAGAGAACCTAGAGCACCAAAGTTTTAGAAACAAATGTAATTTCTTTTGTTTTGACTGTAACTGGGGGAAAATGTTAAATGACTAAAATAAGAATTCCTACCCCAGTCTCCTTGCAGGCCCAAATCTTCCCTCTCCAGTTAAAATGGATTCGTGTATTCAGAACACCTGCTCCTGTAACACTGAAGCTTTGCGCCTAAAACAACCAACAGTCCTGCAGCCTTTCCACTGGAAAATGTCCTTGATTTCAATCCTGGTTTGGTTAAACTGGTGGAGGAAGGCTTGAGGCATGGGGCAAGTGGCACTGCCCCTGAATGCCTCAGTTTCCTCCTCTGAAACATTAAGGTTTTGACTCTCTGTCTCTCTCTGTTTCTGTCTCTCCCTCTGTATGTTTCTCCCTCTCTTTTTCTCTGGCTCTCTATCTCTGCTTCTCTTTTCTCTGTCTCTCTGTCTCTCTCTGTTTCTCTTTTTCTCTCCCTCTGCGTGTTTCTCCCTCTCTTTTTCCCTGGCTCTCTATCTCTCTCTGTTTCTCTTTTTCCGATCTCTGTCTCTCTGTGTTTCTCTTTTTCTCTGTCTCCCTCTGTGTGTTTCTCTTGCTTCTTTTCCTAACTCTCTATCTTTCTGTGTTTCTCTTTTCTCTGTCTCTCTCTCTCCCTCTGTGTGTTTCTCTCTCTTCTTTTCCTGGCTCTCTATCTCTGTTTCTCTTTTTCTCTGTCTCTCTCTGTTTCTGTTTTTCCTATCTCTGTCTCTCTGTTTCTCTTTTTCCCTGTCTCTATCTCTGCCTCTGTGTGTTTCTCTCTCTTCTTTTCCTGGCTCTCTATCTCTCTGTTTCTCTTTCCCCTGTCTCTCTGTCTCTCTCGTTGTGTGGGCAGGTGGGCACACAGATACAAACCTCTGTTGTGCACACATATTGCATAGATAGGTGCACGTCATACATGTTTTGTGGTTATTCCACTGTTTTTGGTTGGGTCTGACTCTTCTTCATGCTCCCAATGGGGTCTTCTTGACAAAGATATTGGAGGTTTGCCATTCCCTTCTCCAGCTAATTTTACAGATGAGAAAACTGAGGCAAGCAGGGTTAAATGACTCATCCAGGATCACCACTTACCAGTGATGTCTGAAGCTGAATTTGAACACAAATTTGCCTCCCTCCAGGGCTGCTACCCTCGCCCCTGCCCCAAGTAATCAGAAGAACCTGAGTTCAAATCTGGCGCCCACTGGCAGCATGATCTTAGCCAAGTCACTTCATTTCTATCTGGTACAATTTCCTCAAATATAAAACAGTGATCACAAGAGCCCCTCCCTCCCGGGATTATTGTGAGGATCAAAATGAGACAATATTTGCAAAGCACTTAGAGCGGTGCCTGGCACATAGTAGGTGCTGTAGAAATGTTAGGATGCTAAGTGCATAGAAAAGGCGCAAGAGGAGGCGGAGGGGGAGCGTGGGGGCGCGCAGCCAGGCTCAAGGTCGCCTGGCACGTGGTCTGAGCTTTCTCCCTTGAGAAAGAGCTCTGAAAAGAGCTCTGTGAAAGAGCCAAAGAGCTCCTTGAAGAAGACGAGTTGGATTCCTGTTTGACTCCACAGGATCTTCGCGAGATAAGAAAACCAGACGCGAGGTAAGAAACCTCGGCCATCTCACACACAAAAGCAGACCTATAAAGAGCGACCTCGGCCGTAAACCCTTGGCTGCCTTTTCTCATTTCTTTTTCGGAAACCATTTAACTCACAGTTTTTAACTCTTTCGACAAAGTCCAGGCGGCCTTCTCTTGCGGGGTCTCCCGCCCCAGCGTTCCCCCTCGAGCCGAGGCCATCGTGTCTTCGGGAGAGAATAGAAGCAGCTGGGGCTCTCTGCAGAGCAAACCACCGGGGCCCCCAAATAAGATCTCAATCTCCTCTGAGGAGCCGTAAAGAAAACACAGGTGTCACCCCTCAGCAGCAGGAAAAGGAAATACCACGCTGATTAAAACTAGCCCTTACTGGCTAAGGCAGACCCAGGGCCTTCCCCGTGTGGAGAAGACGAGCTTTGGGGGGTGTTTTTTTAATGCGGTTGGACAAAGGCAGGCGGGAGTTTGGGAGCAGAACAAGGCGCGTCCATGGGCACATAGGCAGCCCACAAGCATTTATCAAGCACCTACTGTGTGCTGTCACAGAGCAGGCCCTGGAGATGTCCATCTGTCTCTCAAGGAGTTTCCTCTTGGTGAGGTGGGCTGCCCAGTGGGGACTACAAGCTTCAGTGCTCCTGCTCAGCCCAGCCAAGTGAGCAGCAGGCCCGACTCTCTCCAAAGGGAGGCAGCAGACTTAGGACAAGAGGTGGGCAGGGCTGACCTCTTACTTCCCACAGGGTGGCATTTCCCCTGTGGCCCAAAGGCCATTGCATTTCCATGTAACGCAAACACTGCACGCCAGGGAAAAGTACAGGAGCCTTGGGAAAGAGAGAATATGAAATGGTGGGTCTGCGGCAGAGGAGACTGGGCCTTAGAGCAAGAGGACCTGGGTTCCATTCCTGCTCAGGCCGAGCCCCAGGAGCCACGATCCTTTCCCACAGGAAAGGCCGCAGGTGACTCAGGAAAGCTCAGCATCCTCCATGTTTCTTGCTTGGTCTGATTTTCTGAGAAAATCTTTTAAGCCCCCAAACCGGACCCTGGGCTCCCAGAACCTGGCTGTTCCAAGCCAAAGCCCAGCTCTGATTCGGGAACACTCTCTGACAACTTAGCGTGGGTGACAAATGCTTCCCATTGGGCAGCCCCGCCATCTTCTGCTTCCTTTATTTGGGGCCTGGGGTGGGAAGAGAGGGAAAGAGAGAAGGGGGGGGTCAGCCCAATTTCATTCCTTCAGTCAAACTTACATTCATGGCCAACAAGGATTGACTCTTCCCACCCACGCCCCTCCTCTCAAAAGCCAGCTTCTAACTGGTCTCCCCATCGCCCTGCACCACTAAGCTTGGGGACAACCAGAGCCTGTGTTCGAATCCCGCCTCCCTGCAGGGAGGCGATGGCAGGTGAGGAAACTTTTTCTTTCCTCTCTACTTCTCTTGGAGGGGCCGTGCTTGGCCAGGGAGGGCCCAGGGGCTGGCATAGCTCCCATGACAACCTTGCTGAGTGAACCACAAACGTGTTAGTGCCATAGAGGGAGAGGGAACAATTTTTTACACGTGACCCTCATATAAGTGAGCAATGCACACATCCCAGGAAAACCATCTCTGCTGGGGGAGGAGGGGGGAAAGAGGGGCAGGGAGAGATTGTTTTCCTTCGTTTTTTACCCATCAAACAACCAGTGTTTCCTTAATGGAAGAGCAAACAGCCTTTGTAGCACCAGGCTATCTCATGAAGAGTCAGTAACCTTGCTCCCTTGTTAAACGTCGCAAAGTCCGGCAGGCTTTCGGAAAAGCCTCAGTCTTAGGGAATTCTGGAGGAGCCAAGGAAAGGGGAGAAAGGACCGTCTCTGATTAATGGGCTTTGTTTCTGCCCACTCCCTTGGCGAATCGTCCCTTAAAAACTCAACCGAGTGTAGCAAGGAGGCAGCGTGGCATTGTGGGTGAAATCTTGGGTTCAGATCGCTCACCCACTCCCTGCCCCAAGTGTCCAAAGGATCACGGATCTAGAGCTGGAAGGAGCCTCGTCTAATCCAAGCCCTTCTTTGATGGAGAAGGAAATTAAGCCCCAGCATCATCGAGCAGCTTATCCTACATCCCAAAAGATTTGCTCTGTTGTCCTCTGACTCCAGCCAAGCTCGGATGTGTCAGAAGTCAGAATTAAACAGTGCGGGAATCCTTGGAAGATTCATTTTTCAACTGTAGCATCTCAAATCCAATGAATCAGGGGCAGAGTTCTGGGGTCATCCTCGGAGAATCCCAGAATGGCCTCGGGGGGCCGCAGGCCTTAAACTCCACCTGAACCAGAACTTCACGGACACCATCTTGGGGGGGGAGGGGGTCAGAGATGAGGGGAGACCGCCTTTTGAAATAGCCCCTTCCATTTGGGGGCAGTTCCAATAGTTGGGAAGGGCTTGGGAGGGTCAATTTTATTTTCAGTTAACATCAGGCCTCCATTTTCTCCTCTGCAACTTGTATAAAGTGTGTCTGCATTTACCCCTTGGAGACAAGCAGATTAATCTGTGTTTTTCTTTTTCCATTTTTCAGATTGACTCCAGGCAACGATAAGACACAAAATAGCCTAAAATAGTCTCTAGAAATATTAAAGAGCAATGAATAATGAGAGACAGGCCCGAGCCAACACATTTATCTCCCAAGTCAGGCCAGTGAGAGGGGTGGGTGGGGACTGAAAACAATCCCCCATAAAATGAGGCCGGGAGTAACACATCCAGGGCAAGCCTTCCCAAATGCAAGGAAAACAGGAAAATAAATGGAGAGAGACAGGGATACATAGACAGAGACCCAAAGAGAGACAGAGACACAAAGACAGAGATGGGGAGAGAGAAAGACAGAGATAGGGGGGAGAGACACACACAGAGACAGAGATAGAAAAACAGAGATAGAGGGGAGAGAGACAGAGACACAGAAAAAAAAAGAGACAGAAGGAGGAGGGGAGAGACAGAGACAGATGTTAAGAGAGACAGAGACATAGAAAGACAAGAGACAGACAGAAGGGGGAGGGGAGAGACAGAGGGGGAGAGAGACACCCACTGCACAGAGACAGAGATAGAGAGAGGGGAAGAGAGACACACACTGCACAGAGACAGAGCTAGAGAGAGGGGGAGAGAGACAGAGATCAAAACAGTGACAGAGACAGAGAGAGGCGGGAAAACAAAAGAGAGACAGAAGGGGGAAGAGAGAGAAAGCCAGAGACGCAGAGAGAATGGTAAAGTGAGAAAGCCAGCCTGAGGACAAGAAGACCCAGGTTCAAGAGCCATCTGGGGCTCATATCAGTCATGTGATCCTGGGCAAAGACTTAGTCTCAGAAAGTGACCACCTGCATTGGTGGAGGGAGAGTCCTCACCTGGGAGTTGGGAGGAAAGTAAAGCATCACCAGCCCAAGCCACTGCTGGGCACACAAGTGCTCTTTAGGCACCTCCTCTGGCCTGAGTACCAGACTCCCTCCTCATCCCTTTCTTCAAAAAGTCTACAGTCTGTCGGGTGAGATAATGTGGAAATGCATAACCATCACCGAGTCAGAGCTAGGAGGGACCCCGGAGCTCACTTTACAATTACATAAACTAAAGCGTGGGGGTGCTAAGGGTCCCACAGGTAATATCAGAAGCAGAATTCGAACCCGGTTCCTCTGCCTTTGCAGCCACCGTACCACACTGCCACCATTAACATTAAACCATGACACAAGGCGGGATATGATTCAATACCAAGGGTTCCAGAAGAAGAGCCTGTGGCCTGGTCCTGTCTCTGCTATTCTGGGGTCTCAGTCAGCCTCTTCCCTCTGCTGAGCTTCGGTTCCTACCCAAAGCTCTAAATCCCAGGCAGGGTTCAGACACTCAGGCCTACAGGGCAGGGGAGGAAGCCCCGGGGTTCCTGGAGAAGTCTTCCAAGGAGGTGGGATGGGAGGGCTGGGCAGGGTTGTGGATAGTCAGCCTGAGCGGGCTGTTGGGTGCCAAGGATGTACCGGGTGCCAAGCTCCCAAACCAGGAAGACTGGAAAGGCAGCCGTGCCCTCGCCAGCCACAGATTCTCAGACTTTGGTTGGGGGAGGGAGTCGGTAAGTGCTCGGCTCATTCGGAGCCTCGATGGGACCTCCCACTGGAAAGGCAGGGCTGGAGCTGGGGAGCAGAGCGGTCGCCCTTGCCCGAACCCAAGTCCAGCAGGAGTCATCCACAGGGTGTTATGGGCCAGAACTCTGAACCTGAAACAAAGGATCCTTACAAGGTGCTAAGTCAGTGGGATTGAGAGAAACAATCGTTATCTAACTTAGCATGGTTCAGTATGACGGATTTAACCCTACAAGGAGGCTTATGGGCCAGAACTTGAAACAAGGGCTGCTCCCAGAGACCCCCAAAAAACTCAACAGAGAACCTTACATTTTAGAGAGAACATTACCACAGGGTGCTTAAAGACCTCCAGTGAGGGCCAGCTTGGCCCGGAAGTTCTCCAGCCTCCGGACAGTCCTCACTGTTAGACAGAATCAGCTTCCCCGCACTTCCCCCCTCCATTTCCGCCCCCCTCCCCCAGTGTCCCTACTTCTGTCCTCGGTAAATAACTCACTCTTTAGAAAACATCGTGTATGATAACACATGACATGTATTGTACAGGAATGAGGGATCTGACATAGAATTTCATTGCTTTGGACACCTTCCAAATGAGGAAACCACCTGCAAGAGCAGATGGATACGTCTATTTAATAATAAGGATGACCATCATCAGAAATAATAACTAACTTAAACTTGCCTTCCTGTGCTCCAGCCATACTATATAGCTACTCTGGCTCCAAGGTGCTAGGTTTTCAAGAGTTGGCTAGATTACTGGGAGGTTAAGTTACTTGTCCAAGTAACACAACTGGTCTATTTCAAAAGTAAGACTTGAAGCCAGGTTTTCCTGGCTCCGAAGTGATCTCTCTAGGCTGCCTGGGCAATATGCATGCACATGTATACAGTGGAGCATAAATTTACCGCCTGGAGGGGACTTGCCGGTTCTTTAAGGTATGTTTGAGGGAAGAAAAGGAATTCATTTCTACCCACGTTTCCAAGTGATTTCTCCATCCCTGGCACCGAGGGTGACAAAGACTAAAAAAAAGCTCACCATCATTAAAAAGCTCACCATTGCTACCTTCGAGGAGCTGGCGTTCTACGGAGCAAGCAGAGCAGCAAGTAAGTCCATATAACACGTATGCAAAAACCAGACAACACGATCACTTTAGAGAATTGGACCCTTGGGGAGGTCAAGAAAGATGAGCTATAATGGGCGCTGATCTATGCTTTCAAAAAAAAACCCATCACCTAGGAGATGGGAGGGAGGGAGGGTCCCAGCCATGGAGGAAGCTTTCCTCCCTGCCCATTGGCCCTCGCGGTTTGTCACTCCAGCCCTGACACTGAAAAGCGGGAATACCGCTGCTACAGCTGGAGGCCGCTAAGTGACCCAGACCGCGCCCCTCCACGTGGCCAAAGCCTCGTTCTGCCCATCGGGCTGGCCCGTCCTCGAGCCCGTGTGTGCTAGAAGTGAGATGGACAGTGGGGAGGGGGAAGGGGCCCCCGACTGTGGAGCACAACCTTTCCTCCATTTCTCACCAGCCGCACCACAAAAAAAGGTGGTAAAAAACCCTCCGAGGGGCTGGTTTTAAAAGCCTGGAGAAGTTGCGGAGAGAGAGAAAAAGGCTTTCAATGGGCTTTAAACTGCATCCCGAATTTAGCAAGTTTGAACAAAGGGGAAACGCCATCCCGCCCTGTGCAAGCAGCCCGAGGCCGCTGGCTGCCGGGAGGAAGGGGAGCCGTGGCGTCGGGAGCAGAGGCTCCTTCTCCCCCAGCTCCCAACCTCCCCTATCCCCACCCCCACCCCCCGTCCAGACTAAGCAGGAAGGTCCCGGCCCAGGTTCTTTCCACCTCTAAAGCTCCGGCAGTAACTGGGACTCAGAGAGAGTTTACTCGAGGTAGGGAGAGAGCGAGAAATCTCTAACCGAGCCATTCCTGCCTTCAGGGAGCTTCCGGTCCAGGCCTGCGGCAGGGCCAGTGGAGTCTCTACAATGTTACCAGGCGAGGATACAAAGTGTATCTATTTGGGGGCGGGGAGGAGATAGACCGCCCTCACCCAGAAGTGTAGAGACAAAGTAACGCCGCGAGGAAGTGGCTGATAGCTAGGGGGAGGGGCGGGAGCAGGGGGGCGGGGCTCCCGGACAAGTCCACTTTCTCCGCTGAGGCAGGTCGGTGCCCCGCCCCTGAAGGGCAGGAGGTAGGGGCTGGAGGACCAGTCAGGGGGCCGCAACCGCCTCTTCCCTCCTCCCCGCCCCAGGGGCCGGATTTTAGGAACACTTTCCCCTAGATCTCCAGAATAGGAGCTCCCCGCACCAAAGTCTCCATTTCCTTTAGTGGGCTCCACCCCCGTGGGCCCCCGGGGGCGTGTCAAGCAATCAACATATATTAAGTACCTACCATCTTTCAGATGTGTTAGGGATAGATAGATAGAGAAATGGATGGATGGATGGATGGTGAATGGATAAATGAATAATAGATGGATAGATAGATAAGCAGGCAGGCAGGCAGACAGATAGATGGAGGGATGGAGGAGGGAGAGGGAAAGACAGACAGATAGATATAGATAGAGAGAGGAAGGGGGTAAAGATAGACAAACAGAATAGATAGATGGATGGGGAGGGAGGGAAGGAGACAGACACAGAAAGAGGAGAAGAAGAAGGAGGGGAGAGAGAGAGAGAGAGAGAGAGAGAGAGAGAGAGAGAGAGAGAGAGAGAGAGAGAGAGAGAGAGAGATTGATTATTAAGTGTCCCTGTGCCAGGCACTATGATGAGTTCTGGGGATCCAGAGAAATGTGAAAGACAATCCCTGCTGTTTACAGTCTAACAACTTACAGTTTTTATCTAAACAGATAAGGCCTTTTTGTCATTTTGCCAAAGCTGTGATTTCATCGGCTGGGTCCATGACTCCATTAACAAATATTCACCCTGTGGCTCTCCAACTCCCAGTTTTAGGGAGAGCCTGGGGCACCGAGAGCTTAAGATTCCCAGGCTCCCACCCACAAGCACTGTGTGTAAGAGGGAACCCAGGTTAGCTTGTAACCATTACCCCACACTGCCTCTTCATGTGTATGTGGCCCCTAATTACCAAGAGGATTGGGAAAGGCGCATTACAGGGAAAGGACAGATGGCGGAGCTAACCCTGTGGTGAAGCTTCCCAGTCATTCTTGTTGGAGCTTGATTGAACAGGAAAATTCATTTCCGTCAAATTTCAGAGTGAGGAGGTACCTGTGAGGCTGTAGCCCCATCCATGCCTGCAAGGGGGTCCTCTCTTTCCCCACGTGTGGCCACGCAGCCTTTGCGGGAAGACCTCCGGTGGAGGCTGTGCAAGGAGAGCCCACTACCTCCTGAGACAGCCTGCTCTACACTGGGACAGCGACCAACGTGAGGACGATTTTCCTCACAGTGAATTAAATTTACCCCTATTTCACCAGCCAGAGGAGACCCAGAATAATCAGGCTACCAGGCTCAAAACCCTGCTCTAAAGGAACTTCTGGCAAATGTCCTGTACAAGAGAGGTCAGAGAGAGTCAAGAGGAAGCCCATCCCTGCTCCATAAACATTTTATTCTCCAGGTATCACTGGAACAGGATGCCTCTCTCTGTCTTTGTCTCTGTCTCTGTCTCTGTCTCTCTCCTCTCTCTCTCTCTGTCTCTTTCTCTCTGTCACTTTCTTTCTCTCTGTCTCTCTTTCTCTCTCCCTGTGTCTCTCTTTTTTTCTGTGTATGTCTCTCTCTCTCTTTTTCTCTCTCTCTGTCTCTCTGTCTCTATCTGTCTCTCTCTCTCTCACACACACACACACACACACACTCCGTCCCTCTCATTTTTTCAGCCCTTCCTGGAGTCATCCCACTTCCACCTTGGGAAGAAAAGCCCTCACCATGTAATCTAGATAATAGACCTACTGGGCTAAGGGAGGGCAGGGAGCGAGGGAAAATGCTTCCGGGAGGGATCCTGGAAAGCTTGGCCCGCTCTTCTCATCCCCTGCCTCCCTCGATGAGAATATCAGCCGGGGAAACCTTAAATGAGAAAATCAGAGGCCTGGAGGTCCTGTAACAGGACGCTGGCGGAACTTTCTCTGAAGCTCCTTCCTCCTCCGTGGCAGAGAGAAGGAGCTGAGGAGGGAAAGCAGCCCTCCCAGGGAAAAGCGGGATCTGCTCAGTGGTATGAAAATAGTCCGTCAACAAGCAAGCATCCAGTAGACCTTTTCTATGGACCAACAGTGGCCTAAGTGTTGGGGATAGAAAGGAAAAGACCGTTTCTGACCGCAAGGAGCCCACGTGCCAAGGGAGAGCAGACGGAAATCACAAGGTCTACGGAAAGGCGAGCTCATGTGGCATTGTCTCCTGGAGAAGGTGGGATTTCTGCAGTCTCCGGATAAACCAGGAAGCAAGATATAGGCCCTCCCAACAGAATAGAAACTCCTCTAAACTGTCCCTGACAAAGGTTAATGTCTGCAGGCCTGATGGGCTTAGATTCTGTCAGCAATGGACAGGAGGGAGAAGCTGAAGAGTTCAGTCCAATCTGCCCGTGTTACAGAGAAGTAAACTGAGGCTCAGGAAGCGTAAGAAACTCAGGCTGGCCATGGCAGAGTCAGGGTTTGTCGTGCGTTCTAAGGCCCCTTCCAGCTCTGGATCGTAGGGCTCTAAGACATGAAAATACTGTATACATCTTGGGTGCGGTTCCTATTTTTCCACAGGTAAATCAAAGAGTGGACCATTGATAAGCAGATGAGCCGTGACGGGTACATGAAGCGCTTTGTGTCGGTGTATAACATCAGCTTGGGGAGGAGGAGGAACCCTCTAGGACAGGATTACAGATTTGGTGCTGGAAGGGACCAGAGGCCCAGCTGAGGCCGACAGTTCCTTTTGCAGGTAGAGTAACTGAGGCACGGAGCAGGCTTAAGACTTCACTGAGCCAGGAAATGCCCCCTGTCACTGAGGACAGCCCTTACCTACAACCCAGAGACTTCCCGGATTCTGAGCGACGAAGGGAATTCTGCATCGGCCAACGTGCTTCCAGGGCAGGATTGCAACCGGCTCCTTCCTGGTCCAGACTCAGCTCCGTCCCCACTGAGCCGGCCGGCTGAGGTTTCCTAAGTGACCTCGCACCCTGGGAGCAGGGCTGCCCGATGACCCATCTTCCCCGGAAGAAAGCGGCTCTCCAGACCACCCTGCTATCATCCACACGCCTCCAACGCGCTTGCCACATACCGCCTGCCTCCCAGCTATCTCCCATGTTGGCAGTTTCTCCCGAAACCAAGCAGCTCGCTTGTTTGTTCTCTGACCCCTGTCTGAAAAATACAGAGGCGTCGTGTGTGTGAGTGTATGTGTGCATGTGTATGTGTGTGAGTATGTGTGAGTGTGTGTGTGTGTATGTGTGTATGTGTGAGTGTGTGTATGTGTGAGTGTGTGTGAGTATGTGTGAGTGTGTGTGTGCGTGTATGTATTGTGTGTGCATGTGTGTGAGTGTGTGTGTGCACTATGTGAGTTTGTGTGTTTGAGTGAGTGTGTGTGTGTATGTGTGTGTGAGTGTGTGCATGTATGTGTGAGTGTGTGTATACTATGTGAGTTTGTGTGTTTGAGTGAGTATGTGTGAGTGTGTGTATGTGTGTGAGTGTGTGTGTGTGTGAGTGTGTGTGAGTGTGAGTGCATTCAAAGCCAGATTACAGGCTCTATCTACTCTGCTGGCAAACTCAAGCCACAGTCTTTGTTTTATCTGGATTTTCTCATTAATAGGAATGAATGACTGAGCCTGGAACTCGGAACCAGAGGCCGGGAGACCCCGGCTGAGCCCCCGTTTCATTAGCACAATAATGACTTAACACGCATCACCCCGAGAATGGCAGCGCTTCCAGCTCCCTAACCGCTGCCCGGATGGCATCCGTGAGTCCTCCTTTCCATGGGGGGGGGGGGGGACGTCCATCAATCTCCCATGCGGAGGCCTTGCTGCCGGGTCAAAAGCACTGATGTCAGTTTAAATTACAGTAAAAAATAGTCTCAGCAAAGTTGGGAAGATAAATGTCTCCCGGGTCCGTCTGGTGGCCGCGAGCAAAGGCTGCGCCAGACTGAGCAGAGGAACCGGTTCCCATCCCTGCAGCCCGGATCCTCCCCGCTTCCTCGTCCAGAAGCTCCGGGCGGAGAGAGGAGCAGAGGAGGAGGGTCGGAAGAGAAGTGGGAGCGGGCCGGGAGGCAGAGTGAGCTCGGAAAGGACCAGGGGCCACACGAGGCCCCCGAGCGGAGCCGGAGCCGGGCAATAGAAGACAAGGAGAGCTGGGAGGATACCGAGTGCTCCACCCATCTAGCTTTGCATTTTACAGGTGAAGAAACTGAGGCCGGGGGCTTCCCAGGAGATTAGAACTGGAAGTGAGAACCATCCGGCCCTGCCCACCGGACTCTCCGGCTCCGAAGGCCTCGGCTTGAATTTCCAGGGACCCACGTGACCCCGACGAGGATGAATCCCTCCCGCACGGGACGCCCTCCCCGCTTTCAGGTTAGATTGCAGGTCTCCCTCGACCTCTTTTCTGGGCAGGAGGAATTGCTGGGGCTTTTTCCCTTTGCTGCTTGCTTAAATGAGAATTAGTCGTACATGGAGCACTTTTAAAGCTTGCGAAACACTCTACTCTAGCACCTCATCGGGTCTTCGCCACAACCAAGTGAGTGAGGCAAGTGATATGATTATGCCCATTTTACAGATGAGGAAAGTGAGCCTTAGAGAGAATAAGTGATTTGCCATTAACAAGTAAGAGATAGAATTTTCACTTCTTAGTGACCCCAACTCTACTTGCAAATCGCCTGCCTTAGCTGCAAAGCCTTTGTGAAAGCGGGGACCCTTCTTTTCTCCTCTCCCTTGAGAAAGGACCCCAGTCAAAAAGTCTGAGAAGGGAAGTCATCCGTTTACAGCACTGAATTCAGATCTGAACTGTACAAGGTGACACTGGGAACGTTTGTAATTTGCTCGGCTTAAGAACTGGGGATGGGGTGGGGGGGGGGGGAGGAGGAATCTAAATAGCCGGCTGGAGCATCGGCTCTGAAATCAAGTTTGAGTTCAAACACACTGCTAGTATGTTTTAGCAAACTAGTTCTAGCTGTGTGACCCTGGGCAAGTCACTTAACCCCAACTGCCAGAAAGAGAGAGAGAGACAGAGAAACAGTGACAAAGACAGTGAGACAGAGAGACAGACAGAGAAAGAGAGAAAAACAGAGACAGAGAGAGACAGAGTGAGATAGAGAAAAAGAGACAGAGACAGAGACATAGAGAGACAGAGTGAGATAGAGAAAGAGAGAGAGAGACAGAGAGACAGAGACAGAGACAGAGAGATAGAGTGAGATAGAGAAAGAGAGACAGAGACAGAGAAACAGAGTGAGATAGAGAAAGAGAGAGAGAGAGAGAGACAGAGAAACAGAGTGAGATAAAGAGAGACAGAGACAGAGACAGAGAGACAGAGTGAGATAAAGAAAGAGAGACAGAGACAGAGACAGAGAGACAGAGTGAGATAGAGAAAGAGAGACAGAGACAGAGACAGAGAGACAGAGTGAGATAGAGAAAGAGAGACAGAGAGAGAGACAGAGAGAGACAGAGTGAGATAGAGAAAAAGAGAGAGAGAGAGAGAGAGAGAGAGAGAGAGAGGAGAGAGAGAGAGAGAGAGAGAGAGAGAGAGAGAGAGCGTACCTTGAAAGCAGGGACTGCTGGTGTTGGTCGGGCTGTTTTGGTCTCTCTTTCCACCCCCAGCACTCAGCACGCCGCCTGCCACACGGGCTTCTTGTCTCGGCTTGTCGATAGCCTGAGATTTCATTTATAAGATGTTCCATCTCATCCCTCCGGACACCTCAAGGGCTGCCTCCACTGCCTGGAGATCCTCCCTCCTTCCCCTTGCCTCCGAGGCTCCCCAGGTCCTGCCACTCCACCCCCCACAGAAGCCTTGGCCCAGTCCCTGCTGACACTGGGGCTCCCTCCCTCTGGAAACCATCCCCTCTTGTGTCGTTTAGACTTCCTATTTGTATCCCTGTGTGCTCCATATGGTCTTCCCCCCCACCCCCAGCAGAACGGCTCCTCCCGGAGGGAGTTTCCTGATTTTGGTTCGGTTTTTCTATCTCCGGGACTAAGGCAGAACCTCGCAAAGCACGAGCTTCCCAGGATGTGCCCGCATTGAATTAAATCTCCTTAGCTTTGCCTGCCAGAGGCTCCAGCTGGCTGGAAGGCCCCGAGCGACTGAAGGACTGACGGCGGGCACCTCCTGGCTGGGTGACCCTGGACGAGGCGCTCGCCTGCCTCCCTTTCCCCGACCGGTGGAAAATAATAGCGCCTTCCGCCAGGGTCATCGTGAGGACCGGATGAAACGGGACCTGTGGGGCCACTGCATACAGGAGGCACTTCATAATTGCTTGCTCGCTTCCTTCCTTGACTCAGTGATATATTTTGTTTAAGATACCGTGGAATTCCCAAGATACTAGACATTCCCACATGAAAAACCTGCACTTCAGAACACGCCCACGGCCGATAAAAATCCCGGGGAGTCTCGTGCCAGAGTCGTCCTCCGAACCTCCGAGGGGCCCTTTCTCCTGAGGGACTCCAAATATTTAATCCCCTACTCAAAACATTCCTGCTTGGAAAGGAGACGGCAGCGACTATAATTATCTACCTTTTAGAGGCCGTGATTGTGTGCTGGGAAGAACGACAGAGAGGGAGAGAGGAAAGAGAGTGTAAACCCGACCTAGCAGGAGGAGCCTGTAACCCTAAGCTAGTCATGTTATTTCCCGGGCCTCAGTTCCTGCATCTGCAAAATGATGACATTGATTGAGATGGCTCCATGCCTCAGTTTCCCCATCTGTAAAATGAGATTAGTTGGGAAGACCTCTCTGAAGTCCCTTCCAGGTCTAGACTGTGTCTAGACTGTGCTCCTAAGTCATTTAAATGCTCCATGCCTCAGTTTCCCTATCTGCAAAATGAGATTAGTTGGGATGGCCTCTCTGAAGTCCCTTCCAGGTCTAGATGTGATCTTATGCCTTCAATTCACTTAAACATCCTACGCCTCAGTTTCCCCAACTGTAAAATGAGATGTTAACGCAACAACCTCTAAGCCTATGACCTTATTACGCCCCCTATTTGGCACATGAGGACATCCCATAGAGCACACAGAAGCCCTCGAGAAGGGGAAGAGCAGAGCTTGGACCTGAAAGACACCCTCTCCAGGGCATTTCCTATGGGTCCTTGCAGATTCCACTGATTAGAAAATTCACTTATAATGTGAAGTTCCCCACAGGGATACTCCGGAGTTTTAGGCAGGTCATGGACTTCCCACAAATCCTTGTTTCAAACCAAGAGATTCACTATCTGCCTGAAGGGGGCACTGGCCAATTCAGATGTTTTTGTCTTAAATTTGGGGTCAGAAAACAACCTCCCCTCAAAGCTTCCTCACCTTTTGGCAGGAACAGAACGCCTGGTTGTTAACCCCCAGAAAGTATGCTAATTACATAGTTAAATCTGTATTTAAAGGACGTTCCTCTCTAATTCCAGGCCTTGTTTATAAAACCGAGGAAAGAGAGTGCTGCGGTGTGCTTTCCCATCATGCCTCGATTTGGTGACTTCTGGGTACACGGTTGCCATGGGACTTTGCAGCTTATGAAATACTTTAGACTGATTATCTCCTTGAAGCCCCATGACAGCCATTTTTCAAATAAGGAAACTGAGGCAAACAGAGAGTAAGTGTTCTCAATAACTGCCCAGGGGCACCTTTTTCTCTAACTCTCTTCAGAACATGTTGTCTCAAGACAAATGCCCAACCCCCTTCATTCCCCTTTCTCTTGTGCTCACTCCCCAACATTTTGAAAGGATCTGCTATTCCCCTAATGGACCTGGGAAAACTCCAGTGAGCTGAGAATAATGGGCTGGGAAATGGACATCCAAAGCAAGCAACGATCCGAGCTGAGAATGGTGAGCTGGGAAATGGACATCCAAAGCAAGTAATGGAGAATGTTCAAATGACTAATTCTTGAGTCAATCAATCAAAACTTATTAAGTGCCTATTATTTGTCTGGCCCCCGGGCCCAGACGGCTCTGGAGGAGAATGGGAGGCTGGGGACTTTGCCCAGGCCTCTCTCACTCAAATCAAGTCACCTCCCCGATGTCATGGTCTCTTCCAGCAGGAAGTACAAGCAACAACAATACGTCAGGCGCTGTGCTAAGCGTGGGGACACAAAGAGTCAGTGAACGAATAAATGGGTGGATGAGAAAGCGTTTATCGAGTACTCCGGGACCGGAAACAGTTCCAAATCAAATGTGCTTCCCATCATCCCCTTTTCGGCCACCGTATTCCATAACTGTCCACAGATCATTGACTTAAAGTTGGAAGGACCCGGCAATTATCGAAGACAACCACTTCAGAGGAAACTGAGGCTGAGGGAGAGGAAGTGACTTGAGCAGACGGGCTGACACAGGCGGTGACATGTTGGAGACTGGAGAGAAAGCACCCTTCTATGAAGACATACCTCTTTTTTGCTGCGAGCCCAAAGTGTATCCACAGCAACCAGGGCCAACGCCCCAAGTTGAAGCTATAATAATAACTGGTATTTGTATTTAATGCTTTCAAAGATTTTAACGTACGCACTCTCTTTTGCAGCCTGACAATGACCCCTTGAGAGAGTGCTAGGGGTATTATTTAACAGATGGAGAAACTGAGGTTCACAGTGGTCACTTGCCTATGGTCATATAACTAAAAGCAGAATATAGGCACGGGGATGGGGAGGAAGAAGAATAAATGGGGATGGGGTAGGCCAGGTAAACTCTCCAAAAAGTGAAATCCAAAGCATTGTCAGAGAGTTCACACCATTCGGAACCAATCAGAATGACTCCTTCCTCCTGGAGCTGTCTCTTAGGCTGCCCTACTGCCTAAATGAACAACCCCCCCCAAAAAAAAAATTAAATCTACCCCCAGAATCTTTTTAGGCTTCCTAACCCCCAGAAAATAGAAGCAAGGCAGAGATCAGCCAGCTCCCACAAACAGCCCTGTCCTAAAGTCGGAAGGACATGTCCACCCCCTCATCATTCTTTCTATGTGAGCATTTTCTAGTGTCCTCTAGGGTCCTTAGAATGAGGGCCTAGGTGGAAATCTGAAGTCTATCCACTCCCAGGGTCTGCTTTTAGGCAAATCACTCTCTCTGCCCAAGAAGTATTAATTAGAGCAAAAGTAGAATTTAAGCACCCACTATGTGCCAGGCTCTGGGCTAAGGGCTGTAAAAGAACTAAAAACAACAACAACAACAACAACAACCAAAAAAAAAAAAAAAAAAAACCCTAACATCCCATCCAGCTTCCTATCTGTGAGAGAATTAGGAGATAAATGCTCATCATTTGCTTTGTTTTAGGTCTTTATAACCCCAGTGCTCAGTATAGTGTCTGACATACAGTAAGTGCTTAATAAATGCTTCTTGATTGGTTCAATAGCAGATAAAAATGAAAAGCCGGTGGTTGGTTGTCTGGCAATGAAAGGGTACACCAGCAGGGGACAGATATGCCCATTGCCAACAGCCACATTGGCTGAATGTGTGGGCGGGCCCCATGCTGGTGCCCCCCGCTATGTAAGGGTCATTACTTTTCTTAGAAATGAACAGAACAGCTCCTTGAGTCAGAAGACCTGCCCCTTGTACTCGGCACACAGTAAGCGCTTAATAAATATGGAGTATTTTTAATCATTTATTTGCTGTCCTGCTAAATCAATGCCCACTTGTTAGCAGGGGACTGGCCTGGGTGGAAGGATGGGAGCTGGTCACAGGTTCCCACAACTCCATAAAGCCTGGCAGGAAGGGCAGCCCCAATGCTTCCAGGACTCGGTGAAGCTTCCTGCCTCAGCTCAGACTTTATGGCCTGGCCTGGGCCATGTGCCCGGATGCCAAACGGTGGCTGCTGCAGGCGAAGGTGGAAAGTCTTTGATTTAGGAAAAGAATAGGGCCGTGCCCACCTCAGGGGGTTGGCGAGGGCCTGGAAAGGGAGCAGGGTCGGATTCGGGAGAGCTCAGCCCCCGGCGCTCACCTAGGGCTCGGATAACAGCTGCATCTTTTAGTTTGGGTCAGAAGCAGGTACATAAAGTAGGGCTGGCTTTATTGGACTCCAGAGTTTCCTCGGAGAGGTTCAGGAGAACTCGTGGGTAGAAATCTGAGGAACCTTCTCTTCCAAGGGGAACCGCAATGGTCCCAGTCCCCGCCAGGGCCCAGAACCATCATTCACCAGATCCTCGCATTTCCCAGATGAGGAAACTAAGGTCCAGGAAGTGAAGGCCCCTGCCCGGTCTGTCTAATGTACGCCTCTTGTTATGGGCAGTCAGACACACGCGTTTTGGGCTCCTCTGCACCCCATACACATCAGGGCTTTAACCGTGTCTCAGAGTGAATATCTGCATTCTCTCGCACCCTCACGTGGGATAGTAAACTTGTCAAAGAGAAACATTATTTCCCCTCTTTCTCTGTGTGCCCAAACCAAGCAAAGAGAGTGGTAAATAAAAGGTGCCTAATAAATGCTTGTTGGTGGACTGGTTTTGTAATTAGGCACCTCTGTATTTATTGTCTCCCTAATGGTAGAATGTAATCTCCATGGGAATAAAGATTGTTTTATTTTTGCCTCTGTCCGGAACCCTTGTACAGTGTCAGTGCTTAATAAATGTTTATTCTATGTATTGTTTCCCCACCATAAAATATAAACTCCTGAAGGGCAGCCAATCAATCAATCAGCAAGCACTTATGGAATACCTGCTATGTGTTGAGGACGAGGAGCTGGTAGGACTTGGCACACAGTAGGAGCATAATAAACACTTGGTGACTGATCGGTTGATTCCTAATTCTGGAGCCTGACCGCAAGTGGGAAAAAAAAAAATCAAAATCACAATCCTTTTAAGGGAAAGCAAGAACTTCCCAGTCAGAAATGGGACTGCTCTGGAGGGGCTGGAGCCAGTTCTGCTTCCTGTGACAAAAGGTGAGAGACAAAGCGGGGAAGGGAGACAGAAAACGGTGCTGGTGGCTTGCACCCATCGGGGACCCAGGCAGGGCTTAAATAGAAATGAATGAGCTGGCCGAGTTACTTTCCCCACCCCCACTTTAGCACCCTCCATGTACCCCAGGAGCTTCCTGCTTCCATACAAGGAAGGGAAGAAAATCCCATCAGCCGGGAGCCCCTGCTCAGAAGCCGATAGATTCCCCATCATTATTGCAGCACTTTTCTATTTGCTTCCAGGAAATGGGGGAGACTGGGGACTTGCTCTGTTCTCCCACTCGGGGAGACTTTCTCTGTTACTTAGGCTGCCCTATGATCCCTCATTAGTAAATGAGACCTTTGCAAATCTTAAAGCCCTAAATAAAAGCTAGATCATCATCATCATCATCAGAGCAGATGCATATCACTTCCCGCTCCGTGCTCCAGACAGCTCTCTAGAACCAAGGTAGTTGCCCATGTACATTGGTGGAGGAGGAAGTTAATTTATAATAATTTATAATAACTCATCTGGAGTGTTCTATGCTAACTAAATCTCAAATCTGGTCCACTAAACACACACACGGACACACACAGAATTTAAGAAGGTTCTGCCTATTGTAAGTATTGAAAATTGGCACTTTGGACTCTGCACTGGAGAGTAAGGCTGAACCAAGAGCTTTTTGTGGCCCTAGGAAAGGTATGGAAGTTGTATCCCAATGGAAAACGGAGCCATTGTGGATAGCTGTCCACTAGGAACTGTGAGCCTGCCCTAAAAGAGGGCTGACCCGCCCTATTCCAGACTAAGGATTAATTTGTCCTGAGATGGAATTTTCTGGGATTAAAAATATAAATTTGAAAAGGACATTTTTTAAAGCACCCCTCATTGTGGCGACTGCCCATCTGCCTACCCCTAGTCCCAGTTAAACTCGAGGAGAATTATCTTGACAAAAAAGAAAGCGACTTTCTGCTGGATTCTCTGGGGTTAATGCCATAGCTTTCCCTCCTTCAGAAAACATTCAAGGGACCCAACCTAAGAGAGGGAACTTCAGGCTAGGGGAAATGGAAAATGGTGGAGTTGCAGATGAGGCTCATAAATCTGAATGCACCGTGCAGAAAAGCTTTTCCAAGGGGAAACTTTGGAAAGCAGCCCTGTTGGTCCATGGGAAATCCTTGCAGCAATAATGACCCTTTGGCCACTTGCTCTGAGAAACCCTCAGCTACGGTGAGTGATGGGGAATAGAACGATTCACTGGACCAAGAGTGAATCACGAGGGCTGACTGACTGCCATCCGGGCTCCGCTCTATCCATCAATCACGGAACGATGGGGCTGCCAGGGACTTGAGAGATCATTAATCAAACCTATGATGGAGACATGGGCGCTGTCCACGGCGATCCCAGGGAGCCATCATCCAGTCTCTGTCCACGGACAAACTTCCAGGGACTGAGAAGTCAACACCGCACTTGACAGCCTGTTTCCTCTTCTGGAAAGAGCTAATTGTTAGGAAATTTTTCATTAAGGGAAATTTAGTAAATCACACACCCTTGGGCTAGTCAGAAGGAGAGTTCCTTAAGAGCAGAGAACAGCAGACTTTTCTATTTGTGTTCCAAGTGCTTGACACAGTGCTTTGTCCGCAGGAAATGCTTAATAAATAAATGTCCTTTCATTTATATTTTCAATTCACTCGCCTTCTGATCAGAAATAAAATGCATCATGATGTAACATAGGAGAGAGGTGCCTCATTGTCCCCATTTTACAGATAAGAATTGAGTTGCTCAGTAAGATGCAGAGTGCAATACAGTATTTAGCCAAGTAGAGATTAATGGATGGAATTGTTCTCAGACTTCCCTGAGATTTATGACCTTTGGTTCTGGTGAGTCTTGGACCTTAATAATAATTCATACTATCATAAATAACCAATATGGTCTGCCTTCCACTGTCTGCTTGGGGGAAAAAATAATTCTGCCTTCTATTTTCTAACAAGAGAGTCCAACACAGTGACAAGCCATTGGAGGTTGATTTTCCCCTCCTCCTCCTCCAGTCTCTTGGAGCATTTTGTGCTGCTTTAATTTACTTCTAGAATTCTCCTCGATAACCTAGTTTTTTGTCTGGAATCAAACCCCTCCCCTCTAGAGCGGACTAGCCCTAAGAAGGCCAGTCCCTCCCAGATTCAGTGACTCTGAACTCAGTCAGTGGCTTCAGGAGGGTGGAGATTTCCTCAGATTCGCCTTCTATCTAAGGATCTGAATCCAAAATGGCGCCTTGATTCCGCTTGGCTTAGCACTAAGCCTTGCCTATTCCCACAGTGGAGTGGACACACAGGCTTCTGGGAAATTGGAACTAAGACGTAACCCACCAGATTTGATCTGAGCTAAATCCTGAAAAAACCCGAGACCATATCATCACAGATGAGACCTGAAAATGGCCTTAGAGATCAGGGAACAGCAGCTCCAAAAAGCCAGTCCCCAAGTCAACGGCCGGAATATAGAGCCTCCCAGTGAGTTTGGGAGCTATATTCTTAGAGTGAGCACTTCAAGGCCTCAGGAAAAGCTCAATCCTTGTGGAAACCTTACTGTAATCTGAGACAAGCTAAAGCAAGCAGAGTTTCCAGCATTTCCTAAAAGGGTCCCCGAGAGAGGGCATCTGGTGACTTTTACCACAGAAATGGAGAGGGGCGGTCATTCGTCACTGCAGAAATTAAAAGTTAAGGGTTTAAGAGCCGTCATTCGCGAGCAGACGGACCGATGAGTTCTCTGGCATGAGCGGGCACTCCACCGTGATAGTCTGGGAGCTCTCTGACCAAGTTGGGGAGAATGTCGGCTCTTGGGCGTTATTTTCTCTCCTGCTCCCTGCTCTGGAGGAGAGAGTATGGTTGCCCTGCCTCCCTCGGGTGCGATTCACTTGCAGATCAAGGCACCCGGTCTCGATGTCCTTGGTCCTCTCCTAGAACGCCAGGACCAAGAACAACAACGAGACTGTCCAACCTCTGATGCATTTCCATTCTAACGGGGAGCTGAAAGGGGGAGACGGGAAGGGAAAGTATAGCCAGGTGGAAGCCCGAGCAGCGTGCAGAGTGAGGCAAGCTGGGAGGGAATCTCTGCCCTTTCATCCCCAACAGAGAGCCCGCCATATGGTCAACGCTCAATAATCGGCTGATTGTGTATGCGCTGCTCTTTGCCACCAGCAGAGTAGAATTCCCCCAGGGAGGGTGGGACGGATTTGATTTTATCTTTGCATCCCCCTTATCAGCAGGGTCTGGCACACAGTAGGTTCTTAATAAAGACTTGCTAATTGATGGATAAGCAGTTCGTACTACCAGTATCTAGTGTTTACTGACTCTTTAAATGTCAGTGTCCCAGAATGCACTGGGCTACCCAGGAAGGGGGGAAGGGGAGTTCCCTCTCATTTAAGGCTTTGAAGCAACACACCTGTCAGGTGCGCGCTGAGGAGACAGAGGGCTCTTGTTCAGGTACGGGCTGGACCCACAGCTCCGAGCTCGGTTCCAAGTCAGAGATTTCGTGAATCTGAAATCCCCAAATCGGACCCGACATCGTTTCGGGGTGAGGACAGCAGGATGGGCGGGGGAGGGGGTCAGAAACACAATATCAGCCCGGGCCAGAGTGGAAATGCTGTCGGCCAACAGAGCGAAGACACGTATCCGAAAATAATCAGGAGGGTTTTCTTGCCAACTTCTCATTTTCTAACTCCGCCCTCACCAACTGGCTTCACCTGCAAATATTAACTTCCTAAGGGAGAAAGCCAAGCCACAAAGAGAGCTCTTAGGGGGGCTTAAAGTCAGGCAGACTCCTCCCGAGTTAGGTGGTGTGGAGCAGTGGGCAGAGCAGTGGGCTGGAAAAGCCCAAAGAACCTGGCTGGAATTCCATCTCTTACTGCTTGTGTGAACTCGGGCAAAGTACAATGTCTCTGAGACGCCAATCCCTCACGGATCAGATGGGGGAAGGGGAGGCTTCTGGAAACTCTAAGTCCCTCCTAGTTCTAAAGTAATTCAACCAGCCAATCCCCAGAATATTCACTAAGCACCTACCATGGGGAGTGTTTATTAAGCACCTACTATGCATCAGTCACCATACTGGATGCTCAAAACCAAGAATGAAACATGAATTATCAGGGGCTTGCTAGCAGCAGATCCCTAATAATCATTAATAGCCAGCATTTATGCATTATCTTTTTCAATAAAACACTCACACTCTCTCTCTCTCTCTCTCTCTCTCTCTCTCTCTCTCTCTCTCTCCTCAAACAAGATTTGAACTCAGGTCCTCCTGACTTCAGGCTCGTGCTCTATCCACTGCACCACTTAGCTGCCCCTAATTTGTTTTGTTTTGTTTTGTTTTTTAATGGATTTGCAGTTGGAAGACTGTGTTCAAATCCTGGGCAATCTCACTATCCCCCTCTAAGGAGCTAGATTCCTCATCTATAAAGTGAGAGGTTTGAGGCCCTCGATGCATGTGAGAAAATTGTATTGAGTAGAAAAGGATGAATTTGAACTCGTGTCCTTTCTCCAGCCTCCTTCCATTACACCCCCTGACTTTTGGAAAAGCTATACAAACATTTCATAAGCGTTTAAGGCAAAATTTCAGAAAAATAAAGCACTTGGGCTGAAAATAAAGGCAGTAACAGAGAGCAGGGGCCATGACAAAGAGAGTCAAATAGTCAAGTCAGTTAGCATTTAGTAAACACCTACTATATGCTGAAAGAAAGACAATAACTGTCCCTGTTCTCGTGGAGCTCCCGGTCCAATGGGGGAGAGCACAAGCATAGCACTGGACAAGCAAGATACATGGGAGATAAATAGAGATGATGAACAGAGGGTGGCTCCAGGATTAGGCAGACATGGAAGACTTCCTGGAGAAGGAAGATTTTCGAGGGGACTAGAAGGAAGCAGGAAAGCCAGGTAGGAGGCAGGGATGAAGAGAAAGAGAGAGAGAATACCAAATTTGGAAGATAGCTGGCAAAGATGTCTCCTGTCAGGAGAGAAGACATTGGATTTGAGGGACCACAAAGGCGTGTCAGCGGATCAAAAATGAATGGAGGAGCAAGGCTCCCCCACATCCTCTTACTGATACGGTCACCTCAGAGTTAAATTAAGAGGTGAGGCTCCTTGCCGTGACAGAAACAAGGGACCCGGGGCCACGGTGGGGGCCCGAAGGGCAAGCTCTTCTGGGAGCTGACGGTGGTGGAAGGAAACCGGCCAAGATTGTCTTAAGAGATCTACCAAATATGGCCCATTCTCCTGCCTCTCCGAGACCCAAATATAGCCCAAACTGAACTTGGCCGTGACGTTAGGAGCCCATATCTAATGGCGGTTGTTTTGAGTTGATAAGACTCCACTGATTCCCGGCTATTTGCGGCACGACTGATATATCCCAGCTGCATACTAGTACAAGATCATATCCACCGTGGAGAAGCCTCTTGAGATACAGCAAGCACCCCGTGCTATTTCAGCCCCTTGTCACCTAAAGCCCCCTACTTCCCAGAGGAAGTCCACTGCAGTCTTTCTGTGAGGTGATTTATTATTTAAATGAAGCAAACCTTCTAATTTGTATAGAATAAGGTAGAAAATATAGCCCATAATCTTCAATAATTTATAATCTAATTAGGGATTTGCGATTAAAAGAAAGTCTCAAAGTCCTTATATTCATAAATGTGAATATTCCATATATATATATTTATATTTATATATTATATACTAACAAGGTCTCCAATGCATAATTTTAATTAAGCCAGAAGAGGAGATGTCATTGTTCATAAACACATCCTTCCTCTGGAGGTCCCCGAAGATGCCGATGAGCGCTCTATGCAAAAGGCCCCAAGTTGACACGTTGGCAAAGGGCCCCAAGCAGTTCTGCCACTGACCACTGGTGTGAACTTGGCTGGATCAGTGGACTGGGATGGGCCTCGGTTTCCTAATCCGTCCAATAAGAGGTTTGGACAAAATTACCTTTAGAAGCCATTGCAGCCCTCTCTGTGATCCCAGGAATGGCTTTAAAGCATTGTTTTCTCATAATTCTTTTGCCTCCAAGCTGGAATTCATAAGTCGTTTTGGACCCGGGCCATGCTACCATTGCAATTCTTGATGCTATTATGGTAATTCCCCAGTAGGTTTGCACACAGCTCAGTTCCCGCCATCCTTTGGCCCCCGAGATTGCTCATGAGATGCCCCAGCTCAGCACCTCCTCTGACATG